>NC_061800.1:47573283-47930783 GCF_021462225.1 Girardinichthys multiradiatus | reverse complement strand
AAATAAACAGTAATTTACTGAGATTTTTTTAAAGAACAACCAATTTTAACTCCATCCTGGCTCCACCAAAACTGATGGGTCACTGTATTAAAAGGCTGTAAATGGAACTAGATGATCTAGAGCAGTTTATTTCCTGTTTATTTCTAGTTTATTTCCAGTCACCACATCATAAAATCTTTTATCTTGAAAGCCACTGATTCACCGAATAATATGAAGTTACTGATCCGGTTGTCAAGCAAAATATGCTGCAGGGCCCCTAAAGGAGCACCAACAATCTAAAAGCCAGAGGTTTTTACGTTGTTTTTCATTATTATTCAATAAAAGCTGAAAGATATAAAAATATCCTTTTCTGTTTCTTGATTTTAATTCTCTTTTCCAAACTTTCTGGAAATAAGGAATTTGTTAAAAAGCAGAGCAGGGTTATGAAAGGAGCCCATCCAGGAGGGGATATTCAGGCACCGCCTTATAAGGACACGTCTCGTCTTTCTGCTGTAAACAATGAGACGGAGGACAGACCTCATGTCTCCTGCTTTACCAGTTTAATTTACAACCTGCTGACTGGAAAACTGGAACTAAATCCACCAGGAACAGTACCAGAATCAGACTTCAGGACGGTTCTCTCTACGGCGGTAAAGAGACTAAAGGAATGAGTGACATCTGTTTGAAAACTGCCTGGAGTTTTTCCCTTCAGTAGAGCTCTGCACACTCTGGAAGGTGACAAACCTCCGGCCTCAGCCTCTGTTTTGGCACCAACGTCTCGTCGTGGTTGTGTCATCAGGCGACACAGATGTGATGAAATCAGTAATCTGTCACCCAGAGGTCAGAGTTCACAGCCGCACAGCTCAGGACAAACATCCATCAAACATGCAACTGCAGCTTTATGACCCCGCTACGTCCGAGGGACGAGGTCCGATGAACAGTCAGACTGGGTTTGTGTGTCTTGGACCTGCTGATGACTCAGCCCTCACTCTCTCACACTTTGTTAGGAGACGTCTATGGGAGGCTTCTTGCTCCGAGCCTGGACCAGGTCCAGAAACAGGGACTCTAGTGCCTGATGGACCTTTCCATATTTAGAACCGGTCTGTTTCTGTTACACACCATCAATCCCCCTGAGGACGGCCTACGTCAACATCAGCGTTGTTTCTGCGCTGAGGTGACCTGAGACGGCTTCATTTATAGGCTCAGAAGCTCAGAAGTGGACGCTCTGACTTTTTTCTGATGGGAGGAGGGTCAGAGCTGCATGCGTCACATTCAGGAACCTCATCCCAGCCACTTAGTTTTTACAGTGTTCCTGAAAAAATAAAAACCTGCAGCAGATCCTGACAGAAGACAGATAAAACTTATTATTCTTACAGTTACAACAGGTTTGCTTTGGGTCAACGGCACAGGTTTAAATTTAAACCAGAATCCAGCAGCCGCAATAATGTTTATTCACCTCAGATTCCCTCCAATCAGAGGCCACCTTCCCCAGGCAGCAGGTAACTGAGGCGCAAAGTTCTCTACTGACACCTACTGGCATAAAGTATCATCACATCTCATTCAATAAAATATACAGGGGTTGGACAATGAAAGTGAAACACCTGTCATTTTAGTGTGGGAGGTTTCATGGCTAAATTGGACCGGCCTGGTAGCCAGTCTTCATTGATTGCACATTGCACCAGTAAGAGCAGAGTGTGAACGTTCAATTAGCAGAGTAAGAGCACAGTTTTGCTCAAAATATTGAAATGCACACAACATTATGGGTGACATACCAGAGTTCAAAAGAGGACAAATTGTTGGTGCACGTCTTGCTGGCGCATCTGTGACCAAGACAGCAAGTCTTTGTGATGTATCAAGAGCCACGGTATCCAGGGTAATGTCAGCATACCACCAAGAAGGACGAACCACATCCAACAGGATTAACTGTGGACGCAAGAGGAAGCTGTCTGAAAGGGATGTTCGGGTGCTAACCTGGATTGTATCCAAAAAACATAAAACCACGGCTGCCCAAATCACGGCAGAATTAAATGTGCACCTCAACTCTCCTGTTTCCACCAGAACTGTCCGTCGGGAGTTCCACAGGGTTAATATACACGGCCGGGCTGCTATAGCCAAACCTTTGGTCACTCATGCCAATGCCAAACGTCGGTTTCAATGGTGCAAGGAGCGCAAATCTTGGGTTGTGGACAATGTGAAACATGTATTGTTCTCTGATGAGTCCACTTTTACTATTTTTCCCACATCCAGGAGAGTTACGGTGTGGAGAAGCCCCAAAGAAGAGTACCACCCAGACTGTTGCATGCCCAGAGTGAAGCATGGGGGTGGATCAGTGATGGTTTGGGCTGCCATATCATGGCATTCCCTTGGCCCAATACTTGTGCTAGATGGGCGCGTCACTGCCAAGGACTACCAAACCATTCTTGAGGACCATGTGCATCCAATGGTTCAAACATTGTATCCTGAAGGTGGTGCCGTGTATCAGGATGACAATGCACCAATACACACAGCAAGACTGGTGAAAGATTGGTTTGATGAACATGAAGGTGAAGTTGAACATCTCCCATGGCCTGCACAGTCACCAGATCTAAATATTATTGAGCCACTTTGGGGTGTTTTGGAGGAGCGAGTCAGGAAACGTTTTCCTCCACCAGTATCACGTAGTGACCTGGCCACTATCCTGCAAGAAGAATGGCTTAAAATCTCTCTGACCACTGTGTAGGACTTGTATATGTCATTCCCAAGATGAATTGATGCTGTATTGGCCGCAAAAGGAGGCCCTACACCATACTAATAAATTATTGTGGTCTAAAACCAGGTGTTTCAGTTTTATTGTCCAACCCCTGTAGCTTCAAGCTTCATATTAGATTAATCAGGGTGAATTAAATCAAGCTGAAATGTAGAGTTAAACTCACCCCTCCCATTGTTATTCCATCAATAATGGCCACATACGGCTTCCTGCAGGACCCTGAGCAGAGGAAATAAGACCGGAAACACCTGTTAGCGCATGCAAATGGTCCCCTTCACAATTATGATGTGGAAGTGCATTTATGATACAATCTGTTAGTCAATCACATGTAATCCCAATAAAACATACTAAGGTTTGTGATTTTAACAGGACAAAAGGGGTGTGAATAATTTTGCGATATAAATAGCTGAACATAAAATGCTAAAGCAGACCTATAGCGTTGTTCAGAATATATTCTTCACGAAAAAAGTCCTGCGCCAGGGAATTCCCGACCTTTCCTGCTTCTGTGACCGCTGGGAAGAAAACCAGATAGAAAAATCAGGAAGAATAAAGGAAAACTCCTCAGAAAGGAAAGGTGACTGAACCTTGAGGTTGACCTCTCACCTCTGATGTCTCCTCCAGCACAGAAAGCTTTCCCACCTGCTGCTTTGATGACCACAATGTCCGTCTCAGAGTCATTTTCCCACTTCTGGAAACAAACAAAAACTTTAATAAAACATAAATATTTCTCAGAGGACTGAACATGTTATTAGTTAAAATGAGAGTAAAATAACAAATAATATTAAATATTTGAGTAAATTTGTCCAACAGCATCTGGAGGTGTTTTACTGTCAGATCTGAGCCTGTTTTTCACACCAGCCTGACCTGACAGTTATAGGAGCTGTGGGTTAATTGACCTGTAATCATCCAATCAGAAGGCAGGTTATAAAGTTAAATAATATAAACCTTTATTTTATCTTCAGTACTGAGCTGCTGATGAAATAAGCAGCAGCCAAAGCTTCTGATTTCAAATGATTCCATAATTATTTCACTTTGATCCACTACTGCAGCTGCAGCTTTGAACTCTACTCTCAGACCTTCCTGCAGGTCAGTAACTGAAACATCAGCAGAGATGTTTCATTTACAGGACTGAAGGTTCTGTCAGCTAATGGGCTTAAACAGAACCAGGATTTTATGAAAGAGGAACATCCTGGTGGGTTAGCTACCTTATGACCCAAATTATATAAAGATGACTTGAATTTATTTTGACTTTAAACTTCTTCACAAAGTGTGTGATTAGTGAAAACTTTGATCAAAGACAACTTCAGTATTTAGCTGTTTTTTATCTATATAAGTAGGTCTCTACTGTGCAATAATAATTTAAAATGCAAAAGGAAAAAAACTTCTGGCAAATCCTGAATCTGATCTGATGGTAACAAGAGGGTCTAAAGTCACCAAAGATGAGAACGTCGTCTAATTTGATGCTTTTATGTCAAAATGTTCATTTCTGTGAATAAAAATGATTAAAACATGTGAATAAGAGCAGCTGTTTTCAGCTGTTATAAAATATAGTTCAAGTGGAGGAGTTTAAGTATCTCGGGGTCTTGTTCACGAGTGAGGGAAGAATGGAGCGGGAGATCGACAGACGGATCGGTGCGGCTGCCACAGTAATGGGGGCGCTGTGCCGGTCCATTGTGGTGAAGAGAGAGCTGAGCCGAAAAGCGAAGCTCTCAATTTACTGGTCGGTCTACGTTCCTACCCTCACCTATGGCCATGAACTTTGGGTCCTGACCGAAAGAACGAGATCACGGATACAAGCGGCTGAAATGAGCTTCCTCCGTAGGGTGGCCGGGCACTCCCTTAGAGATAGGGTGAGGAGCTCGGCCATCCGGGAGGGGCTCGGAGTAGAGCCGCTGCTCCTCCACATCGAGAGGAGCCAGTTGAGGTGGCTCGGGCATCTATACCGGATGCCTCCTGGACGCCTTCCTCGGGAGGTGTTCCAGGCACGTCCCACCGGGAGGAGGCCCAGGGGACGGCCCAGGACACGCTGGAGGGACTATGTCTCTCGGCTGGCCTGGGAACGCCTTGGGCTCCCCCTGGAGGAACTGGAGGAGGTGTCTGGAGAGAGGGACGTCTGGGCGTCTCTGCTGAGTCTGCTGCTCCCGCGACCCGGTCCTGGATAAGCGGAAGACGACGACGACGACGACGACGACGAACAAAGACAGCAGGAGAGAATAAAACAGCTCTATAATTTCTACGCTGATTAATGAATATTGTCATGACCTGGATGCACCGATATCAAAATCCAATATTAATATAGGTGTTATGGCCAATAGCAGATTTAATTTATACTGTACTGTGCAAAAGTTTTAGGCAGGTGTGAAAAAATGCTGTAAACAAAGAATGCTTTCAAAAATGGACGTGTTGATAATTTATTTTCATCAATCAACAAAATGCAATGAATGAACAACAGAGAAATCTAAATCAAATCAATATTTAATGTGACCACCCTTTGCCTTCAAAACACCATCAGTTCTTCTAGGTAGACTAACTAGGTTGAAGAACTAACCACAGATCTTCTGTGGATGGAGACTTCCTCACATCCTTCTGTCTCTTCATGTAATCTCAGACACACTCCATGATGTTGAGATCAGGGCTCTGTGGGGCCAGACCATCACTTCCAGTAAGTCTTGTTCCTTTTCACGCTGAAGATCATTCTTAGTGGCTTTCGCTGTATGTTTGGGTTCGCTCACTTAGCATTTTGTAAATTGATAAAAATTAACAATCATCATTTTTATTTCTGAAAGTATTCTTTGCGTAAAACTTTTGCACAGTACTGTATATCTCACTACTCTTTCGACATCGTGAACAAACGACCGCACCGCCAACATTACTTCTCTGCTTCAGTTAAACACCCTACTGTCCTGCACTGCATCACTATAACTATCACATGACCAAGCAAGTACTACATCACCAAACAAGTACTACATGACCAAACAAGTACTACATGACCAAACAAATACTACATGACCAAGCAAGTACTACATCACCAAACAAGTACTACATGACCAAACAAATACTACATGACCAAGCAAGTACTACATCACCAAACAAGTACTACATGACCAAACAAGTACTACATGACCAAACAAATACTACATGACCAAGCAAGTACTACATCACCAAACAAGTACTACATGACCAAACAAATACTACATGACCAAACAAGTACTACATGACCAAACAAGTACTACATCACCAAACAAGTACTACATGACCAAACAAATACTACATGACCAAACAAGTACTACATGACCAAACAAGTACTACATGACCAAACAAATACTACATGACCAAGCAAGTACTACATCACCAAACAAGTACTACATGACCAAACAAATACTACATGACCAAACAAGTACTACATGACCAAACAAGTACTACATCACCAAACAAGTACTACATGACCAAACAAATACTACATGACCAAACAAGTACTACATCACCAAACAAGTACTACATCACCAAACAAATACTACATGACCAAGCAAGTACTACATCACCAAACAAGTACTACATCACCAAACAAATACTACATGACCAAGCAAGTACTACATCACCAAACAAGTACTACATGACCAAACAAGTACTACATGACCAAACAAATACTACATGACCAAGCAAGTACTACATCACCAAACAAGTACTACATGACCAAACAAATACTACATGACCAAACAAGTACTACATGACCAAACAAGTACTACATCACCAAACAAGTACTACATGACCAAACAAATACTACATGACCAAACAAGTACTACATGACCAAACAAGTACTACATCACCAAACAAGTACTACATCACCAAACAAATACTACATGACCAAGCAAGTACTACATCACCAAACAAGTACTACATCACCAAACAAATACTACATGACCAAGCAAGTACTACATCACCAAACAAGTACTACATGACCAAACAAATACTACATGACCAAACAAGTACTACATGACCAAACAAGTACTACATCACCAAACAAGTACTACATGACCAAACAAATACTACATGACCAAACAAGTACTACATGACCAAACAAGTACTACATCACCAAACAAGTACTACATCACCAAACAAATACTACATGACCAAGCAAGTACTACATCACCAAACAAGTACTACATGACCAAGCAAGTACTACATCACCAAACAAGTACTACATGACCAAACAAATACTACATGACCAAACAAGTACTACATGACCAAACAAGTACTACATCACCAAACAAGTACTACATGACCAAACAAATACTACATGACCAAACAAGTACTACATGACCAAACAAATACTACATGACCAAGCAAGTACTACATGACCAAGCAAGTACTACATGACCAAACAAGTACTACATCACCAAACAAGTACTACATCACCAAACAAATACTACATGACCAAGCAAGTACTACATCACCAAACAAGTACTACATGACCAAACAAATACTACATGACCAAACAAGTACTACATGACCAAACAAATACTACATGACCAAACAAGTACTACATGACCAAACAAGTACTACATGACCAAACAAATACTACATGACCAAACAAGTACTACTTGACCAAGCAAGTACTACATCACCAAACAAGTACTACATGACCAAACAAATACTACATGACCAAACAAGTACTACATGACCAAACAAATACTACATGACCAAACAAGTACTACATGACCAAACAAGTACTACATGACCAAACAAATACTACATGACCAAACAAGTACTACTTGACCAAACAAGTACTACATGACCAAACAAGTACTACATCACCAAACAAGTACTACATGACCAAACAAATACTACATGACCAAACAAGTACTACATGACCAAACAAGTACTACATGACCAAACAAGTACTACATGACCAAACAAGTACTACATCACCAAACAAGTACTACATCACCAAACAAATACTACATGACCAAGCAAGTACTACATCACCAAACAAGTACTACATGACCAAACAAATACTACATGACCAAACAAGTACTACATGACCAAACAGGTACTACATGACCAAGCAAGTACTACATGACCAAAGAGGTACTACATGACCAAACAGGTACTAAATGACCAAGCAAGTACTACGTGACCAAACAAATACTACATGACCAAACAAATACTACATGACCAAACAAATACTACATGACCAAACAAGTACTACATGACCAAAGAGGTACTACATGACCAAACAGGTACTACATGACCAAGCAAGTACTACATGACCAAACAAACACTACCTGACCAAACAAGTACTACATGACCAAACAAGTACTACATGACCAAACAAGTACTACATCACCAAACAAGTACTACATCACCAAACAAGTACTACATCACCAAACAAGTACTACATGACCAAACAGGTACTACATGACCAAGCAAGTACTACATCACCAAGCAAGTACTACATGACCAAACAAATACTACATGACCAAACAAGTACTACATGACCAAACAAGTACTACATCACCAAACAAGTACTACATCACCAAACAAGTACTACATCACCAAACAAGTACTACATAACCAAGCAAGTACTACATGACCAAACAGGTACTACATGACCAAGCAAGTACTACATCACCAAGCAAGTACTACATGACCAAACAGGTACTACATGACCAAACAAGTACTACATGACCAAACAGGTACTACATGACCAAGCAAGTACTACATCACCAAGCAAGTACTACATCACCAAGCAAGTACCACATGACCAAACAGGTACTACATGACCAAACAAGTACTACATCACCAAACAGGTACTACATGACCAAGCAAGTACTACATCACCAAACAGGTACTACATCACCAAGCAAGTACTACATGACCAAGCAAGTACTACATGACCAAACAAGTACTACATGGCCAAACAAGTACTACATCACCAAACAAGTACTACATGACCAAACAAGTACTACATGACCAAACAGGTACTACATGACCAAGCAAGTACTACATCACCAAACAAGTACTACATGACCAAGCAAGTACTACATCACCAAGCAGGTACTACATGACCAAGCAAGTACTACATGACCAAACAAGTATTACATGACCAAACAAATACTACATGACCAAACAGGTACTACATGACCAAACAAGTACTACATCACCAAGCAAGTACTACATCACCAAACAAGTACTACATGACCAAACAGGTACTACATGACCAAACAGGTACTACATGACCAAGCAAGTACTACATGACCAAGCAAGTACTACATGACCAAGCAAGTATTACATCACCAAGCAAGTACTACATGACCAAACAGGTACTACATGACCAAACAAGTACTACATCACCAAACAGGTACTACATAACCAAACAAGTACTACATGACCAAACAGGTACTACATGACCAAACAGGTACTACATGACCAAGCAAGTACTACATGACCAAGCAAGTACTACATGACCAAGCAAGTACTACATGACCAAGCAGGTACTACATGACCAAACAAGTATTACATGACCAAACAAGTACTACATGACCAAACAAGTACTACATGACCAAGCAAGTACTACATGACCAAGCAAGTACTACATCACCAAGCAAGTACTACATCACCAAGCAGGTACTACATGACCAAGCAAGTACTACATCACCAAACAAGTATTACATCACCAAACAAGTACTACATGACCAAACAAGTACTACATGACCAAACAAGTACTACATCACCAAACAGGTACTACATGACCAAGCAAGTACTACATCACCAAGCAAGTACTACATTACCAAGCAAGTACTACATGACCAAGCAAGTACTACATGACCAAACAAATACTACATGACCAAACAAGTACTACATGACCAAACAAGTACTACATCACCAAGCAAGTACTACATCACCAAACAAGTACTACATGACCAAACAAGTACTACATCACCAAGCAAGTACTACATGACCAAACAGGTACTACATGACCAAGCAAGTACTACATGACCAAGCAAGTATTACATCACCAAGCACGTACTACATGACCAAACAGGTACTACATGACCAAACAAGTACTACATCACCAAACAGGTACTACATGACCAAGCAAGTACTACATCACCAAGCAAGTACTACATTACCAAGCAAGTACTACATGACCAAGCAAGTACTACATGACCAAACAAATACTACATGACCAAACAAGTACTACATAACCAAGCAAGTACTACATGACCAAACAGGTACTACATGACCAAACAGGTACTACATGACCAAACAGGTACTACATGACCAAGCAAGTACTACATGACCAAGCAAGTACTACATGACCAAGCAAGTACTACATCACCAAGCAAGTACTACATCACCAAGCAAGTACTACATGACCAAACAGGTACTACATGACCAAACAAGTACTACATGACCAAGCAAGTACTACATGACCAAGCAAGTACTACATCACCAAGCAAGTACTACATGACCAAACAAGTACTACATGACCAAACAAGTACTACATGACCAAACAAGTACTACATGACCAAACAGGTACTACATGACCAAACAAGTACTACATCACCAAACAAGTACTACATGACCATGCAAGTACCACATGACCAAACAAGTACTACATGACCAAACAAGTACTACATAACCAAGCAAGTACTACATGACCAAACAAATACTACATGACCAAGCAAGTACTACATGACCAAACAGGTACTACATGACCAAGCAAGTACTACATCACCAAGCAAGTACTACATGACCAAACAAGTACTACATGACCAAACAAGTACTACATGACCAAACAAGTACTACATGACCAAACAGGTACTACATGACCAAACAAGTACTACATGACCATGCAAGTACCACATGACCAAACAAGTACTACATGACCAAACAAGTACTACATCACCAAGCAAGTACTACATTACCAAGCAAGTACTACATGACCAAACAGGTACTACATGACCAAGCAAGTACTACATGACCAAACAGGTACTACATGACCAAGCAAGTACTACATCACCAAGCAAGTACTACATGACCAAACAAGTACTACATGACCAAACAAGTACTACATGACCAAACAAGTACTACATGACCAAACAGGTACTACATGACCATGCAAGTACCACATGACCAAACAAGTACTACATGACCAAACAAGTACTACATCACCAAGCAAGTACTACATTACCAAGCAAGTACTACATGACCAAGCAAGTACTACATGACCAAACAAATACTACATGACCAAACAAGTACTACATAACCAAGCAAGTACTACATGACCAAACAGGTACTACATGACCAAACAGGTACTACATGACCAAACAGGTACTACATGACCAAGCAAGTACTACATGACCAAGCAAGTACTACATGACCAAGCAAGTACTACATCACCAAGCAAGTACTACATCACCAAGCAAGTACTACATGACCAAACAGGTACTACATCACCAAGCAAGTACTACATGACCAAACAGGTACTACATGACCAAACAAGTACTACATGACCAAGCAAGTACTACATGACCAAACAGGTACTACATGACCAAGCAAGTACTACATCACCAAGCAAGTACTACATGACCAAACAAGTACTACATGACCAAACAAGTACTACATGACCAAACAAGTACTACATGACCAAACAGGTACTACATGACCAAGCAAGTACTACATCACCAAGCAAGTACTACATGACCAAACAGGTACTACATGACCATGCAAGTACTACATCACCAAGCAAGTACTACATGACCAAACAGGTACTACATGACCAAACAAGTACTACATGACCAAGCAAGTACTACATGACCAAACAGGTACTACATGACCAAGCAAGTACTACATCACCAAGCAAGTACTACATGACCAAACAAGTACTACATGACCAAACAAGTACTACATGACCAAACAAGTACTACATGACCAAACAGGTACTACATGACCAAACAAGTACTACATCACCAAACAAGTACTACATGACCATGCAAGTACCACATGACAAAGCAAGTACTACATGACCAAACAAGTACTACATGACCAAACAAATACTACATGACCAAACAAGTACTACATGACCAAACAGGTACTACATCACCAAACAAGTACTACATGACCAAACAGGTACTACATGACCAAACAAGTACTACATGACCAAACAAGTACTACATGACCAAACAGGTACTACATGACCAAGCAAGTACTACGTGACCAAACAAATACTACATGACCAAACAAATACTACATGACCAAACAAATACTACATGACCAAACAAGTACTACATGACCAAACAGGTACTACATCACCAAACAGGTACTACATGACCAAGCAAGTACTACATGACCAAAGAGGTACTACATGACCAAACAAATACTACATGACCAAACAAGTACTACATGACCAAACAGGTACTACATGACCAAACAAATACTACATGACCAAACAAGTACTACATCACCAAACAGGTACTACATGACCAAACAAGTACTACATGACCAAACAGGTACTACATGACCAAGCAAGTACTACATGACCAAACAAATACTACATGACCAAGCAAGTACTACATGACCAAGCAAGTACTACATGACCAAGCAAGTACTACATGACCAAACAAATACTACATGACCAAACAAGTACTACATGACCAAACAAGTACTACATGACCAAACAAATACTACATGACCAAACAAATACTACATCACCAAACTCTCCCCTCCAGCAGCACAAACAGCAACAAGAAGGTAATAAATATCGGTTATTAACATCGGCCCAGTTTTACTTATCGGACCGATACCGATCTGTTAAGAAATGACTAACCGGCCGATACCGATGTCATTGCCGATATATCATGCATCCCCAGGTATTTTTGTTTTTACTTTATTTCAGGCAAATTATGATGAATTAACAAAACCTGGTTCAAGTTCTGTGAGCTTAGTTCAAACATGTAGCTGGTGAACTATGAACTTAAATCCGTTCATTTTAACTTGGCTGAACTGGGTTTAGGACCGGTTCCTGTTAAAGATGAGCAGCTGGACCTGATCATATGTTCCTGGGACTTTGGCTCCTTTTCACTCAGTGACTCACTGACCTTTGAACCTATGCAGAATGAGGATCAGTGTTACAGTGTAGCAGCAACGCAATAACCAACTTTACATTTTTATTAGCTGTAATCTGTCCCATTTCTTTAAATTAATTGATAAAGAAATCCTAAAGATGACTTTTAACTGAAGATACTGGACCCGAACTAAGTTGAAATGCAGCCAAAGTGCAAAGAAATAATTTGGCAAACCTTCAGAAAGCCCGGAGAGCCGTTGAGTCGAGCAATTTAAAAGATCTCAGAAAGTCTGGCAGCAAGGAACCAAAACCTGAAGAAATCTGGACCAACCAACTTCTGCTCAGAACTTTCAAAGATAAACTAGATAGAAAACGGACTCTGTTGGAAATGTACTTTCCACCCAGCTGATCGTACATGAATGTGAGCAGTTTCTGCATGCTGATGAAGCCATCAATGTCTTACGTCAGTAAAGATGTTTCAGTCTACCTTGAGCTGAGGGTAGATCTGGCGGATCATACTCAGGTTGAGGGCGTTGAGAACTTTGGGTCTGTTCATTGTGATCAAAGCGGCTCTGCCCGCTTTCTCCAGGAGAACCTCCGGTTCCACGTGACTCGACATCTGCTGGGAAACAGAAATCATTAACGTTCACACTTGATGCTGAAAAATATCGATGACTCAACACCTGAAATGTTAGACTGGAAATAATTCATTAAATCATTTATTATAATAAATCCCTGATAATCTGCTGCTTTATAGATTCAAAAAGAGTTTTAAGTGTGACTAACCGAGATGTTTTTCTCACTTAATTTTAGGTAATAAGTAACCTTTTTGCTATTATGGACAATTATTGTTACATTTAAATACTGAATTAAAGCACAATTTGCTCAAATGAAGCTGTCTAGTCTTCAGGAAGAACCCTGAAATCGGACCATGAGATCTGAATGAAATCTGAGATCAGTACCGGTCAGTAAAGCCCGATCACTGCATCCTGGGTTGATACTCACCATGTGAGCCTGGATTCGCTGCAGTCTGTAAAGAGGCTTCAGTCTGCAGAAAACAGCGAAGACAATAACTCAACAGACTGCACACTAATACAACTGTTATTGATTCATAATTAATGCATGTTTTGTTATTTCATTGCAGACACTCCAGCAGCCAGAGCCGAATGATTTCTGTCAGTCCTGAAATAAACTGGTTGACATTATTACCTGTTACACTCACTGATCAGCCAGAACATTATGACCTCTTGTTATTTTCATGCAATGACTCCTGGTGGTGATATTAGGGGTTCTAATGTATTAGAAGCAGAGAGCCGATCTGAACCGGTGGAGATTGAGTTGTAATGACCTCTGCACAGCTGATGAAGACGACCTGGTGGTCATAATGTTTTGTCTGCTCCACACTGACTCTAACAGATACGACCTACAGAGCTGAACTACACTTTAAACGTTTAGAACCAGGTTTTCTAGTGCTAGAAGTGAAAATGTCTCCGGTTTAAAGGTCGACCAGATGCAACAGTATCTCCATTTCCTGTGGACTAAAAACAGCTTCCGGTAGCAACACGAACCTGCAGGCAGAAGTCAGAACCGTTAGTGGCATTATTGTTGAGATGATCTGATCTGTCCTGCGTGGCCAGAAGCTGCACTTTCACTGAGTTTTACTCTTTACTTCCTGTTTACTTCCGGTTAGAGGTAGAAATGATTGGTTGTTGCGCCACACTGCCTCCTACTGGTCAGTAACCAGGAGGCACTTGCTTCAGGAAAGTAAAATAACTGATACAAAATATTAAACAACCTCTGTACAGTCCATCATCTGGCAGTATGTAGAATCACCATGGTCCATTTTTCTTTCCAAAGTTACTTCAGTTCATTGATGTTTGCAGATATTGTTTGCAACTATCTGAAATATGGAGGATCCACTACAACACTTTAGTCAGGTTGAAGTCTGGACTTTGAATAGACCATTGTAGCACCCTGATTCTTGTTTTTTACCCATTTGGTTTTAGATTAGCTGCTGTGTTTGGGATCAATGTTCTGTTGATGACCCAGTTTGACATTACTCCAGAAGGTTTCATTGAGGTGCACCTTGACAAACTCAGTTTGTGATCCCGTTGTCCGGTTAGAGATGTTTCAGTGCTTTTTCCATTCAGTGTTTTTCTAAATGTCCTTTCATGACCTTTCATCTGTAATCTGCTAAATGAGGCTGTGATGGAGCTCTTGGGTTTTTGGTCATTTCTCTGAGCTTCACGCTCTGACCTTGGGCTGAATCTGCTGGGATGTCCACTCTTTGGAAGATTGGAACTTCTCTGAGATGTTTTGTTTCCTGGGAATAATCTTTCTCTTGTTAGAATGACCTCAGGTGGTTTAGAGATGACCTCAGAACCCTTTCTAGATTGATGGGCAGCAACAGTTGCTTCTCTGAGGTCACTGCTGATATCTTTTCATCCTGACAACCTGTACGTTCCAGAGTGGCAAACTGACGAAGCTCCTGTTGTTATAGAGGTGCTCACACTTATGATAATCAGATATTCTGTGCATTCAATTAGCTGAATACGGCTTCCTGTCACTAACTCCCATGGAAACAGTATGGGTGTGCAACTAATTAGGGTTGTCATTTAACCTTTGAGCATTACTTGAAAGAAATAATTTTGTAATTATCAACAAAACAAGTGAGATATGTCCCTCTAAAGTCTAAACTGACTCAATACTTTGCTCTTTAAAGAACTGATTAGACAGATGAAACATTGCCACTTAAAGCCCAACTGCAAGGACATTTCATCAGAGGATGTTACAATACTGGTTTGTGTTTCCTGATAAGTCTGTAGGGGAGTCATGGAAATGTATGAAGAGAAAGGGTTCGTCAAACATGATCTATCAAGTAGATTATGGGAGGTGTTGGTCTGCTGTGTCTGAATTTCTCCAAACAGGCTGCTGTGCATTATGATCAAACATCTCTACTTTGATTCTGCACATAATTATAATAGTTGTTGCAAGGCACTGCCGCCTTGCCGCAAGAAGGTCCTGGGTTCAAATCCGGGCCTGGTATCTTTCTGCATGGAGTTTGCATGTTATTCCAAGTGCATGCGTGGGTTCTCTCTGGGTACTCCGGCTTTGTCCCACAGTCCAAAAACATGACTAGCATGCATGGTTGTTTGTCCTGTGTGTCTCTATGTTGCCCTTTCCAGGGTGCACATGACCTCTACTATATGTCTGACCAAAAATAAGGTGTACTTAATTTTTACAGTGACGTTAGAGCAGGAAATATTTCAGTTTGACCTGATTGAAAATACAAATGCTGGAGCTTCGGAAAATAATTTCACCATTGGATCATGATGCATCACGATGAGTTTAAATCAGTTTTCCTGATGCTGATACAATGAATGAGGAAATGCTGACCTTTCAGGTGAAAGTGTGTAAAAGGGCGTTCCTCACTGTTAACATTTCACTGATTGTTCTGGTTATCAAAATAAGATAATAGTACCAGCAGAAACATGGTGTAATGTCTTCTATAACCTAGGTGTGTTCTGCAAGTCTCAGCTGGACATATATGGAAAATAAGGAGGGAAAGCAATATTTATTCACATTTATTATGCACCAAAATTACTTTTTCCAACTCAGAAAATCACAACCACCATGACTAACATCAGGTTTTTCTTGAAGAAAAGTACTTGTGTCACATAATAAAAGTGACACAAATTCTGACTTGTACTTTTTCTGACAGGAGCCAGATTATTTGTCTTTATTGACAACGTCTGTATTTTTAAAGTGCAAAACAACTGAGATTAAAATCGGTAAATTGTAGGAGGATGCAGGACTCCAGGAACTGACTGTTCTTCCAGATTTGAGAATTTTCCATTCAATCAGAGTCGCTGCTGCTGCTGCTGCTGCTGCTGCCGGACTGAGAGAAACACATAAATTAGGGTTAGGAACCATAGTGTTCACCTTGAAAAGTTCTTAAGGATTTTCATATAGAGCTAAATATACTTTTTGTATTTTGCTGAACAGTTTTTGACATTTTGGTTGTAACTGTGCAAAACCTTAAAATTCACAGTCAAATGATTTATTTTGTAGCAAATATGAGCAGCATGGAAAGGTAACCTTCTTACCCCGTGGCTGTCCTTTCCCTTCTTGTGGCTATGGCCCTGTTTGTGGCCATGCTTGTCCTTGTGCTTATCCTTATCCTTGTCCTTGTGCTTGTGTTTTTTCTTATCTTTGTGTCCATGTCCATGGCACTGACCTTGGCAGTGTCCAGGACCAGAACCATGGCCATGCCCAGGTCCGTGTGCATGTCCAGGATGTACAGCATGTCCCGGGTGTCCTGGATGCCCAGCTACAGGAGGGCAGTTAGACATCGGTGGAGGAAAAGCAGGGTTACCTCCTGGCATCTGCTGTGGGTGGTTGGGGTACCCACCTGGGAACTGGTTCCCTAAGCACAAAGAAATGTCCAAAGTTAGTCATTGCAAATTACAAAAATGAATGATTAATCATTTTTAGCAGAGGCTGGGTTTACCTTGGTTCTGGCCGTACATTCTGAGAGATCCACTGAAACTACAGAATCTGAAAGAGAGAAAACATGTATTTCAATGAGGTCTGCTTTGTTGAACATGAAGAAGGGGCCCAAATGGAGAGAGTTAAGGTTCATACCTGGTTCCAGATGATCTCCTGATTCAGCTGAAACCTGCAGCCTCTTTTATGCACTGCTGCACCTTTAATCTGAAGAAGTCCTCATCAAACCATCAGGGCAGGTCTTTACTGCCTACATGACCTACATGAGACACCGTATAATAATTAACTTCATCAGTCTCCTGGGTGGAGACCCTCCTCCTACCTATCGCAGGATTCTTGTTTTCATTTTTATTTAGTTTTAGTTTTAGTCATTTAAATGTTTTTTTAAACCGTTGCTCCCCAGAACTGGCAGCACGAGTTTGAATTCATTGTGGATTTTCTATATTTTTTAATAGGCTCAAACTGATCCATGCGCGCATTTATGCCAAGGAACACAAATATCTGCAAACTCTGCAGTCAACACCCTCAGTTAATGTTTAGTCCAACAGTTTTATGTTTCCAACCTTAAGCCAGGCCAAACATAGACTGATCAGCCATAATCTTGCTGCAGATACAAACTCTGAGATTAGGACTGAAGTGCAATATCTTCAAATGCATCTGTGCAACAGTTGAACACTATTAACATGTTACAAATAAGATATATGAAGGTGATAAAAGCTGGGGTCAGCTCACTGTACAGGTGGAGTGTAGGGTGTGATAGTGTTTGTGGAAAACACTGGTGAACAAAGGTCTTGATTCAACCATAGAAACCAAAATATCATGAAAAACATCACACCTTCAGACAAATCAAACAGAGAAGCAGAGATCAGATGAGGTCAGAGGAGGAAGGAGTAAAAGGTAATAATTCAGGGCTTGGTCCTTTGAAACTGAAGCCTACAAAGAGTGAACCATTGCGTACATGCTGTGCAGCGCCCTGAAAAAGTTTTCATACTGCTGAAACTTTCCCACATTTTGTCATGTTCCAAACACAAGCTTCAATGTGTGTTTTATTGGGATTTTATGAGATAGACTAAAATGTTTCAGTTTTTTATTTGCAAAACAACTTCCACTTCAAAATTCTGCACTACTTTGTGTTGATCAGTCACATAAATTCCAGTAAAGTTTATGGTTGTAACATGACAACTTGAAATAGTTTAAATGGTGAGAAATTTGCTGTAAAGATGCTGTAAAAAACTTATTAAAGGACTGAAATGCCTACATTTGCCATTTTAAAATCTGTTGATTTAACCACTGCTAACTGTGCTAAAGACAAACAAGCACATGTTTAAACAGATTTATTTCTGGATGTGATGACAAAAAAGTTCTGGACCCAGACGGAGAGATGAGTTTTGGGTTTTATTTTGGTCCAAATGCAGAACAGTGATGGAGATGTAAATGAAAGTATCTACAAAGACACCAGAGAACATACCAGGCAGCTGCTGGAGCCTCCAACCATAGCAAGTGAAGGTCAGCAGACATTAAGGATCCCCTGTAAACACATTACCAGTACTTGATGGGGTTTGATTGGGTCACGTTGTGGGTTTGCATGAGACCGGCCGGTTATGTCATGCAACTTTGGTCCAGCATGAGTTGCTCAGAGGCCCGGTGACAGAACCAACCACACCTTGTTGTTAAAGGTGACGTCTATTTGATGCAAGCCCAGAAAGATGAGATTCTGACCTTCACTGATTCAAGCTGCACTTTTTTAGACAGTTTCAGGTGAGAAGAATGACCTATACATGGAAACATGGTTCACGGGTCACCAGATATTCTCCAGAACCTGTGAAACCAGGAAATCTGGACGTCTTCTCAGTGAATAAAACATCATATTTAAACCCTGTTTCAACACATAACTGGTATTAAACAGCCTGGTGCTCTGACTTGGAGGTAAGTCATGGTTCTACATTCTTTGGAGGCGGACCTGGTCACACTTAGTGGTGAATTATTACTGCCTGTCCAGACTGTGCCCAACACAGTGGTTTGCATCAGGACTCTGCACCCGTGGACTATCACTGATTTCTCTCTGGACCCTGTTCTATTAACTTTATTTCAATAAGTCAAGTACTTACATGTGAACCTGAAGGCATGGTGACACACTTCCACACATTTGTTGAGACATGCCACAACCCGAAATCTCAGAAGCAAAAAGCTCCACACTAAACCTCAGTCATTTTTTAAAAGGTTCTGTTTCTGAAAATAAGTCTGACAAGCACTGCCATGGAGATCTTAGACCCAAAGATCTGTACAGCAGCTGCAAACTACAGGAAAAGGGAACCCAAATCCCAAAGAAAAGCCTCAGTAGAACCTTCAGAACTATTGACCAGAACCAGTTTGAAGAATTTAGATTAAACTTCTAACTATAGAACTGATGAAAGCCAATTAATTTTTCAGCCACTATGAAAACATAAAAGTCAATACATAAAAATAATAACATGAAAATTAAAACTCATCATTTGTTTAAATTGTATTTATTTTATTAGAAGCCAGTAAATTCCAACGCATCCAGTAATGTCACATTCTGCTTTCAGATAAAATCATAATAATTAGCATTCCCAGAACCTCAGAGGCTTTTCTCTAAAAAGCTTGTTTTCATTGTGAGTACAGTCAAGCTTTAATTTGTCAAATAAACTGATCATTGCAGATTATTGGAGATGAAGGTGCTGGTAATGTTTCCATCTAATCAGAGTCGCTGCTGCAGGAGCTGCTGGAGGACTGCAGAGGAAGAAGAAACAGAAGCAGTCGTTACTCACGTCTCTTTTTGACATCTACAAGTAAATCTGACAGCAAAATACAGCAATATTTACTCAGAAAACATCCTGCAGATGAGAAAAAAATAAATTTTTTAGCACCTCATGAGAGTCCTTCCCCTTCTTGTGGCATTTCTTGTGTTTGTGACCATGCTTGTGTTTGTGCTTCTGCTTGTCTCCATGTCCGTGTCCTTGTTCCTTCCCACCACAACCACCGTGTCCATGTCCGTGTCCATGGCCGTGTCCATGGCCGTGTCCATGGCCACCGCCACGGCCACAGCCGTGTCCTCCTGAGGGAATTTTTTAAAAGACAGAAGTTAATTTTAGTTTGAGTTTTTCTCAGGACTTTAGCTTCTTTTTCGCCCACTTTCAGTAGTTGACCATTATCAGAGGACCTGAAATCTGACCTTTGAATCATTTAAGCTTAAAAATATTCAGTTTCTTGTAAATAGTCTGTTGCTGTTTTTTAATGCACAAATTAACATGCACATGTTGTACATTTTTATATGATCGTACTCAGTTGCAAATTTCTTGAATCTGAATCTGCTGTTTTTAATACAGTATTGTATTTTTCATTGTGTGGATTTGCCCTTACAGTACAGTCTCTTAGATATGTTACTGATACTGTCTTTTCTGCCTGTTACTTTGTTGCGGGTACACCTGAATTTCCCCACTGAGGAACAATAATGGATATTTCTATTTCCATTCCTGCAATCAAAAGATAAACCATCTGGTTTTCATTCAGAAAGCTGTGGAGTTGTTTTTAAAGATAACAAGAAAACCTGGGAGGGAGGGAGACCAATGATTTAGCACAGAATTACAGGATTTACCATGCCCATGTCGATCCATCTCACAGCTTCAGCTCCTGGAAGTTTCAGACTGCAGAAAAATCTGTTTAAAACAAGCAGAGATGGTGATGATAGACGAACGTCAGAAGAATCAGAATAATTTCACTAAACCAGCTTCATGCTCTGATGTGACTCTGTCCTACCTTTGAATCCTCAGCAGAGTTCTGTGCAGGTGAGCCGATCCACTGACCTCTCACCTTGTCACTCGGTGCTGTTTTTATGCGATGCCACACCTCAGTCGGAGCTGTCCTCTCACCCAGAACTCCCTGCAGTCATCCTTTGTTTGCATTAAAGAATCACCATTGATTATAACCCGCACCATTCATCATCTTCATGCACAACTTCATGTTTGATTCCTCAACTGTTGCTTCATTTTGTTTTATCATGTCAGTCACAAGATGAATCTATGACGCAGTCTATTAAATTGTCATATTAAATTAACATGAGGCTGGAGAACCGGGTATTTGTTTTCTCTTTCTGCAGAGCACAATGGACGGGACCTGTTTGCAGACATGTTTGCACAACTGGAACATTGTATCCAGATCTTATCATGCAATGAAACCAGTATTTCAACATTTTCTGCTGAAACTGATTTGCAGTCATGCTTTAAGAACCAATGGTTATGTTGCTGTGAGCTGTTACCTTTATACCTACCAAAAGAAAAACATTTAACAAGGTGCCACAACCTTTAACTGGAACTCAAGACTCATAAATCAAGTCAAACGTAAAGACTTTCAGGAAAATTGTTTCCAATGTTTGTTCAACTCTTCCATGAACCAAGTACCGAGGAATCTCCAGGTTGTCCTTCATGGAAATGTCAGTCTGGGAAAGGTTATTTCCAAAATATCTAAAGTTCATCATTCTGTAAATAAAAATATTATTCCCAAGTGGAAAGCAATGATCAATTCAGCTGCTTGGACTTTAGAACAAGGTCCTCTGGACCAACATTAAGATGTTTGACCGTAAAGCACAGCTCCATGTTTGCAGGAAACAAAACACAAGTCTATCAGCACAAACATCTCATAACAGCTGTCAAGCACGGTAGTGGAGAGCTGATGATGTGGGCTTGTTTTAGGAACTGGGTACCTTGCAGTCAATGAGTGGACCATGAGCTCCTCTGTATACCAGAGTATTCTAAAGCCAAATTAAGAAATTATCCTTGTGCCCTAGAAAGTGCAATAAAAAGTCCTGTCGCAGTTCCAGCCATGGGCTTTCCTGAAGATAAATGTCTTCTTTCCAACATCCCGTAGATGGCGATGTGACAGAAAGTTGTCAGGCTTCTAAAGGACTTTTCACCTGCAAAACCTGAATGTGTTAACAAACATAAGGTAGAGTTTTTTTCCATAGACTGAAGGTCTGCTGTGAATTCATCACCAAGCATCAGTAACCCTCTGAAGTCCTGTAAGGTTCGCCTCCATCAATTAATTGTTTGACGCTCGAAGTAAATAATCAGTGGAGGATTGCAGTTAATAGGAGACTGAAGACAGAATAAAGAAAACTCTTAACTGACCACAGAAAATCAACAGTGTATTTCCATTTCTGAGCACTGAGCCAGAGCTGCCTGACCCACAAGGCTCCTCCTGTATTTAGGGCTGAAGACTGATGGATCTGCAGTGACATCTTGAGGTGAACACACTGAAGCTCAGGGTTGTGGATCACACATTGACCTGTCTGTAGCTTCTGAAACAGACAATTCTCCAATATTTTATGCTTTTCACTTTCAATGTTTGCAGTGATGTTAAATTGATGTTCTTTCATTTTAGTATTGGCTTCAAATCCAGGTTTTCAAAGCTGAACAACAGTATACATATAAACAAAACAGAAATGTATAACAGCAATAGAAATAAGCATAAAAAAAATGAACATGAAATACATTAAACCTTTCAGAAGAAAACATATAACTGAAGAACCGAAGAAAAACTATTATTAATATTACATTTAATTATTATTATTGATTTATTGAAATTAGTTCATTAAAGAATATGTCTTCCGATGAGACTCGTTTGTCAGAATAAAAGAACATTTTGAAAATAACAGCGTTTAGGTAGGTATTAAACATACTTTTTATGAAACTCATATTTCTGTATAAAATTGTTTTTTAATGGTCTGGTGTAGTATTCTAACCTTAAATGTCATATTTTTATTGGCTGGAAACAGAAAATCATCATAATTACCAGAAACTAAGTCTAGAAAACGTCAGTCTGTGTGGAAAGAATCTATATAATGTGTTTCACTCGTGATGGAGTTACTGGAATTAATGAACTTTTCAATAATATTCTTATCTATGAATATGAGTGTACTTTGTTACTTCATTCGGTCCACAATGAGCACATGTGCTGTGTTTACCTCAAGACGAATCTCATTGGACAAGCTCAACATAGATCCGCCCAGCTCTCCGCCCAGTCCGTTTGTGATTGGCCAGCTGAGTCTCTGCTCATGTCTCTCCACATTCAGCAAGCATCGAATGCCCCAGACGCTGCTCCTCGCAAGCGTTCTTGGGAAATGTGTTTTATGTGTGTTCATCAAACCTGTGAACGGCGCTGTGAGAACTACAGCTCCCATGAAGCACAAAGAAGGTGGAATTTCACCAACAAGTGAGGATCTTCATTCATATCGTTCAGCAGAGTCCAGCCTCTGAGTTCATCAGCAGCAATGTCTGAAGGAACGTGAGTATTTGTCTTGTTTTTCTCTTTAAATAAAGTTAATGCTTCTGTAGTTTAAGGAGAATCAATTGAAACATTTAAAATTAAACCACGCATATCAGTTATATTATATACAAAGTGTTTCAAATGTTGGAACAATAACGGAGATAAAAAAATGTCTGCCTACAGAGATTACTGCAAAACGGTTTTAAAGTGTAAACATGTGAATTCGTAGACTGTGGTGGTGCAGAAACTGCAAAGAGCTTCATCATGTGGGAGACAAAGTCAAAGAGGGCTTTGAATAGGCCATCAAAGGTGGTATGAGACAGCTTTCTGGTCCACAACAATGAAGAATCTCTGAATGCAGTATCATAACCTTGAGGACAGAAAGCATATTTAAGACTAAAGGTCAAAAATGTGCACATCAGGAAATTCTGGTAAACGATTAAACTTTAGAAATGTTTAAACTAAAAAGATGCAAACATTATTCAGTTTACTTCATTGTGAACAACAAGGGGATATATGAGCATTTTAGATTCTAAAACACTCCAGATTTACTGCAATAGTGGGTGGAAAGAAGCTCAGCAAGCAATCCCTTATTAATATTGCAATCATGGATCTTGATACATAAGCAATAAATGGTGCAACACTATTGGTAGCTAAATGTTAAAGTTGCTGCAGAAAGTCTGCAGGTTTTGAACCAAAAAGTGATCTAAGGCTTGGTTCTGTTTCTGTGTTTCTCAGGCAGCTGAGGAGGAGAGGTGGACCTTATAAAACGGACCCAGCCACAGACCTGACCCGCTGGAGGCTGACTAATGTGGAGGGCCGGCAGACCTGGAGCTATGTGGAAGATCATGAGACCCCCGACAGAGAGCAGACCATGCTGGAAGTTCATTCTCTGGGCCTGGACACCGTAGGTCTTCTATCTTTATCTCGTTTTCCACATTTCACTCCCACTTAACCAAGCAGTGAAACTCAACCTTCAAAAAGCCCGAGGAACGAGTGAAAGTCTGGCGGCTTTGAGCTGTGGTGTAAAGAAGGCCTGCATCAATTCAGCACAGTATTCTGTCTTCTGTCCCTGAAAGCGACGGTCCAATCCTGATTTCTGTCCACAGAGCAAATTTGTGTCCGACTCCCCGGCCTCTGGAGCTGCTGTAGATGCTGCTGCTAAAGGCATGAACTTCTACAGAAGCCTCCAGGCTGAGGACGGTCACTGGGCGGGGGACTACGGTGGACCTCTCTTCCTGCTCCCAGGTAAATCCAAGTTCTTCTCATTAACAGGAGGTGTTTGTTAAACCACTTACTGAACAGGAACCATCTGTGTCCTTGTTTGGTTCCCAGGTCTCCTTATCACGTGTCATGTAGCTAAGATCCCTCTGCCAGAAGCCTGGAGGAAGGAGATGGTGAGGTACCTGCGCTCGGTTCAGCTGCCAGACGGAGGCTGGGGTCTGTAAGTCAACATCAGACTGATCCATCTAGTGATCATCTAACTGTAGGATCTCCTAACAAATGAAGCCAAACATACAGTCAATGTTTTTCCTCTTCCTGCGCCCAACAACTGAAAACCAAACTAACAGTGAGGAAGATGAGATATAAAGAGATTCTGGTGTTATTGTTGGGAGCAGCCTGTCCACCAGCAGTACCCTCCTCTTCCTCAGTCATACCGTTTGAATTTGTTCAGACTGTGGTTTTCTATGATTTGGTGAAAAATGCATGAATGTTCTTATGTTCTGGAACCTCTGCTTGACCTTTTTGGGTCTTTGCTGCCAGCGTGTTTAGAAACCTTCACTATGGAGCTTAGTAGCTCAGTCAGTAAAGCAGGTGCACCAAATATGGAGGCTACAGGCCTTAATGCAGCTGTTCTGGGTTCGATTCCCGGGCCTGGACCACTTCCTGCACAACAAAAGAGCCGTACTTGTTGGGAAATCATTGCTGTGTTTCTGCATCGTCTGCAGACATGTTGAAGATAAATCCACTGTTTTTGGAACGGCGCTGAGCTACACGTCTCTGAGGATCCTGGGAGTGGATCCTGATGATCCAGATTTGGTCCGTGCTCGGAACAACCTGCACCGCAAAGGTTTGGATCAGATCTACAGACTAATGATAAACCCGCTGCTTCCCCTGAACATGTTAGGAGTAACAACCTGTTGGTGTTTCCTGGTGTTCTCTGTGCTTGGTGCTTTTTGAAGGTGGCGCCGTGGGGATCCCATCGTGGGGTAAATTCTGGTTGGCCATTTTAAACGTCTACAGCTGGGAGGGACTGAACACATTACTGCCAGAGATGTGGTAGGTCAGACCCGCTGGTGATGTCAGCTTGGTTCTGGTGCCGTCTTTCCATATAAGGTCTTTAGAGTTTTCTTCTCATTTTGGCTGCTTTAAAACTCATTTTTACCTCAGTAGGTGACGGTTCTCAGATGATTCATGGTTGCTTGTTTCAGGCTGTTCCCCACCTGGATGCCAGCCCACCCATCAACACTGTGGTGTCACTGTCGCCAGGTCTACCTGCCTATGAGCTACTGTTACGCTGTCAGACTGTCGGCGGAGGAAGACCCCCTGATTCTCAGCCTCAGACAGGTGACGGCAGCGTGATGCAGCCAGCAGGGGGCGCAGTGAGATCTTCTCAGACAAGAACATGATGATATTTTTCATGTGTTGTGGAGTCCCATCTCACAGAAGCTCCCAACATCTTTCAACAGTTGTGTTGCAGAATTTGGGGAACCTGGTAGAAAACAAGGATTTCTGGGAAGAAGAGATGATAAACGCAACAAAGTTATAGAATCTGGATCAGTACAGGAAAACTAGTAGGAACCCAGAGAACCACGGCAAGGACTGTGTTCTATTGTGGCTGGCGGGTCCCCAAGTGGTTCTGCTTAGGACCTCATGCAACTTTTAACCAGGTCTGATCGGACCTTCTCTGGAGGCTACGTTTTATAAACCCACAGATAAGCAAAAAAGATCCTGTTTATGTTAAAAAGAGACTTTGCTGCAGCTTCTTTCTTATTGATAATATAAACAGCAAGTTTTCTGCCACCTGCTTTCATGTCAGTTTTATCCCCTAAAGATGTTTAAAACAAGGTTGTTAAAACAAGCAGGAAAGAACATATAAATCAAATAAAAACATGAGGGGTTAAACTGGGATAAAAAGCCCGACCCAACTGGTTGAAGAACTGGAGCCAAAGCATTTAAAGCTTTAAAATCAATCTTTGGATTCTTAAAATCAACGCAATGATTGTCATGTCTGTGTCTGTGGTCCAGGAGCTGTATGTGCAGAACTACGGAACCATTAACTGGACCGCTCAGAGGAACAACGTGGCTGCCTGTGACCTGTACACTCCTCACAGCACTCTGCTCTCTGTCGCCTACAGTAAGAATCATCTGCACATAATTTATGGATAAACAGGAACAGTGTCATGTGGTACCACTGCTCACCTTCCTGCATGCTGAGTTTTGGGCTTCTAGCTGAGTATAAAATCAGATAACATCCAAAGAAACACTCTGCAGGAAGCCTGGAGAAATGTTGATTAAAGTGGTTTAATGACCTAGCTACCATGAGGGGTAGCCAGAAACATGGGCGCCATGATGGATGACCTGCTGACCTTTAAAGATCATGTTGCCTCCATCAGTCCAGATCACACGGCTTCTCATACCACTGCTATGCTGATGATACCCAGCTCTATCTGTCATCTCCACCTGAGCCCCGTTTCAGAAAGCCAGGTAACTGTTGCCCTGACTGAAGTTAGAAAACAGTAGTGCCGACACCACTCTGTATTCTGACTCTTTTCATGTGTCGGTCCAAAATGGTGGAAAGACCTACTGAGTGCTACCAGAAGCTGGTTGTCCCCATCTATCTTCAAGAAACTCTACAGAGAGGATCTTCTAGCCTGTTTGTCCCCATTCCCTCTACTGCTCTTCCCTCCATGCCTGCTCTCTATGCTCTGTCTCCTCTTACAGAACCGGGCTGGTGGTCTTCCTTCTAATTAGCTCATCGTTAGCTTTGATATTAACTGCATTGTTATGTCCTTATTGGCAAGTCGCTTTGGATGAAAGCGTCTGCTGAATGCAGAAGCAGAACCTGCAGGCTGTTCAGGATGTTTTACTCCTGAAGACGTTTTTCTCCCAGCTGTTTGCCGTAACGGCGGGACTCTGTCTGCTCTGCAGTGGTGTTGAACCTGTATGAAGCCCACCACAGCAGCACACTGAGGAAGATGGCCATCAGAGAGCTGTACGACCACATCCAGGCTGACGACCGCTTCACTAAATGCATCAGCATCGGACCGGTGATGAAAACTCGCTCATTTAAAACACTAAAATAAACTCTTTTTTTTGTTGCTAAAATGCAGAGAAAGGAAAAGCACAGTTTCACTCATTTGTCATTGGATTTTAAAAAGAGGTTGTAATGTTTGGGTGCAGATCTCCAAGACCATCAACATGCTGGTTCGCTGGTACGTGGACGGTCCCACGTCTGCAGTTTTTCAGGAGCACGTGTCCAGGATCCCAGACTACCTGTGGTCAGTCAGCAGCTCTCTGATAACGACCAGTTTGAACAAACAAACCGGACTCCAGCATGTAGAATATAGAGAGTAACCAGGAGACGTGACCAGTTAAAGCAACTGGTAACTAATGAATATTTGTGTTTCCTGTCTTCCAGGCTGGGATTGGATGGTATGAAAATGCAGGTGAGAATTTAGCTCCTGCAGGTATTTTACGGCTATGAAAACCATCCAGTTTTATTTGAGATATTATTTCACCCCAAATTTAGTTTTTTTTCTGTTTTTATTTTCCTGGATTTTTATATTTTCAGATGGAACCATATTTGTTTTAGAAATTAAATAATGAAACACTTTAATTTATGCAGGAAAGAACAGAACCTAAATATTCAATTTTATGTAGAGTTGACTCCAGTGCCTTGTAGAAGTATTCACACCCCTTGAAAGTTTCCAAACCTTGTCAGGTTGAACACAAAGCATAAATCTGAAGTTGAAGGAAAATGATCCGTTTTTAACGTGAGGCGTGTTTTTATTTCCCGGCTTCCTGAGTCGATATTTTGTAAAACCACCTTTCAACAACATCTGCAGGTCTTCTGCAGCCTGGATTGTCCTGGATTTAGCTCCATCCATCCACCCATCTACTCGGATCAGCTTCACTGTCCCTGCTAAACAGAAGCACCCCCACAGCATGATGCTGCCACCACCGTGTTTCTCTTTGAGGATGGTGTGTTTAGGGTGAAATGTTAGTTTTCAACCACAGTGTTTTGTACATTGGCCAAAGTTACATTTTGTTCTCCTCTGATCAGAGCTCCTTCTTCCACGTTTGCTGTGTCTCCACATGGCTTGAAACAAACGTCTTCTGGGTTTCTTCTTGCTGCTTCTCCATAAAGGCCAGATTTGTGGAGAGTACGACTAATAGTTGTCCTGTGGACAGATTTTCCCACCTGAGCTGTGGATCTCTGCAGCTCCTCCAGAGTAACTCTGGTTACTGATTAGGCAACTTCTGGTGCTGGGTTTTATTTAGGACCATCAGAGTAAAGGAGGCTGAATGTAAAATGTTAATCATTATAATTTTCCTTCACGATTACTTTGTGTTTCTCTGTCACATCAAAGTGTGGTTGGAACATAGAAAAACTGTAAAAAGTAGAAAAACTTTAAATAAAACATTGAATTATGAGCTTCAGATGTTATCCTCTTATTCCTCAGTTTGTTTGCGTTTCCTCCTCAGGGAACAAACGGATCTCAGCTCTGGGACACGTGTTTCGCTGTTCAGGCGTTTCTTGAGGTAACGTGAAACTGTGTCTCCATGCGTTCCCACTGTGTTCGTATTCCCTGGTTGCTGAAAGGGTTTCTGTGTGGCGTCTCTCAGGCTGGAGCCCAGGATGACCCCAAGCTGCTCGTGTGTCTTCATGAAGCCCATGAGTTTCTCAGGATCACTCAGGTGACAGCGCATGAACTCCTCCTCCTTCATGCTGACATGTCTGTCATGGAGTAAAATAAAAACATCCTGAAGTTTCCATGCGAGGGATTTCTGATCGTTAGCCACTCCTTCCACTCCCACAGATACCTGAGAATCCACCTGAATACCAGAAATACTACAGACAGATGAACAAGGTACAATAAAAATCACAACATATCAACACTTTGTTCATTATTGCTAAATATAAAACAAATAGTTTAGAAATGTACTTAAAACTTGAACAAACAGGAGAAAATGCAAAGAAACTAGCAGAGAAATAAAACAGGGAACACGGTGTAATATGTATATATTATTTTAATAAGATGTGTTTAGCATAAACGGCACGTCTGCATCCATCACTCATGCCTTGCATCTTTCTGTGCGCCAGGGCGGCTTCCCCTTCAGCACCCGTGACTGTGGTTGGATCGTGGCCGACTGCACAGCTGAAGGTCTGAAGTCATTGATGCTGCTGCAGGAGCTCTGTCCCTCCATCAGACAGCCAATCACCTCACAGCGTTTATATGATGCCGTCAATGTGGTGAGTCCATGCAGAAACCGCGGGGGAACCCCAGTCTCTGTCAGGGTTTTAGTTCTAATTACTTTTATAGTTTTTGTAAAGCATGTTGAGAAATTCTCCTCCATCTTAACCTAGATCCCATTTCTGGTTTTACCCTCTTGACTTCCTGTTGGCTAATACTGGCTGCACTGTTACACCTTCTAGACTCATCTGGTCCTGCTTGGTACTGTATCCAGTTGAGAGGTAGTTAGTCTTCTTCTCTAACATTTCACATGGTTGGAGCACAAAGAGAGGCAACTTTGACCATTCCCTTCCAGATGGTCCAGAGTCCTGGTTCCTCTCTGATCTTCTCTTCAGCTCAGCCCACAGCTTCTCTACAGGTTGTAGGTCAGAGATGGGCATGGAGAAGGTGGATTTTGTGTCTGCTGAACCATTTCTGTGTTGATGTGGTCATCTATTTTGGTCGTTATCTAATGACGACCCATTTTCAGTTTTCTACCAGCGGCCACCAGATTTTTATCTGGTTTTACAAAGAGTCCGTTACGCCAAGCACTCTGAGAACAGCGGTGGTTCTAGTCCACATTTAACAGGGAGAGCAGGGTGGGGCCAGTGTTTTTTTGGGTATGGACCATATGCCCTGAATTACCATGAAACCAGTGGTTATCACATAAATGCTTATCTGATGTGGAAAGAATTGGCATCATGCTTCTGCCCAGGTTAAAACTACTGATGGGGAACTGGAGAGAGTCATGGTGCTGAAAAGGCACTCTAGTGATCGACTGCATAAACGTCCTTGCAGAAAGAAACTTGCCACTGAGGGCCACAGAACCAAACAATGAAACATAAAAACAGGGCAATATTTCATCTTTCAATATATTAAGCGATCCACAGAACCGAAGAGCCACTTGTGGCTCTGGGGCTGCAGGTTTCAGAACCCTGATCTAGCAGATGAAATCTGTGCTCCCATCTTAATACGGTTGAAGCTAAAAGTACAACTCCTTCATTTTAATTTGTTGTTAAAGTAAAACCATAAAGGTACAAAATTAAATTGGTCCAAGGGACCAATCAGTTAAGGTTTCTGTGCCATCACATATACTCGTACTCGTCGTCTTCCGCTTTATCCGGGACCGGGTCGCGGGGGCAGCAGAGACACCCAGACGTCCCTCTGCCCAGACACCTCCTCCAGCTCCTCCGGGGAGAACACAAGGTGTTCCCAGGCCAGCCGAGAGACATAGTCCCTCCAGCCTGTCCTGGGTCGTCCCCTGGGCCTCCTCCTGGTGGGACGTGCCTGGAACACCTCCCAAGGAAGGCGTCCAGAGGGCATCCGGTATAGATGCCCGAGCCACCTCAACTGGCTCCTCTCGATGTGGAGGAGCAGCAGCTCTACTCCGAGCTCCTCACCCTATCTCTAAGGGAGTGCCCGGCCACCCTACGGAGGAAGCTCATTTCAGCCGCTTGTATCCGGGATCTCGTTCTTTTGGTCATGACCCAAAGTTCATGGCCATAGGTGAGGGTAGGAACGTAGACCGACCGGTAAATCGAGAGCTTTGCTTTTCGGCTCAGCTCTCTCTTCACCACAATGGACCGGCACAGCGCCCCCATTACTGTGGCAGCCTAACCAATCCGTCTGCCGATCTCCCGCTCCATTCTTCCCTCACTCGTGAACAAGACCCCGAGATACTTAAACTCCTCCACTTGAGGCAGGAACTCCCCTCCAACCTGAAGAGGACAAGCCACCCTTTTCTGGTCGAGAACCATGGCCTCGGACTTGGAGGAGCTGATCTTCATCCCAGCTGCTTCACACGAACCGCCCCAGCGCATGCTGTAGGTCTTGGCTAGAGGGGGCCAGCAGGACCACGTCATCTGCAAAAAGAAGAGACGAAATTCACTGGTCCCCAAACCAGACCCCCTCCGGCCCTTGGCTGCATCTAGAAATCCTGTCCATAAAAGTTATGAACAGGACCGGTGACAAAGGGCAGCCCTGCTGGAGTCCAACATGCACCGGGAACAGGTCCGACTTAGTGCCGGCAATGCGAACCAAACTCCTGCTCCGCTTGTACAGAGACCGGATGGCCCCTAATAAAGGGCCCCTGATTCCATACTCCTGGAGCCCCCCCACAGGGCATCACGAGGGACGCAGTCGAATGCTTTCTTCAGGTCCACAAAACACATGTGAACCGGTTGGGCAAACTCCCATGAACCCTCAAGTACCTTGTAGAGGGTATAGAGCTGGTCCAGTGTTCCACGGCTGGGACGAAAACCACACTGCTCCTCCTGAAGCCGAGGTTCGACTATCGGTCGGACTCTCCTCTCCAATACCCTGGCGTAGGCCTTACCAGGGAGGCTGAGGAGTGTGACCCCCCTGTAGTTGGAACACACCCTCTGGTCCCCCTTCTTATGAATGGGGACCACCACCCTGGTCTGCCAGTCCAGAGGCACTGTCCCCGACCGCCACACAATGTTGAAGAGGCGTGTCAACCATGACAGCCCAACAACATCCAGAGACTTGAGGTACTCAGGGCGGATCTCATCCACCCCCGAAGCCTTGCCACCGCGGAGCTTTTTAACCACCTTGGTGACTTCAGCCTGGATGATGAAAGAGTCCAACCCCAAGTCCCCAGCCTCTGTTTCCACCAGGAAATATGTGATGGCAGGATTGAGGAGATCCTCGAAGTACTCCTTCCACCGCCCAATAATGTCCCTAGTTGAGGTCAGCAGCTTCCCACTCCCACTATAAACAGTGTTGGCGAAGCACTGCTTCCCCCTATTGAGGTGCCGGACGGTTTGCCAGAATCGCTTCGAGGCCAACCGGTAGTCCTTCTCCATGGCCTCACCGAACTTCTCCCAGGCCCAGGTTTTTGCCTCTGCCACAGCCCGGGCCGCAGCACGCTTGGACTCACGGTACCCGTCAGCCGCCTCAGGAGTCCCACAAGCCAACCACAGCCGATAGGACTCCTTCTTCAGCTTGACAGCATCCCTTACTGCCGGTGTCCACCACCGGGTTCGGGGAATGCCGAACCTGGTGGTGCAAGCCTGGTCTTGAAGCCTTCGTTTGCATGACTCACACCTACAAGAGCAAGTAAGATGGACAAAATTCATATATTTGCCGCTAAACCTTTTGCGATCAGAGATGTGCCGGTTGAGGTGCAGAAAGCCTGTCGGTTCCTGCTGGAGCACCAGATGTCCGATGGAGGCTGGGGGGAGGACTTTGAGTCGTGTGAGCAGCAGCGGTACAAGCCAACCACAGCCAATAGGACTCCTTCTTCAGCTTGACAGCGTCCCTTATTGCCGGTGTCCACCACCGCAGACCTTATGGGCGCAGCTACAGGCAGCAGCATCAACATAAGATGCAGAGAACATGGTCCACTCGGACTCTATGTCTCCAACATCCCCCGGAATCTGGTCAAAGGTCTCCCGGAGGTGGAAGTAGAATACATCCCCGACCGAGGGCTCTGCCAGACGTTCCCAGCAGACTCTCACTATGCACTTGGGCCTGCCAAGGCTGTCCGGCTTTCTCCTCTTCCAGCGGATCCAACTCACCACCAGGTGACATAATCACATATAATCCTGAAAAAATGATTTAATATTATGTCTTTAGCACAGGGGCCGGACCGTTCCACAGGGTCACTGGCCCCTGTTGGCCCCTGCCTGGAACCGCCCATGTCTGAGAAGGTTCACAGTGCCTCTGGAGAAGGAACAAGCCCACAGCATCACAGATCCTCCACATTGCTTCACAGCAGGAATGAGGAGCGTCTCCATCTTTTGTCTCAAAGCAGAAACAAAGCTCCCAGGTCCAGTTAAAGTCCCAGCAGAGTTCAACAAACTCCATGTTTATGTTTGTGGTGGTAGGACAGAAAGGCTTCAGCCCTGCAGTGGTGTCCAAACATGTGTAGCACATGGTTGTTATGCAGAGACGTCTGAAGGTCCTGTTGTTCTGTGTTTTTAGAGTCTGTTGCTGTTTTGCAGCTGCTGAGCATGAAGAACAGAGACGGTGGATTTGCCACATATGAAACTAAAAGAGGAGGAAGACTCCTGGAGCTGCTGAACCCCTCTGAGGTGTTTGGTAGGTGTCTAACCTTCATGAAGCCCATTTCAGTGCACATGAATCCGATTGGGTTGCTTTATTCACCGGAACATCTTTGATATTTCAGAAATATAATTTGTTGGATTGCTTACAAATCTGAATTACAATTTTCATAATATTTAATATATTTCTCTTATTTAACCTTCAGACAAACAAGAGTTTTGGTTGATTTGAGACTGATGTGATTTTTTTATACATACTGGTGCTACCCAGGCATCGGGTCTAAGCTTTAGGAGGAAGACATTTATCCAACTACTCCTCCTCTTCACTACATTTATTAATACGACTCTCTGCTTGTCTGCAACAGGTGACATCATGATAGACTACACGTATGTGGAGTGCACCTCTGCAGCCATGCAGGCTTTGAGGCACTTCCAGAAGGTTCATCCTGATCACCGCACTGAAGAGATAAGGTACCAGAACAACCCAGAACCGTTTCATTATACCAGACCTTATGATCCTGTAGAGGGCAGTATAGAGCCCCAGTAGTCATGTTGCTTAAACCAAATAAAGTTTATCTGCAGTTAGTTTTCTCACATAATATTTGGCCCTAAAAGTCATTGATCATAAAATGTAAGAATTGATTTGGAATATTTTCATAAAAAAAGAGGGAACAAATAGTGTCTATCACAGGCTGCTGGTACCTAAAGATACAATTTAAAATCATCTTATAGAGAAACAAGACTGATTCTTGGGTCGAGGAGCCTTTTCATGTCTGAAAACCCAAGTGAAAAGTAACCAATGTTCAAAGAAGAGCTTTGAAACACTCAGAAAGCTGAGAGATGTTCTGTTTCTTCTTCAGGTCCACTCTTAGAGAAGGTGTTGAGTACTGCAGGAGGGTGCAGAGGACTGATGGATCCTGGGAAGGGTGAGCCTAGACTTGGTGGGTGTTTTATGTCCTGATAAGTAACCAACAGGTTTACACAGTATTGTTCTGCTTGTTCCTCAGATCCTGGGGAGTTTGCTTCACATACGGAACGTGGTTTGGTCTTGAAGCCTTCGCTTGTATGGGTCACACCTACAAGAGCAAGTAAGATGGACAAAATTCATACATTTGCTGCTTTTTAAGAGGACTGACCAATAAGCAAAACTCTTTGTGACCAGAGATGTGCCGGTTGAGGTGCAGAAAGCCTGTTGGTTCCTGCTGGAGCACCAGATGTCCGATGGAGGCTGGGGGGAGGACTTTGAGTCGTGTGAGCAGCGGCGCTACGTCCAGAGCAGCGCTGCTCAGATCCACAACACCTGCTGGGCTTTATTAGGACTCATGGCCGTTAGGTGAAGCACTGAGGTTTTAACATCTCCTGTCAGGCAGATAGATTTTAAGAAAGTGTTGGGTGAAGTGACTCAGAAGGTTCCTGAAGGTTTCCTGATCTCATGTTTGTTTGTACAGACATCCTGACCATCAGGCCATTGAGAGAGGAGTTCAGCTGTTGATTGATAAGCAGCTTCTCAATGGAGACTGGCCTCAGGTGACTTTGTGCCTCTTTTATTCAGCTCGTATTTTTGTGCAACAACCAAATCCAATGACGGGATGAAATATATTTAATCATTTTTTGTTTTTAAGGAAAACATTTCTGGTGTGTTCAACAAGAGCTGTGCCATCAGTTACACCTCCTACAGAAACGTCTTCCCGATCTGGACCCTGGGACGCTTCTCCAAGCTTTATCCCAGCAGTCCGCTGGCTGGGAAGCTGAAGCTGTGACCGCCTGCAGATTAACATCTGACCACATTCAGACGTTTTCTTTCATAGTCCATTAGGACATTTTTATGGTTAGGGTTGTACCAGATATTACAGTGATCAGTCAGAGTCACTGATATTAGTGGAAAGGAAGACGATCCATAAACCAGTTCCTTATGTGCCAGATGCTGCCAAAACAAGACAGAGTCTCTGATGCCCGGGTCCTCAGGAGGTCTCTGTTCCTTCGTTTACTGTTTATCACAGCAATTATTAAAAATAATTATTATTTTAGCTTCAGTTTTATAGCTGAAGTTTCCCCACAGCTTTAATGGTTTGTTCCATTTACCCTGGAAGGAAACTGGGAATGATGTCAGTCAGCCAGTATGGTGGAAGTCCTGTGATCATGCTAACGCTAATATCTAATGTCTAATAACAATGTTTAATTGCATTTATGAATCTAAACACTGCAACAACATGATTACCAACAGATGCTTTACAGTGTGAAGTAACTATGTGCCTTATTTTATTAAATCAGTCAGAAGTCTAATAAACTACAGGTCCTTCTCAAAATATTAGCATATTGTGATAAAGTTCATTATTTTCCATAATGTCATGATGAAAATTTAACATTCATATATTTTAGATTCATTGCACACTAACTGAAATATTTCAGGTCTTTTATTGTCTTAATATGGATGATTTTGGCATACAGCTCATGAAAACCCAACATTCCTATCTCACAAAATTAGCATATTTCATCCGACCAATAAAAGAAAAGTGTTTTTAATACAAAAAATGTCAACCTTCAAATAATCATGTACAGTTATGCACTCAATACTTGGTCGGGAATCCTTTTGCAGAAATGACTGCTTCAATGCGGCGTGGCATGGAGGCAATCAGCCTGTGGCACTGCTGAGGTCTTATGGAGGCCCAGGATGCTTCGATAGCGGCCTTTAGCTCATCCAGAGTGTTGGGTCTTGAGTCTCTCAACGTTCTCTTCACAATATCCCACAGATTCTCTATGGGGTTCAGGTCAGGAGAGTTGGCAGGCCAATTGAGCACAGTGATACCATGGTCAGTAAACCATTTACCAGTGGTTTTGGCACTGTGAGCAGGTGCCAGGTCGTGCTGAAAAATGAAATCTTCATCTCCATAAAGCTTTTCAGCAGATGGAAGCACGAAGTGCTCCAAAATCTCCTGATAGCTAGCTGCATTGACCCTGCCCTTGATAAAACACAGTGGACCAACACCAGCAGCTGACACGGCACCCCAGACCATCACTGACTGTGGGTACTTGACACTGGACTTCTGGCATTTTGGCATTTCCTTCTCCCCAGTCTTCCTCCAGACTCTGGCACCTTGATTTCTGAATGACATGCAGAATTTGCTTTCATCCGAAAAAAGTACTTTGGACCACTGAGCAACAGTCCAGTGCTGCTTCTCTGTAGCCCAGGTCAGGCGCTTCTGCCGCTGTTTCTGGTTCAAAAGTGGCTTCCATCAGTCACTGGAAGAGAGGCGGGACACCTGGACAGGTTGCCAGTCCATTGCAAGGACACACAGGAAGGACAACCAAGCACATATAAACTTAAGGACAATTTAGAGTAAAAATTAACCCAATAGTCATGCTGGGAGGAAGCTGCTCATAATGCCCTGTACCATAAAACCTTTAAAATACTGCATATGAATATTGAATAAATCGACTTGTTCTTTGTTTATGATGAATTCATTATTGAGAACAGCTGAATTTAAACTTCCTGAAATATACTAACATGCTTTAATTTTGATCATGTAGATGTAAAGCACGTAGTTATGTTATAGTTCAGTTTGTGCTGAAATCCTGAGAGCAACAGAGCAGGAGTTGAACTTGCTAATTGCAATAGTATAATTAATGTTCATCTTAATGCTGGTTTTCAGACTGTTTTCCTGAGGATGTGGGACAAGATGTAGAACATAATTCTGAATGCATTCATGTGAATTATTTTATGTAATTCAGTTTATTGCAAGTTTCACTGAGATCAGTAAATAAAGTAGCAAAACAACAGGAATTAAACCAACATCTCAAGTCTTTAGTAGTTTTGGAGCACAGGACTGGATTCCTCTTCCTGTTTGCATCAAATAAAAATCCATACTTTTTGATGTTTCATTGCATCTTTATCCAAATGTTTGCAAAACTAAACATTAATTGTTATTTTTGGAGAAATATAAAAGAAAATAATTAAATGAGAGTAAAATAATGTAATGCATGACAACACAACTTAAAACAAGGATTACAGAAGCATGTACTGTAAAGATTAAAATAAAATACATTTTCAACATTACTGAGTTTATAACGAGTAAAAGATGCCCAGCCAACATATTAAAAACTTATATAAAACACTGTGCTGATTAATCTGACGTAATTATCTGAGGAAAAAATGTACAATCCAACATCGATGTCCAACGTTATTATAGCTGTTATGGCCAATATTTACAGATATTATATATATAAAATATATTTCCCTACCCTTTCAACAAGTGGAAAACTCCCACACTGCTGATATTGCTTCTCTGCTTCAGTTGAACACCCACAATCCTGCGCTGCATCATTGTCACATGACAAAAAAAAAAACCCACTCACCCGAAACACACACAGAAACAAGATGTAAAAATCATCGGTTATCAATATCGCCCCAGTTTTACTCATCGGACCGATACCGATATGTTAAAAAGTGACTAACATCAACTGATACTAATGCAGATTTATGGTGCTTCTCTAAATCCAACTGTTGTACGTTACATTTAAACAGGAAAGTCAGAGTTTCTTAGTTCCAATTAGGAAAAGTCAACAATCCTGAACCGGAGTCAAGAGTTCAGATGAGGGTTTCCACCCAACAGTACCTTAGAACCCAACATGGCCGCCATGCATATAAAAAGTAGCATATAAATACAGGTCCTTCTCAAAATATTAGCATATTGTGATAAAGTTCATTATTTTCCATAATGTCATGATGAAAATTTAACATTCATATATTTTAGATTCATTGCACACTAACTGAAATATTTCAGGTCTTTTATTGTCTTAATACGGATGATTTTGGCATACAGCTCATGAAAACCCAAAATTCCTATCTCACAAAATTAGCATATCATTAAAAGGGTCTCTAAACGAGCTATGAACCTAATCATCTGAATCAACGAGTTAACTCTAAACACCTGCAAAAGATTCCTGAGGCCTTTAAAACTCCCAGCCTGGTTCATCACTCAAAACCCCAATCATGGGTAAGACTGCCGACCTGACTGCTGTCCAGAAGGCCACTATTGACACCCTCAAGCAAGAGGGTAAGACACAGAAAGAAATTTCTGAACGAATAGGCTGTTCCCAGAGTGCTGTATCAAGGCACCTCAGTGGGAAGTCTGTGGGAAGGAAAAAGTGTGGCAGAAAACGCTGCACAACGAGAAGAGGTGACCAGACCCTGAGGAAGATTGTGGAGAAGGGCCAATTCCAGACCTTGGGGGACCTGCGGAAGCAGTGGATTGAGTCTGGAGTAGAAACATCCAGAGCCACCGTGTACAGGCGTGTGTAGGAAATGGGCTACAGGTGCCGCATTCCCCAGACCTGGGCTACAGAGAAGCAGCACTGGACTGTTGCTCAGTGGTCCAAAGTACTTTTTTCGAATGAAAGCAAATTCTGCATGTCATTCGGAAATCAAGGTGCCAGAGTCTGGAGGAAGACTGGGGAGAAGGAAATGCCAAAATGCCAGAAGTCCAGTGTCAAGTACCCACAGTCAGTGATGGTCTGGGGTGCCGTGTCAGCTGCTGGTGTTGGTCCACTGTGTTTTATCAAGGGCAGGGTCAATGCAGCTAGCTATCAGGAGATTTTGGAGCACTTCATGCTTCTATCTGCTGAAAAGCTTTATGGAGATGAAGATTTCATTTTTCAGCACGACCTGGCACCTGCTCACAGTGCCAAAACCACTGGTAAATGGTTTACTGACCATGGTATCACTGTGCTCAATTGGCCTGCCAACTCTCCTGACCTGAACCCCGTAGAGAATCTGTGGGATATTGTAAAGAGAACGTTGAGAGACTCAAGACCCAACACTCTGGATGAGCTAAAGGCCGCTATCGAAGCATCCTGGGCCTCCATAAGACCTCAGCAGTGCCACAGGCTGATTGCCTCCATGCCACGCCGCATTGAAGCAGTCATTTCTGCTAAAGGATTCCCGACCAAGTATTGAGTGCATAACTGTACATGATTATTTGAAGGTTGACGTTTTTTGTATTAAAAACACTTTTCTTTTATTGGTCGGATGAAATATGCTAATTTTGTGAGATAGGAATTTTGGGTTTTCATGAGCTGTATGCCAAAATCATCCGTATTAAGACAATAAAAGACCTGAAATATTTCAGTTAGTGTGCAATGAATCTAAAATATATGAATGTTAAATTTTCATCATGACATTATGGAAAATAATGAACTTTATCACAATATGCTAATATTTTGAGAAGGACCTGTAGTTTATTAGACTTCTGACTGATTTAATAAAATAAGGCACATAGTTACTTCACACTGTAAAGCATCTGTTGGTAATCATGTTGTTGCAGTGTTTAGATTCATAAATGCAATAAAACATTGTTATTAGACATTAGATATTAGCGTTAGCATGATCACAGGACTTCCACCATACTGGCTGACTGACATCATTCCCAGTTTCCTTCCAGGGTAAATGGAACAAACCATTAAAGCTGTGGGGAAACTTCAGCTATAAAACTGAAGCTAAAATAATAATTATTTTTAATAATTGCTGTGATAAACAGTAAACGAAGGAACAGAGACCTCCTGAGGACCCGGGCATCAGAGACTCTGTCTTGTTTTGGCAGCATCTGGCACATAAGGAACTGGTTTATGGATCGTCTTCCTTTCCACTAATATCAGTGACTCTGACTGATCACTATAATATCTGGTACAACCCTAACCATAAAAATGTCCTAATGGACTATGAAAGAAAACGTCTGAATGTGGTCAGATGTTAATCTGCAGGCGGTCACAGCTTCAGCTTCCCAGCCAGCGGACTGCTGGGATAAAGCTTGGAGAAGCGTCCCAGGGTCCAGATCGGGAAGACGTTTCTGTAGGAGGTGTAACTGATGGCACAGCTCTTGTTGAACACACCAGAAATGTTTTCCTTAAAAACAAAAAATGATTAAATATATTTCATCCCGTCATTGGATTTGGTTGTTGCACAAAAATACGAGCTGAATAAAAGAGGCACAAAGTCACCTGAGGCCAGTCTCCATTGAGAAGCTGCTTATCAATCAACAGCTGAACTCCTCTCTCAATGGCCTGATGGTCAGGATGTCTGTACAAACAAACATGAGATCAGGAAACCTTCAGGAACCTTCTGAGTCACTTCACCCAACACTTTCTTAAAATCTATCTGCCTGACAGGAGATGTTAAAACCTCAGTGCTTCACCTAACGGCCATGAGTCCTAATAAAGCCCAGCAGGTGTTGTGGATCTGAGCAGCGCTGCTCTGGACGTAGCGCCGCTGCTCACACGACTCAAAGTCCTCCCCCCAGCCTCCATCGGACATCTGGTGCTCCAGCAGGAACCGACAGGCTTTCTGCACCTCAACCGGCACATCTCTGGTCACAAAGAGTTTTGCTTATTGGTCAGTCCTCTTAAAAAGCAGCAAATGTATGAATTTTGTCCATCTTACTTGCTCTTGTAGGTGTGACCCATACAAGCGAAGGCTTCAAGACCAAACCACGTTCCGTATGTGAAGCAAACTCCCCAGGATCTGAGGAACAAGCAGAACAATACTGTGTAAACCTGTTGGTTACTTATCAGGACATAAAACACCCACCAAGTCTAGGCTCACCCTTCCCAGGATCCATCAGTCCTCTGCACCCTCCTGCAGTACTCAACACCTTCTCTAAGAGTGGACCTGAAGAAGAAACAGAACATCTCTCAGCTTTCTGAGTGTTTCAAAGCTCTTCTTTGAACATTGGTTACTTTTCACTTGGGTTTTCAGACATGAAAAGGCTCCTCGACCCAAGAATCAGTCTTGTTTCTCTATAAGATGATTTTAAATTGTATCTGTAGGTACCAGCAGCCTGTGATAGACACTATTTGTTCCCTCTTTTTTTATGAAAATATTCCAAATCAATTCTTACATTTTATGATCAATGACTTTTAGGGCCAAATATTATGTGAGAAAACTAACTGCAGATAAACTTTATTTGGTTTAAGCAACATGACTACTGGGGCTCTATACTGCCCTCTACAGGATCATAAGGTCTGGTATAATGAAACGGTTCTGGGTTGTTCTGGTACCTTATCTCTTCAGTGCGGTGATCAGGATGAACCTTCTGGAAGTGCCTCAAAGCCTGCATGGCTGCAGAGGTGCACTCCACATACGTGTAGTCTATCATGATGTCACCTGTTGCAGACAAGCAGAGAGTCGTATTAATAAATGTAGTGAAGAGGAGGAGTAGTTGGATAAATGTCTTCCTCCTAAAGCTTAGACCCGATGCCTGGGTAGCACCAGTATGTATAAAAAAATCACATCAGTCTCAAATCAACCAAAACTCTTGTTTGTCTGAAGGTTAAATAAGAGAAATATATTAAATATTATGAAAATTGTAATTCAGATTTGTAAGCAATCCAACAAATTATATTTCTGAAATATCAAAGATGTTCCGGTGAATAAAGCAACCCAATCGGATTCATGTGCACTGAAAAGGGCTTCATGAAGGTTAGACACCTACCAAACACCTCAGAGGGGTTCAGCAGCTCCAGGAGTCTTCCTCCTCTTTTAGTTTCATATGTGGCAAATCCACCGTCTCTGTTCTTCATGCTCAGCAGCTGCAAAACAGCAACAGACTCTAAAAACACAGAGCAACAGGACCTTCAGACGTCTCTGCATAACAACCATGTGCTACACATGTTTGGACACCACTGCAGGGCTGAAGCCTTTCTGTCCTACCACCACAAACATAAACATGGAGTTTGTTGAACTCTGCTGGGACTTTAACTGGACCTGGGAGCTTTGTTTCTGCTTTGAGACAAAAGATGGAGACGCTCCTCATTCCTGCTGTGAAGCAATGTGGAGGATCTGTGATGCTGTGGGCTTGTTCCTTCTCCAGAGGCACTGTGAACCTTCTCAGACATGGGCGGTTCCAGGCAGGGGCCAACAGGGGCCAGTGACCCTGTGGAACGGTCCGGCCCCTGTGCTAAAGACATAATACTAAATCATTTTCTCATGATTATATGTGATTATGTCACCTGGTGGTGAGTTGGATCCGCTGGAAGAGGAGAAAGCCGGACAGCCTTGGCAGGCCCAAGTGCATAGTGAGGGTCTGCTGGGAACGTCTGGCAGAGCCCTCGGTCGGGGATGTATTCTACTTCCACCTCCGGGAGAGCTTTGACCAGATTCCGGGAGATGTTGGAGACATAGAGTCCGAGTGGACTATGTTCTCTGCATCTTATGTTGATGCTGCTGCCTATAGCTGCGCCCATAAGGTCTGCGGTGGTGGACACCGGCAATAAGGGACGCTGTCAAGCTGAAGAAGGAGTCCTATTGGCTGTGGTTGGCTTGTACCGCTGCTGCTCACACGACTCAAAGTCCTCCCCCCAGCCTCCATCGGACATCTGGTGCTCCAGCAGGAACAGACAGGCTTTCTGCACCTCAACCGGCACATCTCTGATCGCAAAAGGTTTAGCGGCAAATATATGAATTTTGTCCATCTTACTTGCTCTTGTAGGTGTGAGTCATGCAAACGAAGGCTTCAAGACCAGGCTTGCACCACCAGGTTCGGCATTCCCCGAACCCAATGGTGGACACCGGCAGTAAGGGATGCTGTCAAGCTGAAGAAGGAGTCCTATCGGCTGTGGTTGGCTTGTGGGACTCCTGAGGCGGCTGACGGGTACCGTGAGGCCAAGCGTGATGCGGCCCGGACTGTGGCAGAGGCAAAAACCTGGGCCTGGGAGAAGTTCGGTGAGGCCATGGAGAAGGACTACCGGTTGGCCTCGAAGCGATTCTGGCAAACCGTCCGGCACCTCAATAGGGGGAAGCAGTGCTTTGCCAACACTGTTTATAGTGGGGGTGGGAAGCTGCTGACCTCAACTAGGGACATTATTGGGCGGTGGAAGGAGTACTTCGAGGATCTCCTCAATCCTGCCATCACATATTTCCTGGTGGAAACAGAGGCTGGGGACTCGGGGTTTGACTCTTTCATCATCCAGGCTGAAGTCACCGAGGTGGTTAAAAAGCTCCGTGGTGGCAAGGCTTCAGGGTGGATGAGATCCGCCTTGAGTACCTCAAGTCTCTGGATGTTGTTGGGCTGTCATGGTTGACACGCCTCTTCAACATTGCGTGGCGGTCGGGGACAGTGCCTCTGGACTGGCAGACCAGGGTGGTGGTCCCCCTTTATAAGAAGGGGGACCGGAGGGTCTGTTCCAACTACAGGGGGATCACACTCCTCAGCCTCCCTGGTAAGGCCTACGCCAGGGTATTGGAGAGGAGAGTCCGACCGATAGTCGAACCTTGGCTTCAGGAGGAGCAGTGTGGTTTTCGTCCCGGCCGTGGAACACTGGACCAGCTCTATACCCTCTACAGGGTACTCGAGGGTTCATGGGAGTTTGCCCAACTGGTCCACATGTGTTTTGTGGACCTGGAGAAAGCATTCGACTGTGTCCCTCATGATGCCCTGTGGGGGGTGCTCCAGGAGTATGGAATCAGGGGCCCTTTATTAGGGGCCATCCGGTCTCTGTACGAGCGGAGCAGGAGTTTGGTCCGCATTGCCGGCACTAAGTCGGACCTGTTCCCGGTGCATGTTGGACTCCGGCAGGGCTGCCCTTTGTCACCGGTCCTGTTCATAACTTTTATGGACAGGATTTCTAGACGCAGCCAAGGGCCGGAGGGGGTCTGGTTTGGGGACCAGTGGATTTCGTCTCTTCTTTTTGCAGATGACGTGGTCCTGCTGGCCCCCTCTAGCCAAGACCTACAGCATGTGCTGTGGCGGTGCGCAGCCGAGTGTGAAGCGGCTGGGATGAGGATCAGCTCCTCCAAGTCCGAGGCCATGGTTCTCGACCAGAAAAGGGTGGCTTGTCCTCTTCAGGTTGGAGGGGAGTTCCTGCCTCAAGTGGAGGAGTTCAAGTATCTCGGGGTCTTGTTCACGAGTGAGGGAAGAATGGAGCGGGAGATCGACAGACGGATCGGTGCAGCTGCCACAGTAATGGGGGCGCTGTGCCGGCCTGTTGTGGTGAAGAGAGAGCTGAGCCGAAAAGCAAAGCTCTCAATTTACTGGTCGGTCTACGTTCCTACCCTCACCTATGGCCATGAACTTTGGGTCATGACCAAAAGAACGAGATCACGGATACAAGCGGCTGAAATGAGCTTCCTCTGTAGGGTGGCCGGGCACTCCCTTAGAGATAGGGTGAGGAGCTCGGCCATCCGGGAGGAGCTCGGAGTAGAGCCGCTGCTCCTCCACATCGAGAGGAGCCAGTTGACGTGGCTCGGGCATCTATACCGGATGCCCTCTGGACGCCTTCCTTGGGAGGTGTTCCAGGCACGTCCCACCAGGAGGAGGTCCAGGGGACGACCCAGGACAGGCTGGAGGGACTATGTCTCTCGGCTGGCCTGGGAACACCTTGTGTTCTCCCCGGAGGAGCTGGAGGAGGTGTCTGGGCAGAGGGACGTCTGGGTGTCTCTGCTGAGTCTGCTGCCCCCGCGACCCGGTCCCGGATAAAGCGGAAGACGACGAGTACGAGTATATGTGATGGCACAGAAACCTTAACTGATTGGTCCCTTGGACCAATTTAATTTTGTACCTTTATGGTTTTACTTTAACAACAAATTAAAATGAAGGAGTTGCACTTTTAGCTTCAACCGTATTAAGATGGGAGCACAGATTTCATCTGCTAGATCAGGGTTCTGAAACCTGCAGCCCCAGAGCCACAAGTGGCTCTTCGGTTCTGTGGATCACTTAATATATTGAAAGATGAAATATTGCCCTGTTTTTATGTTTCATTGTTTGGTTCTGTGGCCCTCAGTGGCAAGTTTCTTTCTGCAAGGACGTTTATGCAGTCGATCACTAGAGTGCCTTTTCAGCACCATGACTCTCTCCAGTTCCCCATCAGTAGTTTTAACCTGGGCAGAAGCGTGATGCCAATTCTTTCCACATCAGATAAGCATTTATGTGATAACCACTGGTTTCATGGTAATTCAGGGCATATGGTCCATACCCAAAAAAACACTGGCCCCACCCTGCTCTCCCTGTTAAATGTGGACTAGAACCACCGCTGTTCTCAGAGTGCTTGGCGTAACGGACTCTTTGTAAAACCAGATAAAAATCTGGTGGCCGCTGGTAGAAAACTGAAAATGGGTCGTCATTAGATAACGACCAAAATAGATGACCACATCAACACAGAAATGGTTCAGCAGACACAAAATCCACCTTCTCCATGCCCATCTCTGACCTACAACCTGTAGAGAAGCTGTGGGCTGAGCTGAAGAGAAGATCAGAGAGGAACCAGGACTCTGGACCATCTGGAAGGGAATGGTCAAAGTTGCCTCTCTTTGTGCTCCAACCATGTGAAATGTTAGAGAAGAAGACTAACTACCTCTCAACTGGATACAGTACCAAGCAGGACCAGATGAGTCTAGAAGGTGTAACAGTGCAGCCAGTATTAGCCAACAGGAAGTCAAGAGGGTAAAACCAGAAATGGGATCTAGGTTAAGATGGAGGAGAATTTCTCAACATGCTTTACAAAAACTATAAAAGTAATTAGAACTAAAACCCTGACAGAGACTGGGGTTCCCCCGCGGTTTCTGCATGGACTCACCACATTGACGGCATCATATAAACGCTGTGAGGTGATTGGCTGTCTGATGGAGGGACAGAGCTCCTGCAGCAGCATCAATGACTTCAGACCTTCAGCTGTGCAGTCGGCCACGATCCAACCACAGTCACGGGTGCTGAAGGGGAAGCCGCCCTGGTGCACAGAAAGATGCAAGGCATGAGTGATGGATGCAGACGTGCCGTTTATGCTAAACACATCTTATTAGACAGAATACTGTGCTGAATTGATGCAGGCCTTCTTTACACCACAGCTCAAAGCCGACAGACTTTCACTCGTTCCTCGGGCTTTTTGAAGGTTGAGTTTCACTGTTTGGTTAAGTGGGAGTGAAATGTGGAAAACGAGATAAAGATAGAAGACCTACGGTGTCCAGGCCCAGAGAATGAACTTCCAGCATGGTCTGCTCTCTGTCGGGGGTCTCATGATCTTCCACATAGCTCCAGGTCTGCCGGCCCTCCACATTAGTCAGCCTCCAGCGGGTCAGGTCTGTGGCTGGGTCCGTTTTATAAGGTCCACCTCTCCTCCTCAGCTCCCCGAGAAACACAGAAACAGAACCAAGCCTTAGATCACTTTTTGGTTGAGTGACGCAGAAACAAACTGATCAGATTTAGTTTTAACTCTCACCTGATTCACTCTTTTGATTACGATCCAGAACATTGATTTCATTTCAATATTTTGCAGCATAACGCCAAGAAAATAGAGGTTATAAAAGAATAAATATGTCCTGTTTTTTATTTTTATTTTATAAATCATTTTTTTTACTGGCTTGAGCAGCTGCGTCCAAACATGTCTGTGGATGTTCTGACCAGCACCAGGTCCAGTTGTGATGCTAGTCTGGTTTTAGCTTTCTGGATATCTTTTCTATTTTCCTCTTCAGCGTGAATCTCTCTCTGAGCATCAAGTCAAAGCTTAAAGTAAAGGCCTCACCTCAGTAAATATTAGATGAACCCTTAACAGCATTATGGACGCTTACAATTGACCAATGACCATCGCTGATTGATTCTGAGATTTTTACATGTGTACTTTTTACTTTTCTACCACACAATGTAAACTATTTTGATCAAATTTCCCCACAAAAAATTTCTAAAAACCCTCCAAATGTTCTGAAAAGAAGCCCAAATTTTGACAACTGGCCCAAAGCTATTTTTTTCCAGCCCAACGTTTTCCAAAGAAGCCCAACTGGGGGGAAACCAGTTCAGTGTGTCAAATTGTACAGTACAGTTTCCCCAACCCATAAAGATCCCACTAATCAACAACAATAAACATACTGGAGTGTAATGTGTACGCAGGATGTTGCCTCCCTCACTTTTCTGCCTGCCCCTCATATATGCATACCTAGAACCGGCCCTGGTTCTGATAAAGATCTGAAATTGGGCAACGTTTGTTGCATTTTCATGCATAAATAAACTCTTAAATCATCATTTAAACCCATATTTTTTTCCACAAAAACTGGTTAAGCTGGTTACCAAGCATTCTTTTGGTCCCAACAGTTGGTCTACAAGTCAGAAAGGTAGCAAGGTTCTGTTTTGCTTTTCATTTTTATAATTATAATTAAAATGAGAAGTTTCCCAGACAGTTACAATCTGTAATTTTAGTTGAACCAAATCCAGCTGCACGGTGGCACAGTTGATATTTTAACAGTTTGAAGTCATTTCTACATAATAAAACTGGCTTTGCTGAATGTTTTTCACACACAGATCGTTTCTCGCAATCTTTGAAGTTTTAGCTTTCATTCCTCCATCGATCGAAGTATCAGACTGGTTGCTATAACAGAGGAGCAGATGGGCTAAAATCTGCTTCTTGTGTTAGAAACAGTTACCTCAAAGAAAAGCCTCAGCTATCATCACTCACACAGAAAAAAACGTTTTCTGGATCAGCTGAGATGTTCAGCTGCAGAGCAGAAGTTTCAGGACATCCAAAAGGGTCCAGCAAGCTTGAAGACAGTGTCTACAGGAGCACGTTGGCACCGGTGCAGAGCTTGCTGGCAATCAACAGCAGGTGGTGGGACTATGCACAGTGTGGAGACTTTTGGATGGAGCCCTGGACAACATCAAGGAAGACTGAAATTCAGCAGAAGATTGGAGCAGAGTGACTTCCTCCAATGATTTCAGATTGTTGGGACATCTGGAGAAGAAACAGCGAGAGCTACCAGAAGTCCTGTGTGGAGCCAACGTTGAAGCATGCTGATCCAGTTCACGTGTGGGTTTCTTTCCAGCTCTTCTCCCACCAGCCTGAGGAACCACGTCACAAAGCTAGAGAGAAAACGAAGTCGCTCAAAGATCAGAACATGGACATTCTGGACCTGTGGTCAGAAAGCATCTCAGATTTGTTGCTACCGAGAACCTGCATTCAGCTCAGGTGGAGAAACAAAACCCAACAAACTGGGATCACCTTTAGGTACAAGGAACACAAGAATGGGTCACCATAAAGCAGGTTCTGGTCCAGCAGAGGCTTCCTGAGGAAGAAATAATTGAAGCAGAATATTTCATTTTAGAAAATAAAGTAAAATACTCACATTCCTTCAGTCATTGCTGCTGTATTCCTCCAGAACTGGACTCTCAGGACCACAATGATCTCTGCTTCTGTGGAGAGATGTTTACAAACCACATCTCCCAGCGGCCTTGAGCAGCCTGGGGGCGGGGCTATGGTGAAGCCATCCAATCATATCCCTCCTTAGATAAAACAAGTCCTCTTAATGAATCCAAAGACAGAACACACTGAAGGTTTACTTGAAAATATTTATTTAATATCTGAGCACAATGGAAAATAAAATGACTTCGACACGTTAATTTAACATCTCAGAGTCCAATAAAAGAAACAAAGGGAACATTTAACACAATATTCCTAAAAATCCTGATCTAATAATAAAAATATGACAATCATGGAGCACAGAAGCAAACTGAAAGGCCCCATCTAAAACATCTTCAGTCGTCCACGATGCTCAGCAGCCCACTCAGCTTCAGCCTGCAGGCCAGCTCCTCTTCTCTGCCCGCCACAATCTGCCGCTCCAGATCCTTCAGCCTCCGAGTCAGAGGTACAGGAGGCGGTTTGGACCACGATGGCCCGTCCACACGCTCATCCAGCTCAGGCTTCTGTGGAGGTCAAGGTGACCAGAAATCAAAATGTATCCACAAAGAAAAAGAGGAAAATGTTCTGAAAAATGTGGCTAAAAATCACCGGAGAAGAAACCTGCGTGGTTGCAGCAGAACCTTTGGTCCTGCCTGAGGGAGCAACCTTCCTGGTGGTCGGTGAGGACAGCAGGGTGGAGGACGGGATGAAGAGTGGAGTGGACAGATGATCCAACGGGTCGCCATCCAGCCAACGCTGCAGCTGCTCCAGGCTCCTGCACAGAGAGAGCGTCAACATGACACCAGAACTCAGAAGAACAGTTCTGGAAACTCAGCGTGCAGGTCAGAACCTCTGAACATCAATACAGGTTTTATTTCAGAGACTAAGCCTCAGATTTGTGTTTGTTCCCTTCATCTGATCCAGAAGCAGCTCTGAGAAGTTAGAAGGACCCAGGTTCTGATAATGGATCCAAATTGACTTCTTTCAGAATCTGACCAAGTAAAGGCCCCAGGGGGAGATTTAGGAGAGCAACAACTGTAACTGTAACAAACAGCTTCATCCAGAGATCGCTCCAACCTCCAACCCGTTAAAGATAAGATTTGAACCGTAGAAAACCCAAACAGAACCTCCCTGGAAGGTCATGGCGTTCAGATACGGTCCATATTACATGTTAAGGTTTGTTTAAGGACACAAACAACGTTGGACAGTTTAAAAACTCTCTTTTTCTGCACTTTTGTTCTACGGCATCAGGTGGTGAGGTAAAGGGCATCTGTACCGACCAGAACATCTGGAGTTGCTGGATCTGGACCAGATTATCATTAAATACAGATTCTTTACATCTATATCTCCAAGCAGCTGCTGGACTTTCTGAATGTGGTGGAAAACAAACGTTAATGGACGGTTCCTTCCAGGAAGTCATGTTCTTGTGAAGCTGCAAAGGTCAGGACGACTGACCTTCACTCAGAGATGTTTCTTAGTGAAATCATCCTGATCACATTTTATTTGCCAGGAAACTGATGTGACTGTAAAACATGAGAAGAGAAACCTGCAGAAACATCTGAGGTCAGTTTTCAAAGGAATCAACACATTCTAAAGTCCAGCAGCAGATTTACAGATCTCTACCTCTTGCTCTCAGCCTTTTCTTCCTCTAAGCTCTGGAGAACTCTGTGGGCCAGCAGTTCCTCAGCTGTGGGAGTGTGTGTGATGTCCAGATGAAGCATCGGTCCCTTGGGGGCCTCCACCCAGCTGTTTACCAACTTTCGTTTGAGAGACGGAGCAGGAGGCGGGGCGCAGGGAGCCTGAGTCGCTCTGAGTGGGAATACAGGGAAGGAATCAGGAAGATTTGTGTCTTTAATTAAGCAAACACCTTAAATGGAGAAGAACATCATTAGTGGAGATGTCCAGACTTTATGTCACGTAAAGTCAGAAGTACTCAGAAAAATATTATTTTCTTTATTTTTCTACCTGCTCAACTATAAACTAAACATGTAACGTTTTAATTGGTCAGGTCGTCGGGAAGAGGTGCGTAATTTATCCTCAGCAATAAGAACAGGATCTGGGTCAGTCTTTAAAAACGCTGCTGGATATGAAACCAACTTTAATAAATGAATTCAAAGCAGATTTGGGTGCATCACGGCTGCTCTTGAGTAAATCTCCTCGATATGAAATAAAAGAAAGTAAAAGGTCCAGGTGTTAAGAGACAGATAGTTTGTGTTGAATAAAATAAGGTTTTCACTTGTTGGGGTAATAATTCTGCCCTGAATAAGAATAAAAAGATCTTCATCTGCATCAACCACCGTGGCATCATTCTTGAAATGCCATTTCTGGCCCCCTGATCATTAGTCTTTTATCTCCAAGCAGCTGCTGGACTTTCTGAATGTGGTGGAAAACAAACGTTAATGGACGGTTCCTTGCAGGAAGTCATGTTCCTGTGAAGCTGCAAAGGTCAGGACGACTGGCTGAACGGTTAAAACCCCGTTTCTAAACCAACAACGTGTCTGTAACCAAGGGTTTTTTTAGGAGCAAAGAACAAACCTTCAACAAACCTTGATGTTGCTGGAAACATTTCATAAAACAGCGATAACTTTGAATTACTATATGAAAGAGGTGGATCTGTGCAGCTTCCTCACCCATCCCTCTCCTGCTGCTGCTTCTCTCTGTGAGTTTTCTCCACGGCCTGCGTCCACTCTGCAGGAGGTTTGAAACCATCCAGAGAACCTGTTGGGAAGTAAACCAGGATCTCCCCATCTTCTGTCACTGCGTCTTAACGTAGAATAAAAACAACACAGTTTGTTTCAGGACGTGATGAAGGGAAGGTGCATGTACAAAATACACTCCTGATGTCTCTAGAATCGGTTAACCAGCTGGAAGAGCAAGCTAGAGAGAGGACACCACGCTATAGCATGGAGGGAAGGATGGATGGAAGGAGGGAAGGATGGATGGAGGGATGGATGGAGGGAAGGATGGATGGAGGGATGGATGGATGGAAGGATGGATGGAAGGAGGGAAGGATGGATGGATGGAGGGATGGATGGATGGAGGGATGGATGGAGGGATGGATGGATGGAAGGAGGGAAGGATGGATGGAGGGATGGATGGAGGGAAGGATGGATGGAGGGATGGATGGATGGAAGGATGGATGGAAGGAGGGAAGGATGGATGGATGGAGGGATGGATGGATGGAGGGATGGATGGAGGGATGGATGGATGGAAGGATGGATGGAGGGAAGGAGGGATGGAAGGATGGATGGAGGGATGGATGGAGGGAAGGATGGATGGAAGGATGGATGGAGGGAAGGAGGGAAGGATGGAAGGAGGGAAGGATGGATGGAGGGATGGATGGAGGGATGGAAGGATGGATGGAGGGAAGGATGGAGGGAAGGATGGATGGAGGGATGGATGGAGGGATGGAAGGATGGATGGAGGGAAGGATGGAGGGAAGGATGGATGGAGGGATGGATGGAGGGATGGAAGGATGGATGGAGGGAAGGATGGAGGGAAGGATGGAACGATGGATGGATGGATGATGGGGGGATGGATGGATGGATGGATGGAAGGATGGATGGATGGATGGATGGAAGGATGGAAGGAGGGATGGATGGAGGGATGGACGGATGGAAGGATAGGGGGATGGAGGGAAGGATGGAGGGATGGATGGAAGGATGGATGGATGGATGGATGGAAGGATGGAGGGATGGATGGATGGAAGGATGGATGGAAGGAGGGATGGATGGAGGGATGGATGGATGGAAGGATAGGGGGATGGAAGGATGGATGGATGGAGGGAAGGATGGATGGAGGGATGGATGGAAGGATGGATGGATGGATGGAGGGAAGGATGGAGGGAAGGATGGATGGAGGGATGGAAGGATGGATGGAGGGAAGGATGGAGGGAAGGATGGATGGAGGTAAGGATGGATGGAGGGAAGGATGGATGGAGGGAAGGATGGATGGATGGATGGAACGATGGATGGATGGATGATGGGGGGATGGATGGATGGATGGATGGAAGGATGGATGGATGGATGGATGGAAGGATGGAAGGAGGGATGGATGGAACGATGGATGGATGGATGGACGGGGGGATGGATGGATGGATGGATGGATGGAAGGATGGATGGGGGGATGGATGGATGGATGGAGGGATGGATGGGGGGATGGATGGAAGGATGGATGGATGGGGGGATGGATGGGGGGATGGAAGGATGGATGGGAGGATGATGGGGGGATGGATGGATGGAAGGATGGATGGATGGATGGATGGGGGGATGGATGGATGGAAGGATGGATGGATGGAAGGATGGATGGAAGGATGGATGGGGGGATGGATGGGGGGATGGATGGATGGAAGGATGGATGGATGGATGGAAGGATGGATGGGGGGATGGATGGATGGAAGGATGGATGGAAGGATGGATGGATGGAACGATGGATGGATGGAAGGATGGATGGGGGGATGGATGGATGGAGGGATGGAAGGAAGGAGGGATGGATGGAACGATGGATGGATGGAGGGATGGAAGGAAGGAGGGATGGATGGATGGGATGATGGATGGATGGGGGGATGGATGGAAGGATGGGGGGATGGATGGAAGGATGGATGGGGGGATGGATGGATGGATGGGAGGATGGATGGATGGATGGAAGGATGGATGGGGGGATGGATGGATGGAAGGATGGATGGAAGGATGGATGGATGGAACGATGGATGGATGGAAGGATGGATGGGGGAATGGATGGATGGAGGGATGGAAGGAAGGAGGGATGGATGGAACGATGGATGGATGGAGGGATGGAAGGAAGGAGGGATGGATGGATGGGATGATGGATGGATGGGGGGATGGATGGAAGGATGGGGGGATGGATGGAAGGATGGATGGGGGGATGGATGGATGGAGGGATGGAAGGAAGGAGGGATGGATGGAACGATGGATGGATGGATGGATGGATGGATGGAGGGATGGAAGGAAGGAGGGATGGATGGATGGGAGGATGGATGGATGGGGGGATGGATGGAAGGATGGATGGGGGGATGGATGGGGGGATGGATGGAAGGAGGGATGGATGGAACGATGGATGGATGGATGGACGGGGGGATGGATGGATGGAAGGATGGATGGAACGATGGATGGATGGATGGATGGGGGGATGGATGGAAGGATGGATGGGGGGATGGATGGGGGGATGGATGGATGGAGGGATGGATGGAACGATGGATGGATGGATGGATGGGGGGATGGATGGAAGGATGGATGGGGGGATGGATGGGGGGATGGATGGATGGAAGGATGGATGGATGGATGGAAGGATGGATGGGGGGATGGATGGATGGAAGGATGGATGGAAGGATGGATGGATGGAACGATGGATGGATGGAAGGATGGATGGGGGAATGGATGGATGGAGGGATGGAAGGAAGGAGGGATGGATGGAACGATGGATGGATGGAGGGATGGAAGGAAGGAGGGATGGATGGATGGGATGATGGATGGATGGGGGGATGGATGGAAGGATGGGGGGATGGATGGAAGGATGGATGGGGGGATGGATGGATGGAGGGATGGAAGGAAGGAGGGATGGATGGAACGATGGATGGATGGATGGATGGATGGATGGAGGGATGGAAGGAAGGAGGGATGGATGGATGGGGGGATGGATGGAAGGATGGATGGGGGGATGGATGGGGGGATGGATGGAAGGAGGGATGGATGGAACGATGGATGGATGGATGGACGGGGGGATGGATGGAAGGATGGATGGATGGAAGGATGGATGGATGGGGGATGGATGGAGGGAAGGATGGAAGGAGGGATGGATGGAGGGATGGATGGATGGAAGGATGGATGGAGGGATGGATGGAGGGATGGATGGATGGAAGGATGGATGGAGGGAAGGAGGGATGGAAGGATGGATGGAGGGATGGATGGAGGGAAGGATGGATGGAAGGATGGATGGAGGGAAGGAGGGAAGGATGGAAGGAGGGAAGGATGGATGGAGGGATGGATGGAGGGATGGAAGGATGGATGGAGGGAAGGATGGAGGGAAGGATGGATGGAGGGATGGATGGAGGGATGGAAGGATGGATGGAGGGAAGGATGGAGGGAAGGATGGATGGAGGGATGGATGGAGGGATGGAAGGATGGATGGAGGGAAGGATGGAGGGAAGGATGGAACGATGGATGGATGGATGGATGGAAGGATGGATGGATGGATGGATGGAAGGATGGATGGAGGGATGGATGGAAGGATGGAAGGAGGGATGGATGGAGGGATGGACGGATGGAAGGATAGGGGGATGGAGGGAAGGATGGAGGGATGGATGGAAGGATGGATGGATGGATGGATGGAAGGATGGAGGGATGGATGGATGGAAGGATGGATGGAAGGAGGGATGGATGGAGGGATGGATGGATGGAAGGATAGGGGGATGGAAGGATGGATGGATGGAGGGAAGGATGGATGGAGGGATGGATGGAAGGATGGAAGGAGGGATGGATGGAGGGATGGACGGATGGAAGGATGGATGGATGGAGGGAAGGATGGATGGAGGGATGGATGGAAGGATGGATGGAGGGAAGGATGGAGGGATGGATGGAAGGATGGATGGAAGGATGGATGGATGGATGGATGGAAGGATGGAGGGATGGATGGATGGAAGGATGGATGGAAGGAGGGATGGATGGAGGGATGGATGGATGGAAGGATAGGGGGATGGAAGGATGGATGGATGGAGGGAAGGATGGATGGAGGGATGGATGGAAGGATGGATGGATGGATGGAGGGAAGGATGGAGGGAAGGATGGATGGAGGGATGGAAGGATGGATGGAGGGAAGGATGGAGGGAAGGATGGATGGAGGGAAGGATGGATGGAGGGAAGGATGGATGGAGGGAAGGATGGATGGATGGATGGAACGATGGATGGATGGATGATGGGGGGATGGATGGATGGATGGATGGAAGGATGGATGGATGGATGGATGGAAGGATGGAAGGAGGGATGGATGGAACGATGGATGGATGGATGGACGGGGGGATGGATGGATGGATGGATGGATGGAAGGATGGATGGGGGGATGGATGGATGGATGGAGGGATGGATGGGGGGATGGATGGAAGGATGGATGGATGGGGGGATGGATGGGGGGATGGAAGGATGGATGGGAGGATGATGGGGGGATGGATGGATGGAAGGATGGATGGATGGATGGATGGGGGGATGGATGGATGGAAGGATGGATGGATGGAAGGATGGATGGGGGGATGGATGGGGGGATGGATGGATGGAAGGATGGATGGAAGGATGGATGGATGGAACGATGGATGGATGGAAGGATGGATGGGGGGATGGATGGATGGAGGGATGGAAGGAAGGAGGGATGGATGGAACGATGGATGGATGGAGGGATGGAAGGAAGGAGGGATGGATGGATGGAAGGATGGATGGATGGAAGGATGGGGGGATGGATGGAAGGATGGATGGATGGGGGGATGGATGGAAGGATGGGGGGATGGATGGAAGGATGGATGGGGGGATGGATGGATGGAGGGATGGATGGGAGGATGGATGGATGGATGGAAGGATGGATGGGGGGATGGATGGATGGAAGGATGGATGGAAGGATGGATGGATGGAACGATGGATGGATGGAAGGATGGATGGGGGAATGGATGGATGGAGGGATGGAAGGAAGGAGGGATGGATGGAACGATGGATGGATGGAGGGATGGAAGGAAGGAGGGATGGATGGATGGGATGATGGATGGATGGGGGGATGGATGGAAGGATGGGGGGATGGATGGAAGGATGGATGGGGGGATGGATGGATGGAGGGATGGAAGGAAGGAGGGATGGATGGAACGATGGATGGATGGATGGATGGATGGAGGGATGGAAGGAAGGAGGGATGGATGGATGGGAGGATGGATGGATGGGGGGATGGATGGAAGGATGGATGGGGGGATGGATGGGGGGATGGATGGAAGGAGGGATGGATGGAACGATGGATGGATGGATGGACGGGGGGATGGATGGAAGGATGGATGGATGGAAGGATGGATGGATGGGGGATGGATGGATGGATGGGGGGATGGATGGGGGGATGGAAGGATGGATGGGAGGATGGATGGGGGGATGGATGGATGGATGGATGGAAGGATGGATGGGGGGATGGATGGAAGGATGGATGGGGGGATGGATGGATGGATGGATGGATGGAAGGATGGATGGATGGGGGGATGGATGGATGGATGGATGGGGGGATGGATGGATGGAAGGATGGATGGATGGAAGGATGGATGGGGGGATGGATGGATGGAAGGATGGATGGATGGAAGGATGGATGGGGGGATGGATGGATGGAAGGATGGATGGGGGGATGGATGGGGGGATGGATGGATGGATGGGGGGATGGATGGATGGATGGAAGGATGGATGGGAGGATGGATGGAAGGATGGATGGATGGGGGGATGGATGGAAGGATGGATGGGAGGATGGATGGATGGATGGAAGGATGGATGGATGGGGGGATGGATGGAAGGATGGATGGGGGGATGGATGGAGGGATGGATGGGAGGATGGATGGAAGGATGGATGGATGGGGGGATGGAGGGATGGAAGGATGGATGGAGGGATGGAAGGATGGATGGGGGGATGGATGGAAGGATGGAAGGATGGATGGGGGGATGGAAGGATGGATGGGGGGATGGACGGATGGATGGAAGGATGGATGGATGGAGGGATAAACAGGGGCAAAGGTCAGAGTTCAGCATTAAACTGTATTTTTGTTACAATTGGTGAAGACCTTCAGAAGGTCTGTAGACATATTGATCAAGGCCACTTTATCAAATCACAGCAAAGTTTGGCTGTTTAGAAGAAACTCATTAAGAGGTGAGAGGAGGTTCAGGACTTCTGGACCGCACCTTGACAAGGAGGAGGTCCAGACGGCTGCCAGTCTTTCAGTTTGTGGTCCATGAAGATCAGCACAACATCATCCCATGGAATCTGCCTGTAGGCTGCACAAACACTCTGCACTTCCAGGTCAATATTCTCAGCGGTTATACTAGACATGGGGGGTTGAGTGCGTTGAGCCTTCAGTCGGACCCTTTCCAGAAGGTTCTCCAGCCGTGACATGAGGAGCGGCTGACTGTGACGTGAAGTTGGGATCTCAGCAGCGTAACGAAAGATGAAGGAGCGGAGATCCGACCAGGAGTCTGAGTGGAAGGATTAAATTACCTAAATCTGGATCTGATTCATTATTTTTTTTAATTTCCAATCTTTGCTGGTCTCCTACCTGCAGCAGGTATCTCCTCCCACTCTGGCAGCAGCAGACTGAGGATAACTTCCTGCAGCCAGGAAAGCTGCTGCGCTGAATTCCAGCCCAGATGAGGAACAAACTCCCTGGTTTCAGGCTGACTGAACTCAGCAGGAGGCCACGACAGGGCACAGAGATCCTGAGAGGCGACTCCATGAGCAACATGAGCCAGGACGGCGTTATAAAGCTGAACGACCGGCGCTGCATCCTGGCCGGGAAGCCGTGCAGCGGCCCGATTCTGCCGGTTGGAGTAAACTCTGGGACAGAACTCCTGGCTCAGACTGGCCTCAATGAGCTGCACCAGGGTTTGACAGGAGAGAGGTGGAGGTGGTGGAGAGCGGCCCAGCAGCCAGCGGATGGCCTGGTTCAGCTGCAGATGGTAGGAGATAAAACAGTAGATAAAGAGTTACACTCATCCAGACTGAATGAGTGGATGAAAATGTGAGGACTTTTGTTTGTTGAGACTGAAACCCAACATTTCAAAGACGCTCCGGGACTTTTGGGTTTTATTTGTGTTTTACCTGCTTGGATCCCTGCAGGTCACTTGTTGAATCTGGTATGAAGACAAGCATGTAGTCTGAGATCAGTTCTTCCTCCAGCAGAGTGTGCAGCAACAGGGCTGAGAGACAACAGATCATCAGAAAGAGATTGTCACCGTTCTGATTTTTATCGACTTCCTATCCTTCCTATCCACAATGTGAGACTGATGGTAACAAAGATGGATGGATACACGTATGACGGACAGATGAATGAATGAATGAACGGACGGATGGCAGCATAGAGGCAATGTTTGGTTAGACACACTGAGGCATGGATTCACGTATGGATGGAAATAGGTGGATGGCGGTTATTAATCACCTTCCTCCAGTCTCCGAGTGTCCGCAGCACCACGGTGCCACGGAACCAAGACTACCAGAGGCAGCGGGCAGTTCCAGCTGTTGATCTGCTGCAGCTGTTTGAGCTGAAGCAAAGCGGAGAGCAGAGGAACGTCCTGGTCTTCCTGTCTGAGCTCCATGTCGGCCAGGGCAGGGAGCAGCATGATGATCGCTCTGGTGCCATGGAGCTCGCAGCACTCCTCCGCTCCGGACAGAACAGCCTCGGTCAGCGGACCTCTGGAAGCCTGGGAGACAACATTACAACATTAATGAGAGGAGATATAAAAGTTGATATTTTAACCTGCAGATCGTTACATTTAACACGAATAAAATAACCTGTTTAGGATCAACTGAATTTAATAAAGAATAAAAACAGGAATAATTCGTTTCAGGTGAATCTGGTAATGCTGGAAACAAACTTAATCTTCACCTTCCAGCTCTTCTACCACTTCAGCTTCCTCTTTTAATCTAACCTTGACTGTGACGTGGACTTTATAAGTCCTCTGCCCACTTTCCTGCAGGCTGTTGGAGATACAGAGAGTCTTCAGGCTCCCGTCTGTCTGCTCCTCTGATTCTGCATCTCCACCAAGTTTCACCATCAGCCAGTCTGACAGCAACCTGAAAACACACGGCCCAATCAGACACCATTAAATAAAAATGTCCGTTTTTATTATGATCAAGACAAAAACGTCATTGTGGGCCTTCTTATATTTAAAAAATACCAGCAAGCAGCTCGGATTTGTTGGATTTGTTTCTATTGTCTGCATTAATTGAAAGTTAAACTCAAAAAGTGCTCGTGTAATTTTCACCTTCCAGCAGGACAACCACCCTCAACATGCAGTCAGAGATACGATGAAATGGTATAGATCAAATGTGAGAGTGGCCTAGTCAAAGTCCAGACTTAAATCCCACTGAGATGGTGTGGCAAGACTTAAAATTGATGTTCACAGATGTTCTCCATCCAATCAACCTGGGCTGGAGATGTTTTACAGAAATGTCTGGAGATGTTCAAAGTTGAAGGAGACAAACCCCAGAAGAACTGCAGCCAAAGGTGGTTCTGCAGAGTTCTATATAGAAAATGTTGTGAAAACATTCAGGCACTGCTCTGTGTTGGTCTGTTATATAAAATGTGATGAAGTTTGTGATTATAACCATCAAAATGTTACAAGAAACACGAAACACTTTACCCCAGACCATCACTTCTCCTGAAAACGGCTTCAAACACAGAACAGCCACGAAGGCTGAGGTACTGGAACCCTGCTCACAATACAGTAACAATCCAAAAAACTGGGTCCGCTTGTGGAAAAGGACAATTTTTGTTCAACGGTGAAAGAAAAAGGACTCACCTGTCAGCCAGGCTGGCATCACGTTCATGGTCACTGGGTAAGAGCAGGAGAGCTTTCCAGAAGATCCTGTCAGTCAGGTTTGGGATGTTTTCCAACGCCAGGGCTGGCAGATCAAGCGGCTTCCAGGCCGTCTCCCTGAACAAAATACCAGAACCGGGTCAAAGTGCTGCTTCAGGACATGAATCACTGACAACTCAGGACTTACTCAAGCAGCTGCTGATAGAAAGAATGGACTCTCATCTGGTGGATGGCTCCCTGTCTCATCTTCAACAACCTGAACGAGTTGGGAGACATGTTTTAGCAACGTTCACACTCAACACCAAGGAGAGGGCAGGATGAACCCACCTGGTGCTGGACACGGCCAACACGCCGCCGTTTCCCAGGTTGACCAGACCTCGAGCCAGATCTGCCACGGAGGGCGGCGCGGGGGCGCTGGGAGCGAGGGCCCTCAGCTTGAAGCGGGGGTCAACGCAGCAAGGAGCCGCAGGAAAACTTCTCATCTGTCGCTTCAGCTGACGGCGAATAGCAACCACATCACGCCACCTGGTGGTTCCCACAGAAACAGTCACAGATCTACTAAAACAGGATTTCTGCAACATTTAACCAAACTTTAAATACAACAAGAACCATATCCAGGTTCTACTGGTTGTTTGGATCAACAACATTTCTAACTGACTAATTCTGGAAGCTTTAACCTTTTGATGAACTTGTGGATCCGTTCCAGCTCGTCTTCAAGAACATCTTCTGCCAGCTGAGCGATGTTTGAGGTTAAAGTCTCGTCAATCAAGCTGCAGCAGATCTGCTCGGTGCATTTAGCAAAACGTTCTGCTTTCTCATTCAACGCCTCCCTGAAAAACATTTAAAAGATCCAATTTAACACGATGGAAAAAATAAATCCTCTGACCCAGAAATAAATCACAAGATTTCACATTTTCTCAGCGGTTTTAAATGATGTGTCACAAGAAATAATGTTATGGTACGTCTCAGCAGATTAATGAACATGATCTGGTCTCAACTACTATTCATTTACAAAGATGCAGCCAAAATGAAGAAGTCTGTGTAAAAAACTAAGTACACCCCATAAAGCCACAGCTTGTGAAACCAATGTAAGCACCAGTAACTCTTAGCAGAGGAGTTCTGTCTGACTTGATCAGTTTCTCAGAGCTTTGTGGAGGAATCTGGGTCCAATGTTGTTTCTGGTCATTCAGGTTTCTGCTCAGTTCTCTGAAGGTCCCAGCACAGAACCTCGATCAGGCTGAGGTCTGGACTTCTGCTGTAGATCCGTTGCTGTGCTAGGGATCATGGTTCTGTTGATGACACAGTTTGGACCAAGCCGCAGCTGTTGGACTCATGTTTGAGGCAAGATCACGGTCAAAGACTGCGAGGAGCCCAGGCCCTGTGGCAGCAAAATCGAGTCCTGATCATCATCCCTCCACCACCGTATCTGAAAGTATGAGGTGTTGGTGCTGATCTGCTGTGTTTGGTTTCTCCAAACATGGTTCTGTCCATTATGGTCAAACATCTCTACTTTGGTCTCATCCGTCCAGAGGACATTGTTCCAGAAGTATTCTCCTTCATCCAGATGCAGCTTTGCTAACCTAGGTCCTGCTGCCATCTTGTTTTTATAGAGAAGAGTCTTTCCCCATCAATACTTCAAGACAGCCAGACTGGTTCAGTGTCATGACCTTTAACCTTCTAGCCGAGGCCTGTAGAGTCTGAGATGGAGCGCTTGGGTTTTTGGTCATTTCTCTGAGCTTCACGCTCTGACCTTGGGCTGAATCTGCTGGACGTCCACTCCTGGGAAGACTGGTAGGTGTTGGAGATGTTTCCTCTGGCGAATAATCTTCCTCTCGGTAGAATGATGGACTTCAGATACATTGAAGATGATCTTCTAACCCTTCCCAGGTTGAACGGCAGCAACAGTTGATGGTCGAAGGTCATTGCTGATGTCTTTCCACCCTGGCATTGTGTTAACACACACCTGTATGCTCCAGAGCAGCAACATGAGAAGCAGCAGCAGCACAGGTGTACTTAGATTTAGAATCTGAAAAATTCCTGATTTTATTTTGGAAAACATGTCCTGATTCCTGGAAACGCTGAAATCAAAGAGGGAGTACCGTATTTTCCGCACTATAAGGCGCACTTAAAAACCATTAATTTTCTCAAAAAATGACAGTGCGCCTTGTAATCCGGTGCGCCTTATAGTGCGGAAAATACAGTACTGTCTTTTTACCATGACTGTAGATCTTAAGATCAGTTTGGTGAGGTTTTCAGAAACTCTTACTGGATCTTGGAGGCGGCGGTTTCCTTCATTGCTTCATCGACCACCTCGTGGATGATCTCTGTGCAGAGAGAGCAGCTGAACTGAGCCAGTAAAGCTTCGTGCTCCTGTCTCCTCCTTCAACAAACATATGGGAAAGGAAAATGGGATGAGATGTGGAAAGTTGATCACCAGCTTCTTCTAATGAAGTTCATGTTAAAACCAGTTTGTCACGAGCATCGGGGGACAAACCTCGCCTCTTCAAGTCTCCGTTTCTCTTCAGCGACCCGCTCTTGCTCTAGCTTGATCTCTGAGGCCGATAGCTCCTTTAACATCTGTTCCAACACCTCACCCACCAGAACCTCCACCTGCACACTGCTCTCCCTGCATAAACACCAAAGTTAAATCGTTCTAAGCGTCTGCACGGCCTCCACACAAGATCAAATCCTGTGTATGAGCTTACATGAGAGCTGCTCTGGCGTAGCTGGCACCAGCAACAGCGACCGCTCGGACTCCTGCTTCAACCACCTCTTCTATCACTGACTCCACCTCGGTCATAACCTCCTAAAATAGAAGACAGACGTATGAAGCCCACAACAAAACAGAGCAGAGAACAGAGATCTGCCGGGTTCTTCCCACCTCCTCGCTGTAGACCGGCTGAGGTTTGGGTGGAGGTGACGGAGGTTTGACGGGCTCAGGCTCAGGGATTGGCTGGAAGAGCTGAGCCGCAGGGTGATAGGATTCTCCCGTCTCAGATGCAACAGCCGGAGCATCCGGAGCTTTGATCGGTACAAACTGGGAAGGCACCTCAACACGGGGCCAGGATGTTGCCTCCACAGTCTCCACTGAAACAAACCAGAAAAGCTCCATATGTTCTCCTGAAAGAGAAGAACGTGCTTCCACAGGGCAGAGAACCTCATGTTACAACAAACCTTTAGCGTAGCTGAAGCTGGGCTCTGCCAGCGGGCCGTCTCCTCTGTATTTGTTCTGGGAGTCGAAGCTGCAGACGGGAATGTGCTGCGGAGGGTTGGGAAGTGGACCTCCGTTCACCACCTGTCCGATCAATGTTGTTTTCTTGGCCAGGATGACTTCGGACCTTTTCAGAGACAGCGAGAGTTCTGGCTCCTGAAAGGCCGTCCGACTCAGATCCACCATCCTGAGGAAACCGGCACACAATATTCGTCTGTCATCAGGCTGAGTTTTGTTAGAACCAAAGAGTGGGTCAGCCTGGAGATCCGCTGATTGGGAAGGTCCGGCTAACTGGCGGGAGAATATGAGGCTCACCCATCATTAACATTGAGGCCATACTGCAGGATGAAGTCCGTTGCCTCTGCAGCGCTGCGGAACATCAACATTCGAACGATGTCGTCGACTGGAAACGGGGTCGACCGTGGACCCACGGTGTGAGCCATGTTCAGGGCCTTCAGGGCCTTTGATCGGACCTGCAAACAGAACACAACAACGTATTGAACCCACTAACATCAGAATCATTTGGGGCACATCGGATGTTTTACTTAAAATCAACCTCGATCCCTTCATCTCCAGTAGATATTATTCTCTCAGTTTTAGGCAGAGAATCCATAGTTGACCTTGGATCAAACGTTAAAGGTGAGCAGGAAGTGACGAGGAAAAGTTTTTCCCACCTGGTTGAAGTATCTGTGCAGGAGGCAGCTGGACAGATAAGAAGCTCCTTTCACCAGCTTGAAGAATCGCACAAAATTGTTGCTGCTGACGGCTGCAAAGGCTTGAACTGCGAACTTCACCTCAGGAGATTTACGGACCTCGTCACGGAACTGCTGGACCTCCCTGTTGGGGACAGGAAACATTACCGTTGTTAACAGTGCTGGGAACGCCTCCATCCAGACTTCATTCCTCTGTTTCTTCCTTCCTATCAAGCAGTATTGGTAAAAATCAAAAAACGGTTCTGATCAATAGTTTTCATCGGCTGCCTCTACGCTCCCAGTATTCTGCGGATTTAGTGCGACTGACCGAAGGATGTCGCCGTCGTTGAGTTTCAGCAGGACGTTGTACTGGCGGAACTCGGCCTCACGGGGGCAGAACGTCTGCTGCGTCGCCAGGTCCTCATACATCTCCTTCAGACTCTGCAGGCACTTTGTCATGTTCTCGTTGTTGATTTTGGCGTCGAAGGACGACAAGCGCTCTTCGCAGAGGTGGTGGGCACAGTGCACGTGGAAGCGCGTGCACTTCTCGATCAGCGACACGGTGTGGGGACAGCAGAGGCGCTGCTGGGTGATGTCCTGAGGGACGGACGGAGCGAGCAGCAGAACGTCAAACACAGACTGTTGTTTGGGACCTTGCTGGACGTTGCTTGGCTCTTACCTTGCGGATGCCTCGGGTCCTGTTCCACACAAAGTCGTACCAGTCTCTGTGGTTCTCCAGACCCTGATCCATGATCTGGGTCACCAGGTAGTCCATGGTCATGCTGAGCACCTGGAGGGGTCGCAGCTCATGAGGAAGAGGCTCCTCCTGGTCGGCTGAGGAACGACTGTACTCCTTTATGGCAGCAGCATGATCCACCTGGTTGGGGAAGAAAACAGACCAGTTCCTTCTGTCCTAAATACATCTGAAGGTTTTCACTAAAAGCACACATTTGTCCTCAACATCTGGCTACTAAATTTAAACAGAAACATTTTTAGTAACATGCAAATGAACCCCAGATAACCTGTGGTCAGATCACAGACACGATTCACTGAAGATCCTCAAAGTGTTCCCTTTTCTGGACACGGAGGCATTTGGGAGTGGGAATGTGGTCAGACGGATTAGATTTCCAGATGTTTGGTGGAACAGGAGCATCCAACCTGTGGTCAGCAACCAGACCCAGCCAACAGGCTCTGTGATGCTAGGAGGTTGCATTATGGTTTGGGGTTGTCGCAAAGCTCAGCAGCGGTTTTAGAGCAACATCTGCTCCCTTCAGGTCCGCTAATCGGCTGACTCTGAGTGTACCAGAACCAGGCCTAAGCTCAGAGCGGATCAGACCTTTGCTGTGTTGGGGCCTAAGCTTTAAAATGACCTCCAGTTACACATCAGACAGGGCTCCTCATTTGTGCTTTATTTTATTTCCTTTTTAGCTCCTATTATTTTTATGGCCTTTTCTCTTTGCTAGTTTTGTCCGGCTGACTGTTTTCCTCTAAAAACTGCTTTATGAATAAAACTGGATCAGCACGTCATCTAGATGTACGGAGAAGGAAAGCAGGAGAAACTTTTGTGTTTTGGATTTTGCATGAATGTGGCACATGTAGTAAAGAAGGCCAGAACAAACTGGAGATGTTTTGAACTGAAACCTTAGAATAAATAAAAGAAAAAGAAAGGAAGGGAGATTTAAGGTCCTTACCATCTCCGTGTTTGGGATAACCTCGAACACGCTGAGCTGGTTCCGCGTTTCTCTCATGTACCGCTCCTTCTCAGGACACATGTCGGGACACGTCCCTACAAAAACCTTGGATAGGTCCAGGTCTGTCCTCTTCGGTCGTCCTGAGGAGACATGTGGACAGGATGGTGACTTTCTTTTCTGTGTCAGGTTTTCAGATGCGTTCACAGCTGCAGCAGGCTGAGTCGTCCTCACCTTGACGCAGGACTTTGTCTCTCTGCTCCAGGAGGCGGTACTTGTCTTCAGTGGTCTCTGCGACCTGGCCGATGAGATGGACGATGGTGGACGGAACGAAACGCTCTGAGCCCTGGGTCTCAGTGATGTTCTCTTTTTGGGGCTCTGAGTCAAACTGCAGCAGCTTTACTGGAGATGGTCTCCTCACTGGAGAGCTGCATGAAGAGACACGGAGCTGCAGTAACCAAAGCCGGATAGAAAATGTTCTGAAGGACATTTAAAACGGAGTTACCTTTGTCTGAAGGTGAGATGGCTGCCGAGTGTTGGAGGCATGCGTGGCGTCCATTTGAGAGAAGAAGAACCGGCCTTGGACTCTTCAACGCTGGGAGTTTCTCCAGCTGATTCAGCCGGTTGTCCTGGAGGTCTGCTGCCTTTGTCTCCAGGACCTGAAGCAGACAAATAAAACCCCTCAGAATCCATAAAGTAACACGTATAAAAACTAAATAATAATGCTAATAATAAGTATAATGATAATGTGATCTCCGTTAGGTCCTGAGACCTTAAATCCAACCTCAAATGAAAAATGCGACACTCCTGACCTCACAGTTCACTCCAGAACACTTTGGTCAACAGACCAGTTCATGGTCCACTCAAAGGAACCTAAGGCGTCCACCACCGTGCTTATCAGCTGTTTCCACTGATACAGGGGTGCCTCCAGAAAGTTTTGTAAGAGGGCCCAGATGGGGGCCAGGAGCTTATTTCAGGTACGTTGCTACGAGACTACTTTCAAATCTAAATCCGATTACAAAAGGAATTCCTCGCATTAAACAACCCAACTGTTTTCAAGTAAGTACAGTCTGGTAGACAGAAATCAAAAGTCCTTCAAAAAGTCAGAGCACAAAAATTAAACATGACTAAAAACACAAAAAACTAAGTGAACAAAGCAGATAATTTAAATAAATATACAGTAACATCTGAGAAGATCGGAAGGAAATGAATGTTTGAATAGGAATGTCTTTAGCTAACGATGTTAAAATAATCTTGATTATGTGTGTATTTCTACATATGAGAACGTAACAGTGTCTGGGGTCACGTATGTTCTTCAACTTACAGTAAAACCTGCTAAAAATGTGACCCAGAAGTTAAAAAATGACTTCATTTCAAACACTTTAATGAATCTTTCAACAAACCATCTGTAATAAATGGTCAGGCTCTTCAGTGGTGAGAATAAATGTCAGTTAACTGACATGTTTTACTCCGATTGTTGGGCCAAATGGTCACATTTCTAAACGTGGAATATAATATTTATATAAAAGAAAATTCTGCCTACAAACAAGGAGACAATCGGCTGAATCATTGGGTTGATGTTGATGATGGAATCCAGGCTGATTAAACATGAGCTCAAACGGACGCTTTGGTTAAACTACTCAGCTCATCTTCAGGTAAATCAAACCTGGTTCAGTCACACAAAACATCAGCAGTTTGTTGCGAGACAGAAAATGAGACTGTGGGTAAGTTTGCTTCACTGCTGCCCACAGAACCAGATTAAAACGCTGCAGTGATCCAGGAGTTAATCACTAATTAGACAGACAGACTCCAGGACTGTAACAACCTGCCTATAAACCAACTGATCCGAGGTGTTATAAATGCAGTTGGATCCCCTAAAAGATGCTGTCCATGAATCTAAAACATAAACTCTTCAGATTTTTATACCTAAATATGAAATCCAGGTAATATTTGAAGGTGGAGTCAGGAAGGAACGACTGACATAAACAGACCAGAAAAACAAACTCTCTCTTAAGTCATGCATGAAACGTGGCTGCCTCTAGGTGGCGCTACAGCCATTTGGCCTCATCTGTCTAGACTCCAGAGGACAGAGGTCATGTACTGCAGTTCAACTGAAGGCATATTTACATTATTCCTTTAAATATCAACATGAACTATAGTTTTATATTAGCTAATAGTTGTGAATAAAGGAGTTGCATTTACTTTGCTTCTTCTTCTGCCACAGGAGGAGCAGCTCCTGTCCATGGAGGACCTTCCCTCTTTTTTTTGCTTTCGCCGCTGAAGTCTTAAAGAGATAAAAACAAAAAATCAGAGCAAACAAAGAGACAGAACAGAACAACGTCAGGTTAGCAAAGCCTCGTCTTCTCCATCAGACCACAGCATCGTTTAGTTCACTGTTCTGGTCAGAACTTTACGTCCAGTTGTCATGAGAAGGAATGAGAGGTTAGTTCTGGGCTTTTCATGATTTATTTAATCTGGTAGGTTTCCAAGGTGAAAACCACTAATATTTGCTGAAATGCTTAGGCTCCTTTTGACAGGACTGGCTTGTTTGAACTGGTTCCTTTTCCAGCACAGAACCAGTTTTAAAACATCTTCAACAGGGTTGAAGCTTTGGGAAGGTTTTTCCAGAAGCTGAATGTTAGCTTGCGTTGTCCATTCCAGAACCAGTTTGGATCTGGTTTTGGGATCATCGCCCAACTGTGTCCAAGTTTCAACCATCAAGCAGTTGGATTAATGTGAAGATGAAGGATCTAGACGTAGTCCTTCGTTATTCCATCCACCAGTATGACTAGCTGTTGCACAGCCCCACAGCATGATGCTGCCACTACCATGCTTGAACATCCATCCAACCTCTTAATCTGAGGAGGACCGTTTGGGTCTTCTTTCAGGTCTCAGCAAAGTGGTGACAGATGAATAACTTGTACCTGCGTACAGTTACTTCAACTGATGATCTGCAGTTGCTTAGAAACGGCTTTTCCCAACGTGTGGAAATCTAGAACTCTCCTTTTGTCACTAATGCCCCTTTCCCACTGGCTCTATTTGGCTCGGCACGGCCCGGCTCCGCTCCATATGCTAGTAATATTTAAGGTTTCACGCAGATTCGCCAATATAAATGATAATAGCAGCACAGTCGGAGGCGGGGCTTCCAGCCATAGCTGCAGCCTTCAGTGGGTCAGTGGAAACACAACCGGGTTCTGTACGGAGTAGAGCGCGACCAAGTGGATCGGAGCCACGCCACCTAACTAGAGCCAGTAGAAAAGTTGCCCTGTTCTGAGTATCGTTTGATCCAGTGAGCGCTGACAAGCAGTTAGACATTCTAGACCCTCCAGCACCACTTAGTAACAGGTTCGGGTGAATCAACGTCTCTCTTTCAGCCTGCATGTTTAATCTGGACCGTGTGAGAATTAGAGAAAATAAAACTTGTTCTGGCTCCCGGTTCTTGTTTTTAAAAGTTATTTTATAAAACGTCGAGCAATCATAGGTCCTTCCTCCCAGCAGCTGGTAGACACTAAAACCAAACCCAATAAGTTGTTCTTTGCACACGTTTCCCTTTTCTAATAATAGATTCTAATAAATCATTAAAAGTCCAGAGTCGATATGACATCCATGCCTAAGAGGAGGGAACTGTGTGTCATAGCATAAATGGAGCCAGAATACTAAAATAAAAGGTGAATGAAGCAAAAGTCAAGCCAACCACCTATGCATAGCGCTGCATATGAATAATTAATAACTCACGTGGTCATCAAAGTGAACAATGGCCAGTTGCTTGTTGGGTCTGCAGAAGATTTTACAGACTTTGCCAAAACGAGCAAAATGCCTCTCGATCACATCCTTCTTGTTGAGGTTTGGGGGGACGTTCCTGCACATGATGGTGGTGAAATCGCTTGGAGACGCTCCGCTGAGACTGTCCAGGCTGTCCCTGCGTGCTCCATGGCGGACGGGGGTCAACGCTTCAGCCTCTGAGGTCAGAGGGATGCTCGTGTCTACAGAGGGAGAGGAGCAGGGAAACAATGATCCATCTACACCAATCAGAAACCCTATTTTAGAACAGCTGCTGTTTAAAAACAGACAGAACTATTGAGACCAGTGGTGAAGATGTGAAAAAGCCTTCAAATAAATTAAGCTTTTATTGCAGCAACACACTCTCAGAGAAACAATGAGAAAAATCCAACTTTTAATGTGAGCACATTTACTGCATTGGGAAACAAATCTCACATTATTTAACATCCAGCCACACGATTAATGGATTCCCTAAAAATCTCTTTAAAAATGTACCAGAAGCAGCTTTTTATATTTCCTTTTTAGGCTGATCAGATCATCTGAGAAACAAACCATCATTTTGTTTCCTGGGGGTGTAAATATGATGCGACACGGACCGATTTCTCTTAACCAATGACCAGAAACAGAAGTTCATCTTGTCACTGCAAACAGTGAGGAGGAGGATGGTCACGTAGACCCGCAGCAAGAAGTGGCAAAATGCTTCTTTGTCCTACCATCACAAAAATAAACATGTGGAGTTTTCTACTGGATCTTTTTTCTGTAGAGGCTGCAGAGAGCATCAGAGCGGAACCAGGACTCTGGACCGTGCAGAGAGATTCATGTCTATAAGCTCCAACCATGTAAAATGTTAGAGGAGGAGAAGAAGTGTTGTCCTGTTGTACAAAGTGTTAACAGCAGGGCTAAAAATAATAGCGCCAATAGTCATTTAATAATGGAATAAAAGTACTGAAAATTAAAACCTGGATTGTTTCAGTGAGATTATGCTGCTGAAATAACACAAATTCATTTATTTTAAGGCATTTTGTACATTTTTACCAGAGCTGTAAGACAATGAGTCTGTGCCTGGAAATGAGGTTGTTTGAGTATAAAGCATGAAAATAAACCAACTTTTAACAGGTTGAATGATTTTTCTGTGTGGTTGCATTTAGTTTGACTACTTTAAATTTAAACTGCGTGATGAAAGGTCTCAATATATGGTTTAAAAATCTGCAGTAATGTAAACACTCGTTCAAGAAAGGTTTTATACATTAGAAGTTATGCATCCTATGCAGAATTTTATCAACATCTTCATACAATAAGCAGAAATTCTAAATCTGACCTGAACCTTTTGATTTTTCCACGACATCCCTGGTTAGCGTCTGTGCAGTGGGCGGCGTGGCAGACAGGTCATCTCCATAAGGTTCTTCTGGCTCCTCCAGGTTCAGAGCTGGCCTCAGAGTCTCCATAGCCTCTCTCCTCACCGGGTTGACCTGATCTTTACGAATCCCGCTCAACGCCCGGCCAAACAAGCGTCCAGCGAGACCACGGGACTTCATCACCTGCCTCTTTGCAGGAGGTTTTGGTGAATCTACGTCAGCTGGAGCATTCTCTTCAACAGCTGGCTTCTCCAACCCTGAGCTGGAAACTGCAGGATCATCCTTCCTCTTGGTTGCTTTGCTAATGCGACCAAATACATTTGTGTCTTGGATTTTAAGGCTGCTCTCTTTGTCATCTGAGCCGGACTCTGCTTTAGGATTGATGTCACCAAAAGCTGGGGGGTGACTGAAGCTAACTGTCGATGAGAATGTTGGCCGAGCCTGCAGGGAATCTGCCGTGAAACTAAAGGATGACGGGGTGGTGGGCTCTGTGCTGGGACCAGTGGAGCTGGAGCCAGGAGGGGCAGTCGGTTTGGTGAAGGAAAACTGAAGGGAACTGCTAGCAGAATTACTGTTAGCCGTTGTTGGCTTGGAAACAGAGGCGGCTGCAGCTGGCTGTGTGAAGCTGAAGCCCAACGGCCCAGTCTTGAGTCCGGCCAGCTGAGAAAAGCTGGTGGAACTGGAGCTGGTCTGGGAGCCGCTTCCTCCAAACAATGAGCTGGATGTTATTGGAATTTGGTTGTTAGCTGGTTCTGGGCTGCCACTGAAGATGGGTTTAAACACAGCCTCATTGGGTGGCTTGAAACTGAACTCTGGTTGTCCAAACCCCTTACTCTGGTTCACGTTCTGAGCAGCGCTGAACACAGTTGAAGAGGCTGGCTGTGCAAACGAAGACTGCCCGGGATTGGAACTGGTGGAGCTGGTAGCAGTGTGAGGGCTCCCAAAAGCAGGAGGTGGCTTTCCTAATACTGAAGGCTGTCCGAACGCCGAGGGCTGGCCAAAGGCAGGGGTCTGATTGACTCCAAAAGCTGAAGCTGAGCCGTTCATTCCCAGAGAAGGCTGCACAAAGGCTGGAGCCTGGCTCATGGAAAGCTGGGCCTGGGCAGGCTCTCCAAAGATGGAACTACCCTGAGCTACAGGTTTATTCACCATGGATGGCTGTCCGAAGATGGAACCAGTCTGAGCTGCAGGCTGATTCATCGTGGATAGTTGTCCGAAGATGGAACTACCCTGAGCTGCAGGCTGATTTATCGTAGATGGCTGTCCGAAGATGGAACCAGTCTGAGCTGCAGGCTGATTTATCGTAGATGGCTGTCCGAAGATGGAACTACCCTGAGCTGCAGGCTGATTTATCGTAGATGGTTGTCCGAAGATGGAACTACCCTGAGCTGCAGGCTGATTTATCGTAGATGGTTGTCCGAAGATGGAACTACCCTGAGCTGCAGGCTGATTTATCGTAGATGGTTGTCCGAAGATGGAACCAGTCTGAGCTGCAGGCTGATTTATCGTAGATGGTTGTCCGAAGATGGAACCAGTCTGAGCTGCAGGCTGATTTATCGTAGATGGTTGTCCGAAGATGGAACCAGTCTGAGCTGCAGGCTGATTTATCGTAGATGGTTGTCCGAAGATGGAACCAGCCTGAGCTGCAGGCTGATTCATCGTGGATGGCTGTCCGAAGATGGAACTACCCTGAGCTGCAGGCTGATTCATCGTGGATGGCTGTCCGAAGATGGAACTACCCTGAGCTGCAGGCTGATTCATCGTGGATGGTTGTCCGAAGATGTAACCACCCTGAGCTCCAGGCTGGTTAGCAGCAGACGCCTGTCCGAACATGGATCCACCCTGAGATACAGGCTGGCTCACCACAGATGGCTGTCCGAAAATTGAACCACTCAGAGCTGCAGGCTGATGCACAGCAGACGGCTGTCCGAAAGCAGATGGTTGGAGAAATCCCAAACTTTGTTCCTGGGATCCGCTGGAATTCTGCTGTCCGAAAACCTGGAACAGACTGGGCTTCACGGAGGTGCTTGGAGCCTGGAAAGCTCCTCCCTGTGGACTCCCAAACGGATTCATGGTGCAGATAAACAAGTTTGAAGAGATATTACCGGATACAACTGCTTTTATTTGGGCTGGAGTTTAGAGTTCTGTTGTTAGCTTAGGCTAACGCCGCACAAACCGCTAAAAATACCCATAAAAGTTCATTTTCCCGCTTCTTCGGGTATTATACAGACAGAATGAAAACGTCCATCTTGAATTTACCCAAAATGTACAAGTTTGATCTAAAACAAACCCAAAAAACTGGTTTGTTGTGTTTTCGTTCTGGCTCCGCTCAAATACCCTGACACTTCCGGCTCAGGTCCGACAAAGTTTCCAGTCCCCGACTAACCCTAACCAATAGTTCCGTGACTCTCGAACTAACAGCTAAGCAACTACTTTCTATGAATAAAAGAAAGGTATCATATTTTTATTTAACGTGCATATCACACAGATTTACGTATACGATGAACTTTAAAGAATTATAAACGGTTTAACTACGCTGAAGTTTGGTTCCGATTCATATAATTTCGTCTTGAAGCGAGAAAAGGACAAAATGACCACTTTATATTAGTTGTAACTCTAAATCTGTATTAATAACACTTAAATTCCTCTCTGGCATTTGAACCTGTAATGTGTTTTTCAACCCTGCTTCTCTAGGCAGTCTGCCCTGCATGTTGTAAATGTTTCCCTGTTTCAACACACCTGATTTCATTTGATGGCTGATTAACATGCTTTTGCTGAACTGCATTCATTTGAATCAGGTGTGTTAAAGCGGGGAAGCATCTTGAACTTGCAGGGCAGCTTACCTTAAGAACCACTGTTCATCTTAGATCAGGTAGGATTCAAAATCTTTAGTATGATAATGTGTTAATTTCGCACTGGATTAATGAAACTCTGAAACATATTTTTCTTTTACCTGTGAAATTTTTTGTTAGTTGCGAAAATGTGGAAGAAATGCCCTTACATCTGGTTTCAAAACCAAAATATTTAAAGTGTTCAAACTGGAAGATGATAATTTGACATTAAACATGGATTGTTTTTAATGATTTTTATTTTTTACAGTCTCTAACCATATTTTTGAAAATACATAAACGCATAATGCTTTCTGACATCCAGACTACCTCATATTAGATTGAATTTAAAATCTGTCACAGTTAAATTTCTTAATCCTAGTCTGAAATATTCATACTTTTTAAAAAATATTTTTGTTTTAGTTGTGAAAATTCTGAAAATGTCAATACTTTGAAGCTTCTCGACCACATTGGATCAAATCCAGTACAGAATCTGTAAGACATTTATTTTGTTAGTCTTAGACCGGATTATTCTCATTAAAATTCTTTAAGATTTTTTTATTATTATTATTTGTGAAACATTTAAGTTTTAGCTCAGAACAATAAAACAAATTGTAATTTTACTGGTGTTCTTGACCCTGGGCCAGCCAGTTTAAAACCATAATAGGTCAAAATGCTAGATTATTCATACTTTAATACAGATTATTTATTATACAGTTCATTGGTATCACTTACGGTGGCCGGGGGGTGCAAAACACTTTTACAAGTACCGAAACAAATTTACATTTCAGAAAACAAATTTACATTTCAGAAAACACTTTTACATTTCAGAAAACACTTTTACATTTCAGAAAACAAATTTACATTTCAGAAAACAAATTTACATTTCAGAAAACAAATTTACATTTCAGAAAACACTTTTACATTTCAGAAAACAAATTTACATTTCAGAAAACAAATTTACATTTCAGAAAACACTTTTACATTTCAGAAAATCAACCGGAAAGGGAATGTACCAACGCCGAGGCTGACCCGGAAGTCAGCCTCAGGGCTGCATCCTTCGAAGGTCGTATTTGTAGGCCGATTACGTCACAGCGCGGCGACGAAGGCTGTCCCAATTCATGAATCATTCCGAGCAAATGCTGCCGACAAATGTGTCCTTATTTTGTCCGATTTGAAGGATGGGTCGTGAGTATCCTTCGCGGCCCATCATTTCCCATCATTCATTGCGGGTCGAAGCGGATTGGTCAAGCAGGGGAAGCCATGGCGGACCATAGCAACAAAAGCTGTGAGTAAATTGTGGAAAATTACACTTTCTGTGACACAAATTAACTTCTACAATGTTTTTAGTGCGGGAATATAACTATGTAGACGTGAAATATCTGCTTGATTTATCTAGACATCGTTTAATTTCAAATGTGCTCCGACGTGTTCGGAGTTTTCCGTTCCCGGCGTAGTAACCGGCTCGCCTCGCCAGCCCTACCGGCGGTAAGGTGAGCTAGACCCGGTAGAGATCTGACCGGACTATCGGCACTAAGCTCCCGCTGGCAGTCATCACAGTGAACGTTTAACACAAGTGATTTCTAACAGTTTATGTTATTATTTTAATTGTTACTGAAAATCAATTTAACATTTCAGGTGATATTAAGGTTAACGAGAATAAATGGACAGTTTTATGTAATCCAACTGTATCGCTGGAGAGTGTGATTGAGAATAAATAAGCTTTTCAATATTAATTTTAATGAAGAAATGTGCTATATGTTTTAAAAGTTTATTTATAATTCAGTTAGCATTATAATTTCTGATTCCAGGTAAACCCGACGAGGAATAAACCTCCAAATGTAAGTGAATCTCAGTAAAGAAGTGAAAAGTTTGAAAGAGCTTGTTTTAGACATTTGCTTAGAAATATTTGTAATATTTTCTTCAAATTAAGACAAATGTGAAATTAAAAAAGGCTTTATTTTTGCTCTAATATTAAGCAAGATGGTTTTTTTTTTTTTTGGGTATTTTCATATTTTTTTTTAGGTACAAAGCAGCAGACGGGCCAGTTTATGAAGTTCAGGAGTGAGAACCACCACCTTTTTACTGGAGCTAAAAACTCAGCCATCGTGGCTTGGAGGTACAATAACTACATTCTTTACAGTCAGTTTCTGTCCAGTTTCAATAACTCTTATCTTTCTAACTTTCATAAATATCCATCCAGTGATTAACATACTTCTTTCGGTTTAGGACAATTCTGGAGAAGATGGACCAACAGGGGAAGGTCACCCCCTTTGCAGGCCAAAACAATGTGGGACAATTTGAAAAAAAAAAAAGAATATAAAGTATGTTCATAAGTTCTCATGTCACACAAATAAAAAAAATATTTCTAAAAGTCTTGTTGGTTTCTCTGTTTAGTCAACTCTTCTTTTCTTCCTTCTAACTTTAGAATTGTAAGTATCCAGGGTCAGGAGAGGGAGTCAGTGAAAAGTCCACTGCTGCTACTTGGCCCTGGTTTGTCCTTATGGATGAGATGTTGGGTCAGAGGTCTTCCACAACACCTCCTGTCCTGATTGCCTCCATCCCTGAGGACACTCCAGGGCCAAGCGGAGCGGTGGGCAACCAGATGGAGAAGGAAGACAGTGAGCCAGCAGGAAGGGGTCAGAAAAGAAAGAGAGACAGAGATGAGTTGATGGAGTTGATCAGGGAGGACATGAGGGCACAGAGAATGGACAGACTGTTTTCCAAAGAATGGCACCAAAATAAGGTGCTATAAAAGAAATATTAAGTTTTGTTCAGATTGTTTCTTAAAGTTTTAAGGTCTTCTAATAAATTTCAAAATAGTTTTTGTCACTAATGTTATTCACATTTGATCTAACAATACATCAACTTCATTTAAAGTTATAAACAGAATTTATTATGAAAAATACAAACAGCATTTTAAACAGAATGAGGGAAGAAAAAATTCAAACAGATCAAGATTATAAGACAAAAGGCATAAAATAAAACTATGTACAAGTATTTATAATGGAGACAGCAGGATCAACCTGAGTGACCAGTTCCTGGAAAAACCTCTTCAACAAAACAAAGAGGCAGATGTCTTTCTGAACAGAAAGTCTGGAGATGTGACTAAATCTTTCACAAGGTCAGAGACTTGGATGGATGCTGCAACTGAGACCTTTGGTTTGTCTTTCTGGATGTTGAGTGAAGCATCACACAGGAGGTCTGCAGATGTTTGTGATGCCTCTCTCCGCTGTCCACGTCATCGTCCATCAAGTGGGTTTAAAGGGCTGGCTGAATTGACGGCTGCCACATCACTAAGAGGTAATCGGAAAAATGCAGAATTAGAAGATGGTGCTCACAAAATATTACAATTAGTTATACTCCTCAAAAATGAATCACATCTATAATATTATACTTGGCTGACACAGTAGTCATGTTCTGGTGGTACCTCCTCCAGGGCAGACACCTCAGCTGAAAGCTGGTCCTGCCAGAGAGCAACGCTGACTGTGTCAGTCCCGACCTCACCCTCATCCTCTTCTACAACCTCCTCTGGGTCATCCTCTGGGGCCATGACATCCCCAGCACCAAGGCAGATGTTGTGGAGGATGGTGCATGCTGTTATGACCTGAAAACTATTTAAAAGAGGGTGCATATATGTGTATGTGTATATATTATGTATAATGTATATATAAAATGGATCTAGGTCAAAACGTGCATGAGGTACAAAGGTGTCGTGCATCTCCAGCGTTGCAGGAAGATGGCCTTGAATCTGGTTTTCATCATTCCAAAAACAGGCTCTATTATAGAGCGTGTTTTTGGAATGATGCTGTTAAAGCGCTGGGCTCCCACACCTTGTCTTGTCCTCTTCTAGGGAGTGATGAGGGGGAGTGGATATTGGAGGCATGGGTACCCTCCATCAGCAAGGATAAAATGCCCTGGAGGAGGATAAACTGTACAGCGGGCTGTGGCGGAGCACCCTAGAGTCATGCACTGACCCAGGCCAGCCCACATACGTGTCAATAAAATGGCTCTCAGAAACTGCCAGCAGGATTATGGAAGGGAAGAGTTTCCTGTTCCTGTAGCACTGACCATCAAGGCTGCTTGGACACCTGAAGTGGATATGGCAGCCGTCAATTGCACCCACAGCTTTAAGAAAAGCTCTGTGGCGTCCAGCCCTGCAAACTCACGGGACACTGCCTTAAATCCTCAGGGGTCTTTAGAAGGTAGATGACCTGGTGACGAATAGCCACGATCTCTGTAACTCTGTGGACGATGCGATGGACAGTAGAGCGAGGCATCCCAAACACTCTGCAGACCACTCTGTAGGATGTGCCACTTGCCACCAAGAAAAGAAAAACCAAGGTCTCAATAGTAGCACCCATCCATGTTGCCTATCCTGGTGCAAAAGATTAAGCCAGAGACTCCCTGCTCAGCTGAAAATCAGGCTTGGTGTCCTCCTGGTTGAAGAAGCGTTTCAGGACTGGGACACTCAGGTCTGGTCTAGAAAAGGGAAGAATGGAGATGGAAAAACATTATTTTTAAGGCATGCTTCTGGATATTTTAAGTGATCAAAGCAAGAAGATACTAATACACCAAAAACACTGCATTATTATATAATTATCTAAGAACAGCCAGAGGGGATCAAATACTTTATAATTCCCATCTATCTTAAAATTTAAAGTTGTTGTTTATATATATATATATAAAATATGTCGACATACATTAGCCATAAAGTTGCTATCTCTTTGTTTATTGGCTAGTTAAATCAAACATCTTTTTTACCTGAACATGATTGTCTCTGGATTGTACCTGGAATCAGAAATTATAATGCTAACTGAATTATAAATAAACTTTTAAAACATATAGCACATTTCTTCATTAAAATGTAATATTGTAAAGCTTATTTATTCTCAATCACACTCTCCAGCGATACGGTTGGATTACATAAAACTGTCCATTTATTCTGGTTAACCTTAATATCACCTGAAATGTTAAATTGATTTTCAGTAACAATTAAAATAATAACATAAACTGTTAGAAATCACTTGTGTTAAACGTTCACTGTGATGACTGCCAGCGGGAGCTTAGTACCGATAGTCCGGTCAGATCTCTACCGGGGCTAGCTCACCTCACCGCCGGTTGGACTGGCGAGGCGAGCCGGTTACTACGGTGGGAACGGAAAACTCCGAACACGTCGGAGCACATTTGAAATAAAACGATGTCTTGATAAATCAAGCAGATATTTCACGTCTACATAGTTATATTCCCGCACTAAAAACATTGTAGAAGTTAATTTGTGTCACAGAAAGTGTAATTTTCCACAATTTACTCACAGCTTTTGTTGCTATGGTCCGCCATGGCTTCCCCTGCTTGACCAATCCGCTTCGACCCGCAATGAATGATGGGAAATGATGGGCCGCGAAGGATACTCACGATGCATCCTTCAAATCGGACAAAATAAGGACACATTTGTCGGCAGCATTTGAGGGAGAATGATTCATGAATTGGGACAGCCTTCGTCGCCGCGCTGTAACGTAATCGGCCTACAAATACGGCCTTCGAAGGATGCAGCCCTGAGGCTGACTTCCGGGTCAGCCTCGGCGTTGGTACATTCCCTTTCCGGTTGATTTTCTGAAATGTAAATTTGTTTTCTGAAATGTAAATTTGTTTTCTGAAATGTAAAAGTGTTTTCTGAAATGTAAATTTGTTTTCTGAAATGTAAATTTGTTTTCTGAAATGTAAATTTGTTTTCCGAAATGTAAATTTGTTTTCCGAAATGTAAATTTGTTTTCTGAAATGTAAATTTGTTTTCTGAAATGTAAATTTGTTTTCCGAAATGTAAATTTGTTTTCCGAAATGTAAATTAGTTTTCTGAAATGTAAATTTGTTTTCTGAAATGTAAACCTTGTTTTCCGAAATGTAAATTTGTTTTCCGAAATGTAAATTTGTTTTCTGAAATGTAAATTTGTTTTCTGAAATGTAAATTTGTTTTCTGAAATGTAAATTTGTTTTCCGAAATGTAAATTTGTTTTCTGAAATGTAAATTAGTTTTCTGAAATGTAAATTAGTTTTCTGAAATGTAAACCTTGTTTTCCAAAATGTAAATTAGTTTTCTGAAATGTAAATTAGTTTTCTGAAATGTAAATTTGTTTTCTGAAATGTAAATTTGTCTTCTGAAATGTAAATTTGTTTTCTGAAATGTAAATTTGTTTTCCGAAATGTAAATTTGTTTTCTGAAATGTAAATTAGTTTTCTGAAATGTAAATTAGTTTTCTGAAATGTAAATTAGTTTTCTGAAATGTAAATTAGTTTTCTGAAATGTAAATTAGTTTTCTGAAATGTAAATTAGTTTTCTGAAATGTAAATTTGTTTCGGTACTTGTAAAAGTGTTTTGCACCCCCCGGCCACCGTACTCAATACATTTATTGTTTAAAAAGAAACTATTTAAAAGATTTTTATTCCATTAAGACATCAGGGCTTATTGTGAAACCCACTGCATTTATTCTGGTCAAACGGGAACTGGATTATCCTGATTTAGATTCACATTGAAAGGTTTGTCAGGACCTGAACGTTAAAAAGTGCTACGGCTTATTTACCTCTAGATCTGTTCGGCTTGAAAATGTGAACCATGTGAATTCATTAGGACTCTGAATATTGTCAAAGATCATCCAGTTCAGGCTTGATCGGACTCAGTATTTTAGATTCTGAGCTGAAGACGATCTAAAGTGATCCAGAAAAATGAACTGGCCCTTTAAAGGCCCAATCGGAAGTTGTGAATCAGAAGCCAACTTCAGCACCGGTTTGATGGTGTCACATTGAATTGTGTGCTGATTGAAACCAATGAGGCTGTTCTCCTTGGCTCTTATCAGAGGCCAAAATGCAGGGTTCGGGCGTATCCATGGCTTGAGGTTCTGTCTCCACACCTCCTGGATCTCCTCCTGAGTTTAAAATGGGAGTAGTCCTGAGGAACCTGCAGAAGGTGGTTCCTCTCCGCCGGGCCAGGCTGCGCAGGGACGTGGACACCCTGAGACACATCCTGGGCATCCAGAAGTTCGACCTGGGCGTCATCTGCGTGGACAACCGCAGGATTCAACAGATCAACAGCGTTTACAGGAAGAAAGACGCGCCAACAGACGTCCTGTCATTTCCATTCTACGAGGTGAGCGGCTCCGAGAGGTCCACATAAAATAGAATAACCGCAAAACACGCATCGGGATCGGTGTCGATGCAGCTAGTGTCCGAACCCCCAACAGACTCCAGATCTGGAGCTTGCTTTAAAATAGTGACATACAGGCCCTTCTCAAAATATTAGCATATTGTGATAAAGTTCATTATTTTCCATAATGTCATGATGAAAATTTAACATTCATACATTTTAGATTCATTGCACACTAACTGAAATATTTCAGGTCTTTTATTGTCTTAATACGGATGATTTTGGCATACAGCTCATGAAAACCCAAAATTCCTATCTCACAAAATTAGCATATCATTAAAAGGGTCTCTAAACGAGCTATGAACCTAATCATCTGAATCAACGAGTTAACTCTAAACACCTGCAAAAGATTCCTGAGGCCTTTAAAACTCCCAGCCTGGTTCATCACTCAAAACCCCAATCATGGGTAAGACTGCCGACCTGACTGCTGTCCAGAAGGCCACTATTGACACCCTCAAGCAAGAGGGTAAGACACAGAAAGACATTTCTGAACAAATAGGCTGTTCCCAGAGTGCTGTATCAAGGCACCTCAGTGGGAAGTCTGTGGGAAGGAAAAAGTGTGGCAGAAAACGCTGCACAACGAGAAGAGGTGACCGGACCCTGAGGAAGATTGTGGAGAAGGGCCGATTCCAGACCTTGGGGGACCTGTGGAAGCAGTGGACTGAGTCTGGAGTAGAAACATCCAGAGCCACCGTGCACAGGCGTGTGCAGGAAATGGGCTACAGGTGCCGCATTCCCCAGGTCAAGCCCCTTTTGAACCAGAATCAGTGGCAGAAGCGCCTGACCTGGGCTACAGAGAAGCAGCACTGGACTGTTGCTCAGTGGTCCAAAGTACTTTTTTCGGATGAAAGCAAATTCTGCATGTCATTCGGAAATCAAGGTGCCAGAGTCTGGAGGAAGACTGGGGAGAAGGAAATGCCAAAATGCCAGAAGTCCAGTGTCAAGTACCCACAGTCAGTGATGGTCTGGGGTGCCGTGTCAGCTGCTGGTGTTGGTCCACTGTGTTTTATCAAGGGCAGGGTCAATGCAGCTAGCTATCAGGAGATTTTGGAGCACTTCATGCTTCCATCTGCTGAAAAGCTTTATGGAGATGAAGATTTCATTTTTCAGCACAACCTGGCACCTGCTCACAGTGCCAAAACCACTGGTAAATGGTTTACTGACCATGGTATCACTGTGCTCAATTGGCCTGCCAACTCTCCTGACCTGAACCCCATAGAGAATCTGTGGGATATTGTGAAGAGAACGTTGAGAGACTCAAGACCCAACACTCTGGATGAGCTAAAGGCCGCTATCGAAGCATCCTGGGCCTCCATAAGACCTCAGCAGTGCCACAGGCTGATTGCCTCCATGCCACGCCGCATTGAAGCAGTCATTTCTGCAAAAGGATTCCCGACCAAGTATTGAGTGCATAACTGTACATGATTATTTGAAGGTTGACGTTTTTTGTATTAAAAACACTTTTCTTTTATTGGTCGGATGAAATATGCTAATTTTGTGAGATAGGAATTTTGGGTTTTCATGAGCTGTATGCCAAAATCATCCGTATTAAGACAATAAAAGACCTGAAATATTTCAGTTAGTGTGCAATGAATCTAAAATATATGAATGTTAAATTTTCATCATGACATTATGGAAAATAATGAACTTTATCACAATATGCTAATATTTTCAGAAGGACCTGTATTACAGAACCAGACTTCTTCCTGTTCATGTTTTTGGAGAAGAGCATGTGAGCTTGAAAGTAGTTTAAATGGAAAAAGGTTTCTAAATCTGGGTCAGAATCCAGATTGAGTCCAGATTGAGCAACATTATCAGTCTAAACGGACCATGCTGTGGTAAAAAGTCTCCATAGTTGTGACCAGAGGTGTTTCTGCTGAGACATGCATCTCCAGGCTGGGTTTTGGTGTGAAGGGAAAATGCGTTTAGTTTTATGATCCATCAGAACCAGAAGACATCATCTTGTTGTAATCGCTGTGGGACGACTGCTGAACCAACAATAATCAAATAATCATGGAAATGGAGGAATAATGGCCAAGAAAAATCAGAATGATGGTTCCTGCCTCCTTCTATAAGGAGTTCAGACACATTTATGAAGTTTTTCTCATATTTAACCTTTTAAAAGACCTGTTTTTACAGGACCTGAGGCCTGGAAAGCTGCCTTGCCCCATTCACAGGGATGAGCTGAACCTTGGAGACATCTTCCTGGGGGTCGAGTTCGTGATGAAGCAGTGCCAGGAGGAATCTCTAGATCTTCATGGTGCTCTTACTGTGAGTCACTGTTTTTATAGCTCAGACATTTTCAGGTTTGACATGTTTCTGTGGTTACTAAAGAACAGTTTAAATATTTAATGAGTTTCAAGGGTTTTTATCTGGAAATAACTGATTTATCCAGAGTTCTTCTGAAATTCTCTTCCGAGTTTGTGGATAAACTTCTGGACCAAATCCGGACTGATTCTGGTCGTCTTAGAGCTTGGAGTTGACCCCAGTAGTTTGTTGGCTTCTGTTTCTTCACCTGCTCTTTAAGAACCAACAGGTTCTTCTCAGTGGGGTTCAGATCCGGAGTTTCCCTGACCACAGCTTCATCATCACTCCAGCCTTGAGTCGTGGTGCTGCAGTTGATCCCACTCTTCATCCATGGCAGCGTTCCTGGGTGGAAGTAGGAGGAAGTCCTCTCTCTCCCTTGGATGAGAAGCAACCCCCTACATAGATGGGATCAGGATGCTTTCACTGTTTGCTCCTTACAGGACTCATGGTGGCCCTCAGCTTTCCTTCTCCAGGTGTTGGAGACCAGCTCTCCCTGCAGATGTTTAATCTGGACAGAAGTGGCTTATTTGCTGCACGTCATTCAGAAATGATTTCATAGTTTTTGCTTGGGGTCATAATTTTAAAGCAATAGAAGTTGTAACTCCACCTGAAAGCTTTTTACGGTTGTCCACCACAGCCGTTGATCTACGGTATCTTCACTGGTTTGCATCAAATATTTCTTCTGTTCCTTCAGGCGGTCACTGCTCATGGGATCTGTCACCTGCTGGGCTACAGGCATGAGACGGAGGAGGAATGGACTGAGGTGTGTATGGAGGCAGTTTAATGTTCTACTACCTTCTTCACTTCAAGACATGAAGGTCTGTTGGTCCTTAATGGACGTAGTTCTGCTTAGATTTTACTTCAATCGCTCCAAATCAGGAGTGAAGATGGGGAGAGACATTTTGATTTTCCGTCTCATCCAAGGTTTCAGGAAGACTTTTTAAGAACATCGTGGTTAAAACTGAGTCGATTGTTTCCACACCTTAAAATGACCGGGTCCAGTGGCCTTCGTTATGTACGCTCACCCATCACAGAGAACCTTTTGACCTTTTCCTACACAACCTACAGCAAGACAGCTCTGGGAGCTCTGGTGTCTAAGATGGCCCAAGGATCTTCAGTTTGTCATAAGAAACCAGGAAGGCATGTTCATATTTCTCCATCTACAGAGCAGAATACCATTCAAGGAATCTTGAGGAACTTTAGGAATCAGCCTAAGCTGGACAGCCATGACCTTTGATCCTTCAGCTGGCTCTGCATCCAGAATCATCCTCCTCCTGTCAGCAGCTGATAGAACCACACGGATCAGGGAGGTTCTGTGGGAACATCTGCTCAGCTCTACCACAGAGTTACATTCTCAAACATTACTGATGCTTGTCCAGAGGTGGAGGCATCTCCTCAACACCTTGAGGCATCAGACTGCATGAACCACTGAGGCATCTGGGATGGACCATCACACAGAAGGAAGAAATGGAGCAAAGAGGAAAAGGAGCATCTGGCCCGTTGTCAGAAACCTTTTCCTGGAATGATGGAGTAGCATCAGTTCCCATGGAAAAGTAGAACATCTGCAGTCTTCAAGACCACATCTTCATTAGGTGAGGTCCATGCATTTCTCACCAAGACGAGGGAAAACCCCATTCCTAAGGTGTGGCCGAAGAAGAGGTGGTTATGGCTGCTTGAATTTAGAAACCAGAAATGGGACAACCGTTGTACTGTTGAACACCTGAAGACAGAACGGGACAACACCTGGGAGTCTTCACGGCTTGGTGTCCTTAGCAGCAGGTCGTCTTGAAAATGTTGGGAAAAGGATGAAGACGTAGTGGGAAAAGCTGGTTAGAGAAAATGTTTCCTGTAATCCAGTTAATGGAGACAGATTAAATATTCCAGGTCCACATTTAAGATTCAGTTCATTCCTGAATTTCCTTTCAGGAAGTTGTTACAGTTGAAATAAATGAAGAAAGTTCTTATTGTGCTGCTTTGCATTTCTAACCTTTACTTGTCAAACATTGGACATCCTCAGATGATTGGCTCGCTGCTGCTGGAAGGAAATAAACAAGACATTGTTTTGTTGCAGATGCTGCAGAGGGAGCGGTACATTCTGGGCGAGTTCAACAGACTCACCGGCCGCCAGCTGGAGCCGCTCATGAAGCCATGCGGCCCAGAAACGTGACGGCCGCCTGCGAGCGGCGCCGCTCTAGATGTTTTGCACTAATTGAATCCACTGCTGAGGTTCATGGTTTAATGTCAAACCTCCAGCTGCTGCAGCCGTCTGGAAGGACATCTTCATCACTGAAACTTTAAAGAAATAATCCAGTCTGTACTTTTGACTATAATTTTATTAAAACCTGGTTTAAGGAAGAATCAGCGTATGAAGGGTAGAAAAAGCTTTCCACTCTCACTGCATAAATACATTTTAGCCTCTTCACACGACAGTGCAGGGTTTCACTCAGACACGGGAATAAATCAGTTCATTTCATCAATCTTAAAGGGAAATCATCGCATCAGGGTGAATTATGACAGACACGTTTACAGTGGATTAAAAACTAGAAACAAGAATTCTCTAGATTTATTTTCTAAGCAAACCTGAAGTTGATAAATACTGAAGATTCAGTGTTTCAAGCTCTGCTGAAACACCATAAAAATCTGTTGGCTTCATGTTCACCAACATCCGACAAACATCCAACACCAGAGTTACGCACCTTTCAAAATAAAGCTTGGACACATGTTAATAAATGCTCAGTAACTGACGGACATCTGCTTGAGAAACCGTGGGAACAACCGAACACACAGAGCAGCACAAAAGCAACCGGAAAACATCCTGGCTGACCCAAACCGGCCGCTCTGTGCCAGAACCCACATATTGCACCAAAATGAACCCGCTAAATACCAGGACCCTCCAGCTCTGCTACAGCTTTTACTCCAACAGAGAAGTTATCTTTATTTAGTTTATGAGAACTAAAGGATCTGCAAACATACAATCTGTACAGCACCAGCAGCGTCTGTTTGATGGTTCAAATCCAAATCTGCTTAAACAAGCGACACCAAAAACAATTAAATCATAGAAGAAGAAAAAAAAAAAAAACTGGCCTCAAAAACTTGGAGGCAAAGTTTCATCCACAGAACGTTAGAACAGCTTCCCGTCTGCGACCAGAGACAAACGGGTTCGTTCAGTGGTACAGAGAGGAGCGCCTGGAGTCCACCGTGAGGAAGATGTTCAACAGCTGTACCGAAGGTTGCCCTCAGGACAGCTTCAGCTACCAGGGATCAGAGTAGTTGGACATCTGAAGATCTCAGAGAGGCTGCAGGACGTTCCTTCCTGCTTCAGACGTGCAGCTGGATCCCAATCGCTCCGTCTCAGAAAGCTGCTCGAAAACATCCCTGAAACAGAAACATACGTAGCTTCTGATCAACCCTGCCAGAACAACCTCATGTTTTCTTCCTGTGACCTTCTGACATGGTCTTCAGGAACAGTTCTTCTGGGTTTCTGAAGGTATCAGACCCTTTTCAGAGGTTCTTGTCTGTGAAGCCATTTTTTTTACCCATAAATGTATCTTTGTTTTCCAAGACGTTCCAGTTCTCCCACCAATGTTTGAGTAATTGTTTAAATATGGCTCCAGTTTGCTATGATGATATTTTAACTGTGGTCCAGATTTTAAACCTGGAACCTTCTAAAACACCGGACTGCAGGGGACAGATGGGGAACAGGAGCTCCCTTCATCGTGATGGTTCTGATGGCTTTCTACAGCCACCCTACAGTTGATGCTTCCTGATCCACCATCTAAGGTGTGGACACCATTGTCCTGATGCATTGTGGTAGATCCGTTTCATATTTTGTGCAGTTCAGAAACATTTTCTGTCTATGAGGAAAGTCACCTTGATCCACCTTCATTTCATCTACGTTTGAGGTATCAGGATGTTTTTATTGCAACAAGGTGCTTCAGTGGTCCAGTAGGTCTTTTGCACCAAATCATCAGCATCTACTCACTTGTGCATGTAGAAGAAGATGTATCCACTGCGGTCCCGGTCTCGCTGCACGGCTGACTCTTGTGTGCGCGACACGTCCAAGTCGTTGTAGGTCAGCCACGACTGCTTCTTCATGTCGTAGACGTCGCTGATGTAATGTCCTGGGAGGAGATCAGAAACCAGCTTTATTGGTGGTGCAGGTTAGGAATCATCTCCATCTTGCAGACTGATTCAAATGTCAGGAGATAAACTCAGCAGTGAAGAAAGATCTGCTGACAAACTGAAATGTCTGTAATCTTTATTAAACAATAACTCATCAGATCAAGAAAACAGCACATATCTGACCCCTGGTGAGGACACTGGGGGGGTTTTATCTACGCTGTGATGGAGATGGACCAGAAGCAGGAGCTCACCAGAAGAAGAGCTGCTCCCGATGTGACTGACGACACTGATGAGTCTGTAGGAGTTGGCCAAGTCTCCGGCCTGCGGATCACAGAGCAGATGCTCATTATTAAATACTTCATGCATTCCTGGACAGATTGTAAATGACATCAGAACATCCCATACCTCAGCGTTCCTCTTCAGGGTCTCTGCTTCATCTTCAGTGTACTCCATGTCCAGAATGTCCTCGTTACCGGAGTCGTCATCCGAGCACAGCAGCTCCGGCAGAGAGTTGTTGAACTCTGTTGGACGACAGCAAGTTCCTGCTGAGCAAACATCTCTGCTGTGTGCTCAGCAGGAACTGCTGACCAGACAGCAGAGATGTTTTAGAAGGACTGATGTTCTTCCTACCTTGGAGGCTAAGCTCAGTGGCTCTTTTCAGATCGTCGTCTTCTCTCATCTCCTGGGCCTCCTACATGAGGACAGAACAGCTCAGGTTTAGATATCATCAACGGATCAGAGCAGGCGCCTCGTGGGTTCTGGTCTTACATGCTCCTGGAGGCTCTGGGCCAGGGCCTGCTGCAGCTCCTGTTCCTCCCTCTCCTGGTCCAGACTGTACTGCTGGACCCAGTCCAACTCTCCCTGCTGCTGCACACCTTCTGGAGTCTGGTTCTCCTTGTTCTCATCCATGGTCAAATCCAGAGAATCCAGCACATCTGCACAGATGTGAGTTTATTGCTTGCTGGTTTAACATCTAATTAACTGGCCCTAAACATTGGAATCCCAGTAAGATCTGAACCATTTGACCCGTCTGAATCAGATCGGGTCACAGTACCTGCAGGCTGTTTGTTGTCTGTTTCCAGCAGATCTGTGTGATAAGCCAGATCATGAACATCTGAGTCTCCAAACCCGGTGTCCGGGCTGCTGGTCGGCTCGTCCTCCAGCGCCGGCGCCGGCGCGGCAGACAGTCCGGCTTCTTGCCGGCTCATCTCCAGCGCGGCAGCCAACATTTCATCATCGTTTATGCCACTGAATTCTGCCGGATCCACTGTCGCCGTCTTCTAAAAAACACAAGAAACTTCATGTCCAAACGGACCGGAAACCGAAGGCAGGCTCAGAACCGCTGAGGCGTGAGCCGCTGCTCACCTCCTCTGGACGGCCGTCGTCTTCAGGCAGGCAGATGCTGAGGCGCCGCTTGCAGCTGGTGTTCACCTTCCTGGTGGGCTCGTCTTCGCAGTCCGAGTCCAGCAGGACTGAGCTGCAGCTGGAGTTGGTAGATTTTCCTCCCGTCCTTCTACACAAAATATAAAACCTCTTGAAAAGGAACGTCGAAGGACGACTTCTGCTTTATTTCAGGGGGTTTTACAGATGCATCTCAATATCTTTAACCCATTAATAAGCTGAATGATTTCAACAATTAGTATTAACCTAGGATATATTTCAAGTTTTTACTTCTGCTAAAATTCAAATTTTACATCAGACCAGTTTAAACAGAAATATTATAACCATGTTCCACACAATCACTAGGTTGACTGGACAGTCGTCCAGCAGACAATCGTTGGCTCCCGCCATTACTAAACAAGCCATATGTATCCTAGCATGCTAATGGAAAACTGAGTGGAAGGAAAAAATGGCAAAAGCTGGTGCTCAACTGCAGCTGTACGAAGTTAATAAAACAAAACCCATTCTAGAGCTTGGATTCACAAGGTCACCACACAGATGTCCACGACACCGCTCAGCCTGAGACGTGTCAGAACTGTCTTATCTGGGCTACAGAGAAACAGAACCGGACTGTTCCCCAGTGGTCCAAAGTCCTGTTTTCAGATGAAAGTAAAGTTTACATTTCATTTGGAAATCAAGGTCCAAGAGTCTGGAGGATGAGTGAAGAGGGTCAGAATCCAGGTTGCTTGAAGTATGGCAAGACGTTTCCACAGTCACAGATGATTTGGGGTGCCATGACATCTGCTGGTTCTGGTCCACTCTGTTTTCTAAGGTCCACATTCAATGCAACCATCTACCAGAACATTTTAAAGCATGTCGTGCTTCTTGCTGCTGACAAACTTTATGAGGATGCTGATTTCATTTTTCAGCAGGACTTGTTCCGGCCCACACAACCAATGGTACCAATACCTGCGTTGATCACCATGGTAACGACAGGAAAACTGACCTAAACCCCACAGGGAACCTATGGGCTGCTGTCAAGGGGAAGAGGAGATACACCAGAACTAACAATACAGATGAGCTGAGGCAACCTGGGCTTCCTGAACACCTCATCAGAACCACAGGCTGATCTCATCCATGCCATCACACAAGAGGAGCTCCAACCAAGTTCAAAAGGTCCACATTTATGGATTAACAATCCATTTTTATGGGTCTGATGTAAGAGTTTGATTTTTTGAGGGATAATTATATCACAATATTTTCATGTTTATTAAAAATCAACACAGAACCTTTAAGTCCTGAAATAAATTCATTTTTCAATAATATTCTGATTTTCTAAGACACATCTAGATGTAATGTTCTGTCTGAAGTTCTTCTGAAACTCACCTCAGAGGAGTCGTGGAGGCGTTGACTGATTGGGATGTTTTAAGCGTCCTGGACCTTTAAAAAACCAGAAGTAATGAGCAGATTATTCCTGGGACTCAAAGTGTACTGGAACACCAAGTCCTAGTAAAGCCACCTGAAACGGGTCTTACATGGAGGCTTGGCAGGTCCAGCCGAGGCTGATGGGGGGTCTCGTGGAGTCGGTGCAGTGGGACAGCAGGGTCAAGAATCGGGGGATCAGAACCTGCTGGCCCAGCTTGCTGTTCAGAGACAACTGAGCGTTGAAGCTGTACCTCTTCAGGTGGAGGATGAGCACTCTGAGATAGAAACATCAGTGATCAGCTGGTTCTGTAGGTGCTGAGTTGAACAGTGTGTGTGTCTGCAGATACCTGGGCAGTTTGCTGAATTTGTGAGTAACAGTTGCTGATTTCCCGCTGCACTTTTCACAGGAGTATTCAATTTCCTCCATCTGCAAACATATGCATCCAGCAGGTGTCAGGTTGTATTAATGCTAACATCTTTAGTGAATCCTTCATGAATACTGAGGATCATGATGCAGCAAACCCACCCTGAAGAACAGATCCAGGGAATCCTGGATGGAGCGAAGCGGGAGGGTTTTCTTCCTGCGCGGCAAGTCGATGGACAGGTCATTGAACTGCTCACGTTTGTTCACCACCTCACCGCAGCTGCAACGCGAAGGACAAGCGTCACAGCCTCCAAACCAACCATCAAACCCATCACAGCAGCAACAGAAACAGAAATTACTGGAGCAGCAGAGGACGAGGCAGGCCTCACCATTTGCAGGTGATGGTGTGCTGCACCTCGAACTCCATGTTGACAGCCACAGGGCAGGTGTAGATGCGCGAGGTGTCGGCCTCGTCACCAGGTTCCACTTTAACCGCCGCCGCTGCCTCGGCAGCGTTTTCGGACAGCGCAGAGGATGAAGAGGAGGCAGCGGTGTCGATTGTCAGGTTTTTGTTCATCTTCTCCACGTCATCCTTCAGCTGATCCAAACACTGACTCAGGAACTCATGAGCATCCTATCAACAGGAAACAGGTTGAGATTATAGACCTTCTGGATGTCTGGATCTTCACTCAGTGACAGCTTCCAGACCAGGAAGCAGGATTAGTGGTTTTTTAAGGTAACTTCAGGCTCAGTTTGGGATTTTCTTTACCCGAGAGCCGGTTCTTACCCCGAGTCCGTCACCATGGTAACTTATGCTGGAAACCAAACCAGATTAGAGATCAAGAATATAAAAGCTCTTCCTCTCAACCAATCACTGTCCAGATGAAATGGAAAGAACGTGAGCATTCTCCTCACCAAGTCATCACTTCAAATCTCAGAACTGACCCTCGTCTTCCTCACGGACTGAAGACAAGTAAATGTGCTTCTGTTAGAAGCTCAAGATGTGGAATTAACCTTATTAGCGTTTCTGAATTAAAAAGCCTCCCCTTCATCACGAGTGCATCATCCTCTCCAAGTTTATGTTAAACTTGCTGGAAAAAGGCTTTAAAAATTACAGGGGAGAGTTTTTCACTCAGGCAGGTTTGTATTTTTACACTAAATGTGGAATTATCATCCGTTAGAAACATTCAGGCTTTAATGAGTCTGTTGTGGTATTTCCAAACGTTTTAATGCAGCCCGTTTTCTTCCAGGCTCCTGATTGTTTTAACTTTTTATTCCAGCTCCATTTGTTTCACATGAAAGGAACCGGAACCAGACCCAGAGTCAGGAAAACCTGGAAAGATTGAACGTTTTAGTAGCACAGACCATGGTGGGTTCACTGACTGGTAAAAGCTCTGTTCTTTTAGCTTCCTGTTAGTGGATCATGGTCAGGGCCGATCAAGCTGAAAATTGGCCCACTCCAGTCGACTTGTTGCTGCATCTCTACCTAAATACTCTAACAGTCACAACTTTAAACCACAAAAATGTTCCAGCCACAAATCTTACATTCTGCACGTTTCCAGAGAAGCGTTCAGCTGTGGAGGAGATGGCATTCTTCACCTTCCTTAACAGGTCCTTTTTGGTCTCTGGACAGGCCACATCTTTCTTAACCATCAGGTGAGCGAAACGCCTGCAACACAGACAGAGTCAAGTTCTGCACAGACAACTAAAGCTGCTTCTGCATGCTGACTGAGCTCAATGTAGCACCTGAGCAAGGCGTTGATGGGCACCTTCTTCCAAGGGATGCTCTGCTTCAGCATGTCGCTGGAGAAGGAAGGGAGGCTGAAGAGCGACTGAAGGATGGCGTTCATGTAGCAAGTGTTGCCCAGATTGGAAAACCTGTATTTTTACAGAAAAACATTTTAAGACAACCACCAGAAAATCACTATTCTCATTACGAATTAGTCAAGATCAAACAAATGTCTGCTACAGTTTCCTTCAGAATAACAGCATGTAGTGGAAATAAATCACCAGGTAAACTTTTAAACAACAAAACAAATAAAGATGCATTTAAAATAGTTCATTATTAAGGGAGAACAAAAGGTGAATAATCCATTTAATAATCAAGTAAACATTTCTTACCCCTGCAGGGGGGGCTGTGGCTGGGCCAGACTAGAGGGTCTCTGTTTGTTCCAGCCTCCATAATCCAGAGATGGTCGGACCTTCTTGAAGGGAGTCGAGTGGTTGGGGAGCATCAAGCTTCTCTTGCCAGTGGGGGTCTGTGCCGTGCTGGGACCTCTGAAATATAATCAATACATGGAGTCACCAGCAGCGAACGAGCAAATGTCATCTCACCTTAGAGGAACTCACCTGTCCAGAAAAGAGTGGCTCTGGCTGTAGTCTTTAGTTACAGAGCGGCTGCCGTAGAACGACGTTGGCTGAAGAGGAGTGGAGCCCAGAGGAGCTACAAACGAAGGAGAGCTGGAGTTAAACATCAGGTAAGAGGAGCAAAAACGTTCATTTAGGGTCAGAAAAACTAAAAACGTGAACAATGAAACTACTTCATTACAATTCGCTTTTGTTTTCAAGGCAGTTATTTATAAAATTTAAAAAAAAAAACAACATTTCTGACCATAAATATGTTTTTTGAGCCTCGCCCTCTTAAAAACAAACAAACAAAAAAAAACCAGACCTGCTCTTCCATATAAGGATGATGACTCCTGATAGAGAATCTGTGGTGGGATCTCAAGATTAAGGTGATGGCACGGAGGCCTTCCAACCTCACTTGGCACTCATGAACAGAGATAGATTGTAATAATACCAGTGGAAACATACAAGACGCTGTTCAGCCATTATAAGACGGGTCTGAATGCTGTCATACTAATTAACATAATCTAAAAACATCTTGTTTTTTACTGATTGACCTGGTAAATCATCTCATTTCTGTCACAAAAAAACTTCTTGGTTGAAAAACATTTATTTAAATCCAAATCTGCCGGGAGTATGAATACTTTTGAGCATTTTTGTTTTCCTGAAGAGGAAACTTGTCCTGAGCTGCATTAATAACCATGCAAGTGTCCTCACAACTCCACACAAACTGTTGAGTTCTCAGCCAGACCCAGAACCCAGAACCAGCGGTCCGTACTGAGCCGTGGAGATGCTGGTTTACCTGAGCTCCTGTTCTCCTCTGCCTGCTTCAGCTTGTCTTTGCAGCTCAGCAGAAACTTCCTGGATGGATCTGCAGTGGCCTTGTTGTTGCTAATAAACAGAAATGATATGATTCTTGCTCTTTGGTACAACTGTAACACGTTTACATGACTCTGCAGGTTAAAATGAAGCTCAACCACCACAGCTGCTGCTGCATTCACCTGGAGGAGTCGTTTTCCTTGGGGTAGTCCTCAGTTAGGTCACTTTCAGAGTTCAGCAGCCTCTTTCTCTTCTCGCCCCTGAAACACACAGTAACACACAAGCTTCACTAAACTGGACTGAACACTGCCAGGTGTAACGAAACATTCCTGTGAAATCAATGAAATCTGCATCGCACCTGTTTTCAGACAACCCGCTGCGAGTCGGAGTGGAAGCCGCTCTGCTCGGGCTGCTCAGAGGTTTCCGCGGGGTCGAGTCGTCCCGGCCGTCTGCGCTCTGTCGCCTCGGTGTTGTCTGGATGGTTGGGGTCAAAAGTCAGTGTTCCTCTTTCTGAGAATGCTCAGGTTAAAGTTTCTTCTTTAGACTGTTGCTCACCTGTCTTTCCCCAGATGGGCTGTTCTTGTTTTTTATCGAGCGGTTACTGAGCACGCTGAGGTTTGCGCTTCCATGAGAGGATTTCAAAACTGAGAAACAAAGAAAGCACAGGACTCTGAGCTGCTCACATTGATGGGGAAACTGGAGCGGCTCTGAGGTTGCGTGTATGAAGCTGTCTTTACGAGCAGCAGCTCAGACCGATGCCTGTTTGATACGTCGGTTTCCTTGTAAACACTGTGGATTACTGAGATGTTCAGCTTCTCGTTACTTCTATTAGAAATGTTTTTTTGTATTTACATTAATCATAGAAACTCATCGGATTTATTTGGTACAGATTTAAATACATCTGATAAAACAAAGCTGGTAATAAGTGGTAAGTTCACCTCAGACTGAGAAAGGTCAAATGTCGTTCTGTCGATATTAGAATATAAATGCTATGGGTTGATCCATAATGACACATTTTATTATTAAGCCTTCTCACTCCCAGATTGACCATCCAGGCTCCCATAGCTGGCTGTGTTTTACTCAGAAGACTGTTTGCTCTGATAATGACTTAAGTTTAAAGTAAAAAGTCTCAAAGTATTTACTTTAATCTCTTAATGTTGCTTTAAACATCGTAATAATTCATTTTAGTCAGAAAGACGTTTAGAAACAGTTACAATAAACTTCCATTAAATGGACCAACTCTGCCACCTGCTGGCAGAAACGGTACCTGCAGGTATCTTAAACGAGGTTTTGGAACTTCAGTCATTTTTAGCTGCAAATAATCCAAGAGCTGCAGCTACAGACAAACCATTTAACTTTATGATCAGAATTCAATGTCCACCTTCAGGTTAATCAATTTAAAATAAAATAAAAACATCACAAGGAGCATGTAGAACTCAGTGCAGACCCTAATGCCCTGCAGCATAGGTGAGTTTCTTAAACCTGCAGAGACTGCAAGCTTTACTTGACCAAGCCCTGCACAAGTTTCTTTACTGGCTACTTGCATTTATCTTTAAAAATGATTAAGACCAAAGGCTTTATTGCCAAATAAATGATACATGTACAAAATATGCAAAAATATTGAATAATACAAGCCAGTTTACCATTGTTACATCCTAAGGTTTCACATAAATGCTTTAATTGGAAACCAGAAGTAATATTTTTTCACACAGAGAGAGACCCAAACAAGCCAACTTAGTTCTGTAAATGGAAGTTATTTACTTAGCTTGTTCAGTTAAAGTAGTTCCCTAATTTCTAATAGAAAAATAAAACTATATTTATATATTTGTGGGAGACTTAAGTGGTGTTTTGTGGTTTTAGTGAAATTTTATTTGGTAGAAGAGAGGAACCTCCTCTACTGTAACTTCAGAACAAAAACACATTATTTCAAATATCAAAGAGCATAAAGACTAAGTCAATAATTAGTAATAAGAGACAGAGTTGAACCACTTTTAGACTACTGCTGTTGTCTGAACTTGACAAGGCTTGAACTGAAAGCACGTTGCCGCCATCTAGCGGGGAAAGAGTGAATGAAACCCAGTTGGGATTTTACAATATGAAGCTGTATTTTGTCTGAGGATGGACTGGATTTTTCAGAAACTTCTTCTGTTAATGAATTTTAAAGCCCTAATTAATAATAGCATTAATAAAATAATCAACTTACCTGAGACTGGAAAATGTGTTTAACATTATGCCCAAATATGCCTAATGCTGCTAATTTGCATCATGCCTGAATTTATATACAGTCATATTCAATAAATTAGAATATGCGTTGTGATGAAACTAGTTTGTCAGATTAAAAATGCCTTTCTAAAATATGAACCTTTAAGCAGGTATTAAACATACTTTTCATTAAGCCCACATTTCTGCATTCAATTTTTTTGTTGGTTTGATGGAATATTCTAATCTTAAATGTCTTGTTTTCATTGGCTGTTAACAAGAAATCGTCATAATTAACTGAAGTACGGGCTCTAAAACATCAGTCTTTGTGGAAATGTCTATATAATGTGTTTTACTTTGTGAATTGAGTTCGTGAAATAAATGAACTTTTCAGTAATATTCTAATTTATTGAATATGACTGTATGTTGTGACATATTGAAAAAATACGCTTTATTCAGCATCTGCAAAAATAGCATTTCTTTATGTTTTTAGATAACCGTAAATAAAAACTAGCTAGCAGGGGGTTAAAATCGTAAATGTATGGTTCCAACAGACGCTGACACACAAACGTCGTGAAGAGAACCAGTCAGTATTTTCTGGGTTTTCTCCAGACAATCTTTGGAGGCCAATTCAATACGTTTTGGTTCAAGATCTTCCTTTAGAAGGGTTTTCCAGATATTGATTGGATGACGGTGAGCAGCGGTGTAATTACCCGTTTTTCCTGGCTTCAGCTTTTCCAGATATTCCTTGGTTCTCTGGACCAGCTGTGTGGGCATTTTATCCAAGGTGATGACACTGCTGTCCTTCAGGGTGAGCATGATCCGGTTCAGGTTCTTGTAAAGGCTTTTCACGTTCTGATTCAGCTGATGGAAACAGAAAATAGTCAAATGACTAAGACTGCTGTTTAAACACTCAGCATTACTTCATTGTTAAATAGAAAAACGAAGCTCAGATTATTGACTGATCTGATAGAAACATTCAAATCCACTTCTACACTTCATCCACTTTCTCACTACAAGTTATGTTCACTTTATCAGGCAAATATGAACTTGTATAAGCCCACCCTTATGTCTCATTTCAATAACTAGTAATAGTTATCTTCCTTAGAGAGGCCGAGCTAATCTTTAGACGAAGATTTTTATGTTAAAAAGCTTATCCAAGTTCACTGCTACGTGTGATTTACAGGCACATCCATGTTCTTTCTGAGCCATCTTAACATGTTACTTTCATTATGCGTATTCACCACTACCAGTCCACCCAATAAAAGGTCTACCTGGAAGGTTTTGGGGGCTCCGCCACCGCTGAACCTCAAGTAGAGGTTAACTTTGTTGTCCTTCTCCAGAATCTCAAACGTTCCTTCTCTCCATTTGGTGGTACCCAGGTCAATGCTGTCAAAGCGGATCTTAACGGTGCCACCACTGGAGAGTTTGGGCACTAAGGTTGCCATGGCTTACTATCCCAATGGTGCACCTTCAAAGAATTCCTAAAACAAGACGTAGACCAGTTTTGTGTTAGCAGAACCACAGATACGGGTTTGTCCATGGAGAGTAGAGAGTAATATGAAGGCCCAACCACATCATTAGTCATACATGGTCTGCATTAGCAAAAACTATCAAGTAAATGGCCTGGACTTGTATAACACTTTATCTAGTCTAGGACCCCAAAGCACTTTCCACTACAATCAGTCATCCACCCAATCCCACACCGACAGCGATAAGCCACAGCTGCCCTGGGGCAGACTGACAGAAGCGAGGCTGCCATGCAATCAGCGCCACCAGGACCTCTGACCACCACCAGCAGTCAAGGCGGGTGAAGTGTCTTTCCCAGGGACGCAACTACTGAGACGGACAGAACAGGCTTCCAATCGGCAACCCGAACAAACTCCTACAACGCGAGTCAGTCGCCCAACATGGTAAATGGCTGGACAACAACTACTGAGTAACAGTAAGGTGGTGAAGGCAGCTCCTCAAAGCTTGACGACAGGTTTCTCACCTGGATTAATGGGAAGATGGACAGAACAGCACTTCGTCTGCAGTAAGGAGGATGTTGTTCTGCTCTATCCTGATGAAGAAGGACCTGAACTGAGAAGCTAAATTCTATTTATTGGATCATCTATGTTCCAACCGTCACCTGCGGTTGGATACGGACTCAAGTCCCTGAAATGAGTTTCCTCTGTTGGTTGGTTAGGTTCTGCCCAAAAGATACGGCGAAAAAAACTGTCATCTGTACGATGTTACAATGTGATCAAATGAATCAGCTGAGGTGGTCCGAGCATCCAATTAGAATGCTTCCTGGATGTCTCCTTTTAGACGTTTTCTTACACCTCTAGCTGGGAAAAGATCCTGGGCCAATCCCCCTTCTGGACTGGGAATTCCTTAGAGCGCAACTGGGCAGAGAAATACCAGAGTTTACCTCCTGGACATTTTCCTGGCATGAGCTGCCCTCTAAAAGTGGGAGGAGATACATGAAAGGATGGATGCAACAATAGATGGGTGGACAGGTGAAAGATGGACGGATGGATATGTGGAAAAATAGAGCAACAAGAGGATGGATGGAATGAAGGAGGGACAGTAAAAATCTATTCTAGCCCCACTCCTCATTTCTTTATATTCTGCTCCCAGATAATCCGGTTTAAATGATTCATCAGTTAGTCTTTTATAAGTTTAAACATTCCCTAATTAATGGGTATTCAATGAGTTGAGTAAATCCAACCCAAACAAATGTTTAAGAGATTCAGAACATTGGAGAACTTCCAAAAACAGTTAAAAAGTAATAGGAAGCAAATGAAGCAGTTTAATATTTGCGTTTAGAGCTGTAGGTACAGAACCCAGAGTTGAATATAAGAGTCTTACAGAAACAGCTTTACTAAGTCACAACAAAGTCCACGTTGACCCGAACCAACCAGAACCTACACGGTATAACACAGAAATACTTTCCTCAGAAGAGACTGGATTTCATTCTGTTTCTGTTCGCTCATTAACGGTTTAATTGGGATCTCATCTGTTTAACCTACGGTTTGTTTTAGCTAACACTGACAACTCTGTGTCGCTGCGTTTGGTTGCGACGAGCAGAATTATTCTGACAGAACACAAACGTTCCCGTCCGGTCCAATCCTGGGAAGAAAACCGAGGCCCAGTTAAACGTCTGGGAAGCGGGTAACTCCGTCTTGTTTTCTGCGGACGCTGAATGGATGGAGGAGGCCGACATTAGCTGACCCGCTAGCAAGAGCAGCTAACTGAGTGGCTAATTTGCCTGATTGTAATTTGGTGATGGAAACAGAGTCACGGCGTAATTAACTCACCGGTTCTTTACCTGAAGACGGTGGAAGACGCGCCTTCGCGCATACAGAATGTAGTACTGTGTTTGTTGGTGGTCCTCCGGGGGTAAAAACTTAGTTTCGCCGGCATTCACCTGCTCTCCGGTGTATCTCTTGTTGACAGTGAACGCGACGCTTCGCAGCAACGCGCGATGATGGCGGGAATGTGAACATTTACAACGGAAAGGAGATGGTGATGGGACTTCCGGCTCTTCTCCGGGATCCATCTAATTTTGCTGTCTAAAAAGATTCGGATCTTTCGGCTTCTACGCAACTCGGTCGGGCTACTTTTTCTAGCTTTAATAATTCGTTCAAGGTCTGATAATTATAATTATAGAGGGTTGAAAATTCGATGCATAAATAATTGTTAAACACGTTACTGATAATAATATATTGTTATCAAGCATTTTTTACAAAAAATATTGTTATGAATAATTTTGTGTACATATTTTGATAATAATGATATGATAATTAGATACAACAGAAATTACATACATTCAATAAATAAACTTCCATGCACGATTGTTAGATCCTTTTACTTTTTATAAGAAGTATAATCAAACGCGAAAATTACTAAATACGTTTAGAACTAATAAAATAACTAATTAAATGTTAATTATTTTGGTATTTATCCATTTAATAATTCTACTTTGCAGCCTATCGTTAATTTATTATATGTTGAGCTTTGCCTGTTACAATGTATGAAGTATATCATGATGGACTGCCACCCATTCAACTTTTCATGGTTATTTCCATTGTATTGTTATTGATTTATTTAACTGCAGCCCATTTAATTTTGTACGTTTGTTTTAGCTCTCTAATAGTATCACTGTGATAAGAAAGCAACGGTGCGCTGCAGAGAAACAGCTTGTTGCCCATTGGTTCTTGTAAGGAACCGGCACTTTGAGCCGGATCGGCCTTGGTCGGCACGTCACTGAAACGAGACTTGGGCTGTTCTGTCTTCTCGCGACATTTGTCACGTCCGCATCTTGTTGGCCTCCATTGGCGAACAAAAACAGAGGAATTGTGTGAAGTGAACGAGGAGCAGGCAGTTTGAAAGTGTTCGCCGTGTTTTAAATACACATAAACTAGATGTTTAGAGTGTGATTGTTTAGCTGATACGCAGAATTTTAGAGTAATATTTGGAAACCAGTTGGAGCTTCAGAGAATGCTGACGACGGGAGCGGTGAGTGTTTATTATGAGCGGGTTTTAGCTAGTTTTCTCACCTCAACATACTCGCCTTCGTGTGATTTAAACATCATTATAAATACTGGCTGGACTTATTCTACACATTAGGTTAAATAAAAAGCTCTGTGCATGATTCATGACTGCTCTGCTCCACCTAATGCAATCTCCGCACTTTTGTCTTTTATTTAAAAATGATCTGCGTCAATGCTTCAGTAATTTGGCTCAGTTTTTAGAGAAATAGGAGATAATTGGGAGCCACACATTGTTCTAATCATATAAAAGTTTATCAGTAGTTTTGCAGGCTTTACTCGTGTTCGGTCTACTGTTTGTATTGGACCATTTTAGAGGAAACGCAAAGAGTCTTAATTTAGTTTGTGTTTTTGGGACTTTGTTACTGTTACAAAGACAGTCTGTCAGCTCCTTTTAGGTGATTCCCAAGAAGGTGTTAGACTCTAAAAACGAAGAAGAAATGGTTAGTTGGGTATAAATACATGTAATAAACCAAAGGACAGCAGTTTATGAAGCGTTTAAAACGTTTTGATGTAGGTGTAAAGAACTATTCTTGTGGAGGACTCAGCCATGGTTCTCAATCTGTGGTACATGTACCACTAGTGGTGCATTGAGTGGTACTCAGAAGGTAAAAAAGCCAATTAACTGTTTTAATTAACCGGCTGTAAGATTTCAAATGCACAGATTGAAAATAGGGCATATTATCACCGTGTTTCAGTGGAGAATATTTTAATAACCCTGTGGATGACAGGGTAGTGAATGTGGCTACTTAAGTAGCACAAGGTAAATGGGCCGGATGAAGACTGAAGACCACAATGAGTGCTATGTGATGACACTGCCAGCAATGAATGCATGAAATCTTCACATCTTAAAACACCGGTTTGAGCAGGGTTTAAGAGGGTTGATGTTCTTCTGTTTAATGAACTAATAGAGATAAATGGAAAAAGTCCAAAACTTGCATTTATTCACAAAAGCCGAGACAAATTCTCTGCTTTGATGCAGAACTTTTCTGATTTCTGTAACAAACAAATTACCACCTCTATCCAGGAGCCTCCTTTGGTCAGCATTTGTTACATTTAGTTGTTGAATTAAACCAAGTTACACAGATTAGTTAGTCTGTGTTAGTTGGAGTGAAAATTGGAGTCAGCTAAACGTACAAATGGCAGGTCAGAATTGACATTAGTTAGTTAAAGCCTGATCAGTGCATCTGCAATAAAAAATACTTGATTTACTTTGGAAAATTCAATTCTTACTGACCAGCCGCCAGATGAGGTCCGACTGGAGTCCCCGTAGACTACGATGTTTGCAGACAACCTTATGAGCTGTGGAGAGCAGAGATGATGGTGAGGTGGAGGTACGATATGGAGAGAAGAGAAGAAGTTTAGAGGATGGATGAGTGTAAGTCTTTGGGTTCAACCATCCAAGGCAACAAGCTGCAAACAGGCGAAGAAGAGGGTGAAGACAGGGAGGAGATCAATGTCATGTTCATCTGGGACAGAAGAGTAGCTGCAAGGGCTTAGAAAGGTTTAGAAGATGGTAGTGAGATCTGGATTGATCGATGGTTTGGAGATGCTTGAACCTACAAAAGTACAGGACGTAGATCTGAAATGAGAGGGACAGGCCAGGTTGAGCAGTTTGGAGACAAAGTCAGAGAGGCACGGCTGAGATGGTTTGGACCTATTCAGAGTAGGGATGGAGGAGACATTGAACCAAGGCTGTTGAATACGGAGCTGCTAGAACGGAGGACCACAAAGAAGGTTGATTATGCCCTAATGAAGGATCTGCAGAGGGTTGGTGTGACAGTGGAAGTTGTTGGGAGGTAGATAATCTGCTGTGTTAACCCCTAAAGAGAACTATTGAATGAAGATGAAGATTTTGCAGGTGTTTGATAAATATGATGATACATGGATTCATGTTTTGTCCCACGTTTCACAGGCTGTAACTAACGTCACAGCCCTTGCCCAGGTTGACCGAGAGAAGATTTACCAGTGGATCAATGAGCTGTCCAGCCCGGAGACGAGAGAAAATGCTCTGTTGGAGCTGAGCAAGAAGCGCGAGTCGGTGCCAGACCTGGCACCCATGCTGTGGCACTCCTTCGGCACTATTGCTGCCCTGTTGCAGGTGAGATACTCTGCACCTGTCTAACGGTCCGTTTTCATCTGATGAGGTCTGAGTGGAAGCGGTGGAAAGCATAACTGATTTTTCTCTTGTTTTATAGGAAATAGTGAACATCTATCCATCCATAAACCCTCCGACTCTCACAGCTCATCAGTCCAACAGAGTGTGCAATGCTCTGGCGCTCCTGCAGTGTGTCGCCTCACATCCAGAGACACGGTAAAGCTACGCAACATAATCTGTTTTCTTAGATCTGCAAATGAGTTTTGTTTGTCACGTGTTGATTAGAATCCTCTCTCATCACCAGGTCAGCGTTCCTTGCAGCTCACATTCCCCTGTTCCTGTATCCGTTCCTGCACACCGTCAGCAAAACGCGGCCGTTTGAGTACCTGCGCCTCACCAGCCTCGGAGTCATAGGTATGTTGTCCTGCTGTTGAGGATTTCCATTTCTTAGCGTTTAAAAAGATTGGACAGAGTTTGTTTATGTGCAGGTAATAAAATGTTGTTTGTATTATAGGTGCTTTAGTGAAAACAGATGAACAAGAAGTGATTAACTTTCTTCTTACGACTGAAATCATCCCTCTGTGTCTCCGCATCATGGAATCGGGGAGTGAACTCTCCAAAACGGTGAATAATTACTTCTGTCTTTCATGTTATCTATCTTAGTGGTTCCCAAACCTTCACAAATGAATATTACCAGGTTTGAGCTGGACCGTATTCTGACCAGAGACGAAGGTGATGAAGCAGTGCTGAAGGCATGCCGAAAGAGCTTCAAATGAGGCTAGTTTGCAGAAACAAAAGCTTTTGCCTTCATTTACCTGGAAATCCACCTGCTTATTAAAATGTGTTAAGCACTCAGAGGGAATGTTTGGACTTGAATCGAAAGGCAATCCGAGTCTCGTAGGCTTGAGTAGATGTGCTACTCTGAAGCACTCCACGCCGAATTAATGCAAGAATGGCCATGATAAAAAATAGCAGGAGACTGAAGACCTTAGCAGTGCATGTAGAATTATTTTGGATTTCCAATGGCAGGCCATTTGTGTATTTCATCTCTGTCCTCAGTAACAGATTACAGGTCCTTCTCAAAATATTAGCTTATTGTGATAAAGTTCATTATTTTCCATAATGTCATAATGAAAATTTAACATTCATATATTTTAGATTCATTACACACTAACTGAAATATTTCAGGTCTTTTATTGTCTTAATACGGATGATTTTGGCATACAGCTCATGAAAACCCAAAATTCCTATCTCACAAAATTAGCATATTTCATCCGACCAATAAAAGAAAAGTGTTTTTAATACAAAAAACGTCAACCTTCAAATAATCATGTACAATTATGCACTCAATACTTGGTCGGGAATCCTTTGGCAGAAATGACTGCTTCAATGCGGCGTGGCATGGAGACAATCAGCCTGTGGCACTGCTGAGGTCTTATGGAGGCCCAGGATGCTTCGATAGCGGCCTTTAGCTCATCCAGAGTGTTGGGTCTTGAGTCTCTCAACGTTCTCTTCACAATATCCCACAGATTCTCTATGGGGTTCAGGTCAGGAGAGTTGGCAGGTCAATTGAGCACAGTGATACAATGGTCAGTAAACCATTTACCAGTGGTTTTGGCACTGTGAGCAGGTGCCAGGTCGTGCTGAAAAATGAAATCTTCATCTCCATAAAGCTTTTCAGCAGATGGAAGCATGAAGTGCTCCAAAATCTCCTGATAGCTAGCTGCATTGACCCCGCCCTTGATAAAACACAGTGGACCAACACCAGCAGCTGACACGGCACCCCAGACCATCACTGACTGTGGGTACTTGACACTGGACTTCTGGCATTTTGGCATTTCCTTCTCCCCAGTCTTCCTCCAGACTCTGGCACCTTGATTTCCGAATGACATGCAGAATTTGCTTTCATCCGAAAAAAGTACTTTGGACCACTGAGCAACAGTCCAGTGCTGCTTCTCTGTAGCCCAGGTCTGGGGAATGCGGCACCTGTAGCCCATTTCCTGCACACGCCTGTGCACGGTGGCTCTGGATGTTTCTACTCCAGACTCAGTCCACTGCTTCCGCAGGTCCCCCAAGGTCTGGAATCAGCCCTTCTCCACAATCTTCCTCAGGGTCCGGTCACCTCTTCTCGTTGTGCAGCGTTTTCTGCCACACTTTTTCCTTCCCACAGACTTCCCACTGAGGTGCCTTGATACAGCACTCTGGGAACAGCCTATTCGTTCAGAAATGTCTTTCTGTGTCTTACCCTCTTGCTTGAGGGTGTCAATAGTGTCCTTCTGGACAGCAGTCGGGTCGGCAGTCTTACCCATGATTGGGGTTTTGAGTGATGAACCAGGCTGGGAGTTTTAAAGGCCTCAGGAATCTTTTGCAGGTGTTTAGAGTTAACTCGTTGATTCAGATGATTAGGTTCATAGCTCGTTTAGAGACCCTTTTAATGATATGCTAATTTTGTGAGATAGGAATTTTGGGTTTTCATGAGCTGTATGCCAAAATCATCTGTATTAAGACAATAAAAGACCTGAAATATTTCAGTTAGTGTGCAATGAATCTAAAATATATAAATGTTAAATTTTCATCATTACATTATGGAAAATAATGAACTTTATCACAATATGCTAATATTTTGAGAAGAACCTGTATTTATCCTCCTGGTACCACCAGACAGCAAATACAGGTCCTTCTCAAAATATTAGCATATTGTGATAAAGCGACATCTAATGTTCAAACAAAGTCATACCCGATAAGTGAGTGTTCAATATTTTATTGCCTATTTATTTTGTATTTTCACATTAGAAAAAGTTATTCCGTTTTTTGCTCCATTTTAATTTATTTATCGAAACAAAGATTTGAACCCAGACGTGGAGCTCATTCTCAAGGATCCCAAGGCTTTCCCACCCCAGAAGGGACATATCGTTTCTCCAGCCGGTTCTGGGTCTCCCGCGAGGTCTGCTCCCAGTGGGCCGTGCCTGGAAAACCTCCAAAGGATGGTGCCCAGGAGATGTTTGCAGAATCACCTCCATAGGAGGGCTTATCACAGTTCCCTGTGATCCTCGGTCTTATATTGTTCGGGGCTTTGGCGCTTGGGAAGGTCCTCTCTCTCTCTACCTCGCCTGGAATAGGGGGTATAGGGCCCCCTTCGGGAGCCACACCTGGTGGTTGACCCGTGGCTACCTTCTGGGTGTTCAGAGTCATCATAATGCGGTCGCTTTCTTTTTATTTTATAACAAGAAAGATTCCTGGCAGTTTGGGCCTAAACAAGTTTTATTGGCATATAGCCTGTAGAGGGCAGTGTTCAGTTCCAGCTGGATGGACATTCTCAAATGTTTTTAATACATTAATTAGCGGCTGCCTCCTCGCTAATGAGCGATTTATTTTCTGATGACTTCTAAATGTACTGTGTTATATTCCCTCTTACGAGAATCTGATCTGATCTTCGTTAATGAAAAAACACTCAAAGGATCTTTAAGTTGAGATGTTAACATTAGAGTTTTTCTTCATTCATCTCATAAAATTCCTCGTTTTTATGTTTATATCAGGTTGCTACATTCATACTACAGAAGATACTGTTGGACGACACCGGCCTGGCGTACATCTGTCAGACATACGAACGTTTCTCCCATGTGGCCATGATCCTTGTAAGTTTTATTGTCAGGATTCGGCCCGGATCTGCCTCGGTCCTCTGATCATTTTCTCCCTCTCTGCAGGGGAAAATGGTCCTGCAACTCTCCAAAGAGCCGTCGGCCCGCCTGCTGAAACATGTCGTTCGCTGCTACCTTCGCCTCTCAGATAATCTCAGGTAGAGAAAACTGATAGATTTTTAATTTATTTGTATTCTTGACTGAGTTGGGATCTGTTTTATAATGTGAAAATTGTTAGTACCACTAGAGGGAGCCATATTGACAGCCTAACAGATTCCCACTAACAACAGCAATGAGAACCAAAGAACATTAAAGGTCATTTTCTCATCCTGACCTTTTTGTTGCTGCTTGGAAAAGAAATCAGAGGAATCTATGAGTCACAAAAGAATCAGATGTCAGAATTTATTTGATGTAATTCAGCAAAGAAAAGCTTTAACATCATTATTATACAGGTCTGGAAACATGGAGTTTAATTCAAAGATTTCCCAGGTCTGGATAAGTAGGGAAAAATGAAATAGAACAAAGAAAAAATCTTGTATTTTCAGACGTTTTCTGTCCGATTGTGTAAAACTCAGTTTATTTTCCCATCCATCCATCCATCAGTTTTTGCTGGTTTTGTATTTCTAGCCTGACCTCGATATAAATAGCTGCAGTAACTTTATCGTGAACCTTTGCATTTAGTTTCTGAATGATTCCAGCAGCTGCTGGTAACTAAACGGTATCCTTTCACGTCTCTCTCTGCTCCTCTGACACATATTCCAACATGTTAATAACCAGTTTTCTGCAGGAAACTTGCCATGTTTTAATGATTGTGACCAGTATGGTTTATGCGATGGGATCCATCTGCAGTCTGCAAGATTTCCCCTTGAACCCGCCTCCATTCCCAGACATTTCAGCTGACACATTTACTGATCGATTGTTCAGGTTGCTCTTCAGCTGCTGTAATTAAGGGACTTCATACTGCTTTTAACAGCAGAGCAGAAGACTCACCACCATCATCCTGTGCTGTTAAGTACTTTCAGAGTACTTCCAGTATTAAAGGCCACTCATTGTTTGACATTATTGTATGAATCTGCTTCCTCTGTGGCATAAAACATTTCCACCAATCATTCCAAATATTTATGTCCGTCTGCTCTTACTTTTTTAAGCCCATACGGCCTCTTGATGCATTAGTGACAGTGACTCACTATTTTATTTTTAGAATACACACAACTACGATAAGAACAACCTCTGGTTAAATACCCGAGTTACCTTAAATAGGAGAACATAATAAATATGATCTGACACGCCCAGAGTCCAGAGCTAAATGTGTGGGTTCATCTGAAGTCGGCTGTGGATACGAACCGTCCTCCTGATCCGGAGAGCTTTATACAAGGCAGGTTGGGAAAGTTTTACCAAAATGAGATGTTTGATGCCGCTGGTCTCCTACCAAACAAGACTGGATGCTGAAATTAAAACCAATATAAAGATGTAATGACAGTAAGTCAGAACTACATCTGTTATCTGGCTGGATAAACTATGATGAATCCCTGATTTAGGCTCCCGTACTTCCATCTTCACCCTGCCAGCTCCCTTTCAACATCATGTTTTCATCCGTCTGGTTTGGTTCTGCTTGTTTTCTGCTCGTTCCAGTCTGCAGACAGACCGCTATTGTTTTATCACCCTGATGAAGTCGGGCTGTTCTCCATTAGAGCTGGAGTCCATTTGGGAAGTACCAGGAATGCTTCCTGAGGTGTAGTGGACTTCATCTGAAAGGAAGTTGTTGCTCCGTCAAACAGAATCTGGACCACCGGCTCTGGTAAAACGGGGTCTAAGGTGAACATCATCTGATTAAGCTTCTTCTTTATATTTGTGTCACCAAACGTCCTGGAACCTTCAGTTAAAGTTCTGATCCAGTAGCTTTAGCTTTAGATTAGGAATGCACCGATATGAACATGTAGGCCGATATCAGTATGCGATATTAATTTTGCTGTTACGGCTGATAACTTTTTACCGTTATGATATATATTTTAGTACCCTTTTGATACCGTGTAGAAACGACCAGACCGCTGACATCGCTTCTCCTCTTCAGTTAAACTACCCACAATCCTGTGCTGCATCACCGTCACATGACCAAACAGACACCACATGACCATCCCCACCCCTCCAGAAACACATACGGCAACAAGATGGAAATAATCATCGGCTGGTAAAATCGGCCCGGTTTATTCTGTGTCTATCGAGTCTGATTCTTTAGTATCATGACAGACCAGGAATTTCCAGGTATATCCCAGACCTTTTACCAGTATGTCAAACTGGGATTTTTCATAGATTTATTTAAATGGAAAAAAAAAAAACATCTTTGTGACAGACTGCAGGCAACAAAGAACATAAAGGTCCAGTTCAAACTGGGTTCTTTTCAAATTGATGTGTGAGAACAACACTGATTCATCCCTGGAGTTCGAGAGCATTTTTTACCTGAGTGATTTATAGGTCAGAGGTCACTACCTTGACCAAACCAGGATTCACACTCAAACATCTCTTGCTTGCCTCTAAATATGCTCTGCTTGTCTTCATAAGCTTTGGTTTAAAGCTTCTGGTGCAAATATCTTCTGCTTGTCTCAGCCTCTCTTGCTCCTAGTTCCTCCTTGGTGATGAAACCTGCCATCTCAGGTGTTCAGCATCGGAACAAATTGGTACCTTCACCTGGTGACAGTTCCTGCCGACAGAATGACATCACTGAACCTGGATGGAGCTGACAGGGCGGGTTCTGCTCGAGAGCAGAGGAGGCTTAAAATCTGCCTCCAGAAACATGGCTGTGAGGAGGAGGAGACCACAGTCGCCACTTTTTAAAGCATCAGAGCAGTTTTGTGGAAGAGCATAACATCTGAGCGTGAAAATAAGTTGTCTTGCTCTCAAGTTGACAATCTAGATTTTGGAAAGAAAGCTCTGGTGGTCCAAACCGCTTGATTGTAACTCGAAAGTCCTGTTTGCATCATGGTTTTCTGACCTCTGCTGCTGTTTCCTCAGAGCCAGAGAGGCGCTGCGTCAGTGTCTGCCGGACCAGCTCAAGGACAGCACCTTCGCTCAGGTTCTGAAGGACGACACCACCACCAAGCGCTGGCTCGCTCAGCTCGTCAAGAACCTGCAGGAAGGCCAGGTCACGGACGCCAGGGGCATCCCGCTCGCCCCGCAGTGACGATCCACGGCTGGGACCCCTGTTAGGGATGAGCTTTCTTCCCAGAGACTGTCTTCCCAGAGCAGGAGACGATGGAGGAACATTTTTCTTTTCATGTTTTTGGTTACGAACTGTTCAATTTCAGAAACTGTAGATTTACAAACCTGATTGTGATAAAAAAATACAACTTTTACTGAGAGTGAGAAGTATTTTTTGTTTAGGTGAGACATTTCAGGAAGTTCACAGCAAATGAAGCATTGGAGAAATAGAAAATCAGATGAGGAACAATAGCCAGAAGTTTATGATTACATTATTTCTCTCTGACGGTCCCATTAGTTGCTGACGTTCTGTAAACTGTATTCTGTTCACTGCACCGGTTTTGTCCTGCAGCGACCCTTTTGTGTTTTTGACGGCTCATTTGAACAGAAATGATTACAGTTCTGGGGCCTTCCCTCTGGGTGTGTTTCTAATAAACTGTTTTCAGGGTTTTAATCTGTTAGGAGTCAGTCGTGTTGAGCAGGAAGATGGACTTCATCCCTGCAGGGTGGGTGATTACGGCCGCTGCTCCTCTGCATCAGAAGAAATGAACCAGCTGAGGGCCTTGAAGCATCTAATCAGGATTTCTCCTGGTCACCTCCCTGTGGAGGTACCTGGTGCAGGTCCCATTGGGAGGAGACCCAGAATTAGCTGGCAGGACTGCTGTATGTCCCTTCTGGGTCTGGGAGAAGGTTGATTAGGAGACCTGTTACTAGAAGAACCAACATTCAGAAACTGATGCATCTGAAAGCTGAGATACTGAGACTATTTCAATATTTATTCTTGTCTCATCAGTCCATTTCATTTAGCATGCCCTCACTGGCCAGTTTATTAGGTACAGCTGAGATGTTTCAGCCATTCACTCCTTGTTCTTTTTTTGGGAAAGCTCTGCAGAGGCTCATCTGTGCCTGGTGAAGCCTGCATCCTCCTTCCTTTAGTAATGCACCTTAATTTCCTCTAACCGGCACATTAACGGATTGCTCCCCTCATAGACTCCATTATCCTCAGTGACTGAGATAAACAGGATGCATCATGGAAAAAAAACACCTGCGGTCCATTTGGGAGACAATCTAATCTGATCCAGGGCATCCACTGCGTGTTTCTGTATGTTTAGACTTTAAGAGGGGAAGAGCTGCAGCAGGTAAAGTCATTAGGCCTCACAAATGGAACAGATCAATTAGTTCAACTGGGATCAGAGAACCTTAAGTGGTGTTTCCATTTCTCCAGCTGATCTGTCAGTGATAGGAAGATTCCTCATTGTTCTTCCAAGCAGCCAGACCCTCTTAACATGGTCCTCATCAGCAGTTCTCCAGGCTTTTCGTTGAGTTTTCCACTCATTCCCAGTCCCCACCAGGGCGTATTCTGATCACATTATCTACAAATGATCAGAACCTGAAGTTCACTATCGTATACCTTACCAGAGATCCATCATCCTGCAGCTGATCATCCTCTGTCACCTTGTTGGTTCAAAAATAATATTTTCATATTGACCGTTTTCTTAGAGATGATGATGGAGCCTCTGTATACTGCTATATATGTACTGAAGGGGTGATCATTGTCAAGAATCGTTTTATTCTCCTTATATTGATGATGTTGTCCACGGAAGCCTCTGATAGGTTAATGCACATAACGAGTTAAATAGAGGCACACCTGTAGATGTATTTTATGGCAACACCTCAAACAATCTCCTTCCTTCTGAGTCATCATGGAAAAATCTCATCAAAGTTGACTTAAAGCCAATCAAAGCTTAGATGTACCAACTCAGTTTAGTTAGAAACCTGTTGCTTTTTTATTAGCACCAGTTCCTTTATTGTCAGTAATCAGAGAGTGGAGGCATGCAGCAAAGGTCTCAAGGTTGGGATCTGAACCCAGAACGACTGCGTATATGGGCCGTCTGCTCTTCCTCTACACTACGTTACACCCTGACCTTTTTCCTTATTAATAATAAAATATTATTTTGTATGGAGTTAATAAGACATATCTGCTGCTTTCTGAGATGGTAAAATGCATGAAACCTCAGAAAAGTTACTGACAATAATTAGTTTATCAGAGCAAAACCACAAACTGCTTCCGAGCTTCAATTCAAAGCAAATCAGTCAGAATAAAACATTTCTTTTCTATTTATCCAAACTTTCTAACTTTCCAAAATAAAGGTTGTGTATGGAATGAAGCGAATAAAGTTTTTATTAAGATTACTGTTGGGTTTATCAGTGGAAAGTCCTTGGATGTCTGTGATTGGAGCGCTGATGGTGCTGTGGGTAAAAGGGAAATATCCTCTAGTCAAAAAACCCCAGAAAAAAGTGTCTTTGTGACAGGCTGCTAATAATAAAGTGCCAATAGTTAAAGTTTAAAATAAGTTCTTCCTTGAGTTCTGATGCGTTTTATCCTTCATAGGTTCAATTTAAGTCCAAAAAAACATTGAAAGACCTTCAGAAAGGCTGCAGAACTGTTGATCAAAACCTCTTAAACTGATTACAGGAAGTCTGGCTGCTTGGAGCTGGATCAGGACCTTATTGTGCTGTGATCAAATGAAGCTCTGCTGTGGTTTGCTGGCAGGTTGCAGGACACTGCTGTAGTTTTATCAGGAAGAATGTCTCTACAATCAGAGGAACTGAGCTGCCCTCTGGTTGAGCCTTTTGAGGAGGTTATTGTTCTCATGCACAAAATAATGACGCCTGTGTTCCCAATAATCAGAGCTGATACAAGAAGCTGAGAGCCACTGAGTCCTGCAGAGCAACCCCAGAGGACATGAGGGGAGCAGAAACAGCTTGGGCTGAAGACGTGATGCAGCGAAGGATCTGCGGACATCAGAGTGAGGGAGTGGCAGGACAGGAAGGGAGGCTGGTGGAGAAGAGAGAGAGGGATGAGGAAGGCTGGTGGGAGTGAAGTACAGAGGAGCCTATAGGGAATCAGGTTTCTCAGACCCAGCACCACCAGCGCTGAAGGAAAGGGAAGGGAGGAGTCACACTAGGATAGACTTCCTTTCAAACACTCCCAGTTCTTTAAAGGCTCAGAGCTCTGCAGCCAGTCCCAGGACTCTCCTGGATCCACAGAGGCAATTTAATCCCCTGGACCCTCTCTGTCCTGAAGACCACCGCCTTTGAAGACCACATTACTCTGGTAAGCATCAAATTGTAGTTTTCCTGAGTCATTCTTTTTTTCTTGAGCTGCAGATGCATAGACATGAAGAGCTGATGCCTCATAGTTCTGCTTCTGGTTCTAATTTACTGTGCAAATCCCACTGACTCTGCAAACAAAGTTTTAGAGGGGTCCACTGAGTTGCATTCTTCACATAGACACATGTATGAAAGAAATCCAGGATCAATGTCTCGGCCCTGAGTGGGGGGGCTGTGCAGCATTCCTGAGGTGCATATGAACAGAACTGGGATCCTGCACAGCAGAAAAACCATTAGATGCTGCTGATCATCGTGACATATTCTCCACTTTCATCCCGTCAGATGTCCCGACTGAGTCATGCGTTTGTGTTTGTGTGATCAGTGAACTCCCTCATGAAGTATGTGACTCACTGCTGCAAAATAAAACAACACAACAGGGCCAAACAGCAGCCCAGAAGTTTGGATGCGGAGTCGGACACAGGAGGACTGCTGGAAAAGCTGGATGGAAAGAAAAGTGATGCTTCCAACACAATGCTCTGTGGAAAGTATGCATTGCTTTCACACACACGTCTTCTGGGAGGGATAATAAACTGTAAATCTTCTGAAAATGGATTCCTGTCATGATCTTAGTCACAAAGTGGTGAGAACCTGTACAGTTTGCCAAAGGAAGCAGAAGCTTGGACATAAAATCAGCAGAGGACAATGAAAGGAAAGGATAGTTATTACACTGGGACACAGCTACGTCAGCCTGAGAAAGCTTTTCCTTTGCGGGTCAGTTTGATTCCCAGTTATCAGCTGACTGCAGAGATCCAAGGAGACGATCAGCTTTCAGGCTTGAGCTGCAGGTTCTCAGATGGTTCGTCTTCTGTGGCAGTTTTCAGCGTCTAATGAGACTCAGATTAGGGCATAAAGTGCAGATAGTTTAGTTTTAGATTTGATGTAACCTAAGTTGAAGGATAATATGCTGATTTCAGCAGGTAGAAATCAGTTCTTTACTACCAAGTCTCATGGCAACCAAAGGTGACCAGCACAAATAATGCTTATCACATCTACGATTCGGTTGTTTTTACCAGAACAACATCAAGAACTCTGCAGGCCTGAATGCCTCAGTTAAGATCAGTGGTCATGATTCATCAATAAGAAAGATATTCTAAGCAAAAATGGCCTGCGGGGGAGAGTTCCTATGGCAGAACCACTGCTGACCCAAAAGGACACAAAGGCCCGTCTCACATGTGCCAAAAAACATCTTGATGATCCTTAAGAGTTCTGGGAAAATATTCTGTGGACTAACAAGACAAAGTGAACCTTTTACAAAGGTGTATGTCCTGTTACATCTCGTGTCAAACTAACAGCATCTACAGTCAAGCATGGTGGTGGTGGTGTGATGGTCTGGGGCTGTGGTGGTGCTTCAGGAGCTGGACAGCTTGCTGTAATTAATGAAACCATGAATCATGCTCTCCGGCAGGAAACCCCCAAAGGAGAATGACCATCAGTTTGTGACTTTAAGCACGAGGTCGTTGGATTCTGCAGCAGGACAATGATCCAAAGCACATCAGGAAGTCCACCTCTGAAAGCCGCTGAGAAAGTAAAGTGAAAGGTTTGTAGTGCCCTAGTCAAAGTCATGCCTTAAATCTGATTCAGATGCAGTTGGATGACAGGCCGTTCATGCTGGAAACACTACAATGACGCTTAATGAAACCAATTCTGCAAAGCAGAGTGGGTCATAATTTCTCCACAGTGACGTTGAAGACTAATTACCAGTTATCACACACAGTTGATGGCAACAACAGATTTTCAGGTTAAGGGTGCAATTACTTTTTTCACAAAGAGCCTGGTTGGTGGGGATAGCATGTAGAAACTTGCTTTTTGTATTTGTTTATCTTGGTCTGAAATTAAAATCTGTTTGATAATCTGAAACATTTCAGTTTGAGCAAATGCAAAAACAGAAGCAATCTGTATGGGTGCAAACACTTTTTCTTATACAATCACAATATCTGGATCCATTTAAAAAGGATGCATTACAGTCTTTAAATCACAGGGAAGTCGTAAGGTCCGTATGTGTTCTACTGGTTCCCATCCAGCCCGGTTAAACACTGCTGATTTCTCCTCATCAGCACTCAAGGCAGAGCTGGCCTCTCTGCTTCCAGCTAATCAAAGATTTAGCTGCTGCCCAACACACCCATGCTGCTCGCTCGCAATACAGCGTTCTGTACGCTGTTTCCCATCTACACAGTTGGTCCAGTGTAGGGAACAAAGATCCAAAGAATAAGAAGCCTGCGTTACCATCCCACTGCGTAGAGAAGTTGCTGGTTTCTTCACACGGTGCCCAGAAATTCCTGCATCACCAGGGACACTGCTTGGAAGTGAGGATTCATTTGGACCAGCAGACCCGCTGGCTGGTGAGAGTTGGCACCACCCTGTGTGAACCACATTAAGGCCAAAGAAAATCTGTTTACTAGATTGAAAATAAGTGAAAAAGTTGCCAAAGTCCACAGAAAATATTTAGAAAGCTTGGAAAACCTTTGACCAAGAATACGTACAGATATCTGTGAAGTGTCTGATTGAATGTGAGGAATCTTCTAACATCTGTTTCTTTACCAGGAGAATATTTCCACGGTTCATGTTCTAAAGATAAAGATGGAGCTTGAAGGTTCATGTGAGTACATGCTGACCCTCAGACTGAAGATGATCTCACAGGTTGATGAAGAATTTATTGTCTGATGAACACTGAGTCAATCCTATATTCTGACCCAAAGGTGCAGTACAGTGGTTCTTATAACCAGTACCACCATAAAGCAGCAGCACACGAGGACTTAGATGTTTTCTGTTCCTTATGTTATAAAGACAAAAAAGAGAAGAAAAAACATTCTTATCCTTCAGCACCACATGATTGGTTATAGCTGGGATGCCCAAAGAGAAATGACCCCTGGACTGATTTTACTTTTAATAACCAAACTTTGTTCTTTCTTTTTAATTTGATAGTGAAGAGGAACCGCTTATATTCACTGACTTTTACTCAAAAGCAGACTTTGGTTTGCCCAAATGTTTTTAACTGATTTACTGAACTTTGCTAAATGCAGAAAATGTTTCCAAAGAGAGTGATCCAAATGTTTTCAAGAATAGATGAAAAAAAATTACAGGCCAAGAAAATTAACTAACTGTATGTATTTTGTATTTTCTAACAAGGCAAACATGCAAAACCTTATTTTCATTTTTATCTACAATCAATTACACATCCATTTTCTTCAAGTCTCTATTCTATTATTTTATTTAATACTTGGCACATTTTGCACATTAAAAAAATCACAATAAAATTTATTTCAGTATTGTTTAAGTTTTCAAATATTTGTTAATTACTTTGCCTGCAACCACTTCTGCTGGTTTGGATGAGGTTTTGACTCTGAGTCTGAAAAACAAAATCACTCTTCATCTTACACACCTGAAGCTCTGGGTCAACACTAACTGGCATGTTGAGGTCATTGTAATTTTATCGACCTCGAGAAAAAACCCTAATTACATCTGAAGAAAAGTAACCCCTGATCATGATACTGCTGCCACCGTGCTTTGTTGTGGGTATGTTTTAATAATGTTTGGTGTTGTTTTTGTGCCAAGCTTTGGGAATATTGGTCCAAAAGTTAAACTTTGGTTTCATCAGACCATAATTCATTCTCGGACAAGGTTTTAGAAGGTTTTAACCAGGCCTGGGTGTTTTCTCTGGAAGAAATGACCTCTGTCTCACAACCATACTGAGAAAACAGGAGACCTTTGTCACATAAGGAACTCAACTTGGCTGATCATTTCAATCCTTTGTAACCTCTCTGCTAGCGGATTAGTTTGTTTTACAGTAAAGTAGGATATCTCACATTAAATCTTGAAAAGCATGGAAGCTATTGATTATGCTCCTTTTTTACATCACAAAAACACGGTATTTTAACAGCGGTTTGTCCACTTTCGAGAGCCACTGTGCCTTGTAATTAATACCAGCATTTCTCTGAGTACCACCAAATGGAGCTTAAAGATCCTAAAGACTGAGAACCACCGGTGTAGTATTTTTCCTAATTATGTCTGTAATTTCCCTCAGGTGTCCAGGATGACCCACACGTCAAGCTGATGATGGCGGGGTCGACCCTGAGGAAGGTCAAGTCCCGCTCCTGGAAGAGGCAGCGGCATTTTCGCCTTCTGGAGGATGGCCTGACAATCTGGTACAAATCCAGATGGGCAGGGAAGGGCCACTCTACCTGTGAGTGCAGAAACACACCGAATAATTTAGCTATATGATCTGTCGGATGATAGAGAAATTACAGAATATTTGGCAGCATTTTGAACCATCTGGAAATGGCAGAGGAACCTTTAGCAGAGTCCAGAAGGGATTGCAGAAGTAAAACAAAAAACATATTGTCCAGAACAGAACCAGACCAGAAGTTTAAGGTGTGCAATAACACATCTCATTTTGTGAAATAATTATTATGGTCATCTCTATCTTTTCAAGAACCCTATATGTCTAAAATTTACCAAATTTCAGTACGTTTTCTTCCAAGCCAGACTTTCTTGTAACCTTTCAAGGTGGTTTAAAGGAATTGCTTTCGTGGTTTTTTGAATATTTTTTAAGTTTTTCTTTGGGTTTTGTCCACTCTTCCATTTTGGTGCCTGACCAATTTGAGAGAAATATTTTTTAAAGTGTTAAACCTCTAAATCCTGGCCTATAAATAACTAAATGGTTTACAGGTTAAAGAAATGGTAACACACTGGGAGAGAGGCTCCGATCCCAGACGAGCCCCCAAACATGTCACACTCTCAAAAATACAAAAAGCCCAAACATTAATTATGGCAAAATACAAGTTCGATGAAAACCAGAACCAGAGACAGCGAGCTGGCAACCCAAATAAAACAGGAAGAAAGCTACAAATCACCCAAGCAGTTGGTCATCAGATTTCAGTGACTTCTATAAACCAAAACCTTACTTACAGACTTTGGCTGCTTTTTCATCGATATTATGTCCATTATCAGAATTTCCCTAAAGGAAATTAAGAAAGCAGTCACGGGACATGGTTTTGTTTGGTGTTTATTTATGTACTTTCTTACAGATGCATCATCATTCTAAGATAATGTCCACCTGCTAGCCAGGAGACATTTTTGTCCTTCCTCCATGTCAGAGGAGACATGTCAGGTAGTCAGATTTTATTGCCGAACTGAAAACATCTCTTTAGAGAGCAGGTTTTGTAATAATGATTATATTATTTAATGTGTAATATTAATATTTTATTGAACAATATTTCGGTCTGTTAGAGTGGTATTAGGGCAATAGTAAAAGGAGTAAGCCAAGCTTTGACATTACTGAACAGCAAAAACTTTGCACACACATGGAATAAATTCATACAATTTCTTCAAATACAAGAATTTATTTTAAAAAATAAGTCAACTCAAGTCAAACATATTTCAATCAACAAAATCTTTACTATGCTAAAACAATCCAACTAAACTACCAAGCAAAATGAAAGAATAAGGAAGACCAACTATGTACAATATGAACAAGAGAAACAAAGATGGTTAAAAACCATGATCAATAAAGTGATGCAACATTACCATTTAATGTTGTATAGAACCAAGGATTATCTTGAAGAATTTGGAAATGAAGTTAAGTTAGTCTTAGAACTAATTTGGGCAATAATTGGTATACATTCAAACCACCATTCACAATGCAAGATCAGATAAAACATTATTTTAATAAAATAATATTTGAAAGAATGATTTTATGAATAAAACCAACATTCTAGATGACTAATTCTCAATGGTGTTTAATTAGCTGCCTTTATTAAATAAAGTAATATTTAGGGACACATTACTTTGAACAAAACCAAAAACCTTCCTGGATAAATGAGTCTTAATGGTGTTTAATTAGCTATCACATTTAGTAAAATAATATTGAGGAAATATTATTTTCCTAGATCGGAAACTAACAGCCTTTCTGGATAAATGATTCTTAATGGATTCACAAGATCGCGACGAGTCATGTGTTTAGCCTTAGCCGTTAGTGGTTTCAGCTAACAAAAAGGGAAGCCTTTAGCTCCTTAAAGTTGAAACTATATCTTTAAAATACCATTAATAAAAGGATTAAAATGCATCAGCGTCGATGGCGCATTATGGCTGATCTGTGTTTAAAAACCACCTTTTAAATAAAGTTTATCTTAACTTTAAAAGCAGAACACAGGATACATCATTAGTTGAGCAGCTAGTCTGCTAGCACTTAGCTGAGTTTTCTCAACACAAACAAAAACCAAACGTCATGAAACAAACATCATTTCGATTATTTCATTCTAAACTAATCTTCTCTGCCCAAACATCACCGCTTATGTGAACCATGATTACGAAAAAGTTTCTGAGCACCGAGTTTAGGGAAATGAAGCTGTCCGGTCATCCACGTATGGACTGAACCATACAAGAAAGGCACGTTCGGCACCTTCAGTGGCCGTGGAGCGGCGGGGTTGCTCTCGCTGCCTGGACATGTACGCAGGGAGGCGTGCGATGCTGTGGTCCTGATGCTTTCTTCTCCATGCCATGGTGGAAAATCTGCTTGAATTAGGGCTGCTTCTGGAGGCCTCAAAAGGAAAGTCAAGCCATGCTTGTCTTATTATTCCCTTTTTATGAATGAATGCCGGGTACTCGAACAGCAAATCATTACCTAACTTTGTTCATACGATCGGCATGATCGTAGTCACTTTTGGATCCAAGGATGCTTCAAAGTAGAAGCCATACTCACCTGCGGGTTTCAAGGCCTTCAGCTGACGCATGGTCTGGTCCCTCCATTAGGCGATGTCCACAGCTGGAATGAGACCGAGCGGAGAGGGAACGTATTTTTGGGTCAAAGATTCCAGCTCTGACTCCTCCTCTTCCTGGGTTGTGTTGGGAACAGGTTAGTGAGATGTTGAAAGGTGCAGAGGTTCATACAGACCTTTGTGTACAGTTCAGAGTCCATGTTTATCCATGTTTCACTTCATGGCTGGGGTCCCAACAGCAGGCAACATATGAATGAAACCTTATAGAAAACACAGAGAACTACTGATCAACTCCTATTTAAAAGATTACAAGAATGTCCGACTTCTTGGAAGGAACGTATAAAAAAGAAGAGAGTTCAATGAAGATGTGTGCATGGCACTTTAAGGACTGGTGTAAACTGATCCCCACCATTTGGGGATATTCAGCATATCTCCTCCTCATGGCTTCCACATTTTAAAGTCCCAGTATAAATGAATGGAAACAGTTTTGTCAGCTTGGGCAAGTCAAATAGCCACAGTGTACCTTAAACTCTCCTTTAATTGCTCTGATGGTACAAATGAACTCAGATGTAATAGCAGAAGGCAAAGACCTATTTAATGAGGATGTTGATGGTTTTATTGTGCAACGGTTGAAGAAGGATCAACCAGGATAAACAAGACAAAGGGAAAGGAGATAACTGTGATACTGGTTTTATTCATGAGAGAAACTAACAGAATGCATTGAGGCATCAAAATTCAGCATGATGACTTGTGTCTGTAATGATCCTATGCTGGTGTCTCAGTCTCAGTGATGGACGTGGAGGTAGTGCGTGAGGGCCATCAGTCTGAAGTCATGCTGAGCATCGCTGAGGAGTTTCCTGCTGAGCTCTGCTTCACCTTGGTCTTTCACGGGCGCCAAGGAAATGTGGACCTTGTGGCCGACTCTCCAGAGGAGGCCCAAGCTTGGATCCAAGGAGTCCGGAAACTGATTCACAAAGCCCAAACCATGGACGAGCAGGAGAGGCAGGACCAGTATCCCTGACTCCAGTGCTTAATCTGCTTTTGGGTCTAGTCTAGTTTTCCTTTACTATTTCCAAAGCTCTGAGTAAAAAAATGAAATGACATTTTGTAAATGTGAGTGTTTGAATCCACAACTTTACTGAGGTGGGGTTTTCCTCAGCATCTTCTCAGATGGGTGCAAGACTGGTTTCAGAAGGCTGATAAAAACAAGGACGGGAAGATGAATTTCAAAGAAGTAAAGAAGCTGCTGAAGATGATGAACGTGGAGATGAACGAAGATCACGCTCTGCATCTGTTTACGGTAGGGGTCTGATCTGAGAAGGTAACTGGAGATAATGAATTCACAATGTCTTTGGTTTTAAGCTCCTCTAAAGCTTTCTTGCACATGTCGAATGCTGCAGTGCTTCCAGACTTAAGGGCTTTGTCCCAAGGCTGTTTTTGTACAGATGACCCAGTATGATAGACTTGATCCACTTCTTTTTGTTTCTATTTTATTTTTAAGCATTTAATGTTAATTGTGATATTTTATGAAATAAGTGGAATAGCACAAGGTTTTCTGAATATCTCTCAAAGTTTTTCTTTGGGTTGTGTCTGCTCTTTCGGTACAGTACCTGAGCTGAGCCACCTAACTCTGATTTAAGAACAATTAAAGGATCAAAAATGCAGAATAATTCACAGGTCTGAGGAACTTTAATATATTTAGATGAGCCCCTATAACACGTGATCCTCAATGAAAACATTACCTACAGAACCAGAAAAAGAGAAATATGAGCCTAAACAACAGAGAAAGAAAACCACAAATTACCAAATCAGGTGAGCATCTGATTCTGGCCGCTTCCGTAAACCAAAACACAGCTTTTTTTAAAATTATGTTTCAGTTATTTTATGCACCTAGCTCACAATTTCCTAAAAGAAATTAAAATAACTGCCATGACCTATGGGACTCAGGATTTGTCAGTTTACTTGTTCTGTTTTGTGATTGTTCATTTATCCTGGAGTTTCCCAGTAACCACCCAGTGCCGGCATTTCCTGGCTTTTTGTAAATGTGCTTTCTGTTTCACATTTTCACCATAAATCTGGTGTCTTCCTGTCTGTGTTTGGGTCTGAGCCAAAACTGTGAGCGACAAAAAACTGCAAAGTTGGAGGACAGAAGACATAGTGTCCTATTTTAAAAATGATCGAGATTAACAGTATCCATATCTGGTCATTAAGAAGACAGAAACAAAGACTTGACACACGACCATCCATCAGTATGGCAGGTTTACAGCCAATCATCTCCTTCACCTGCTTCCTGCTCTCATCACAGATCACAATGTCTGTCAAACTGTTATATTTGGATTTTTCATGGATTTGTCAAAAAAAAGTGGCTAAAAATGTAATTGAAAGTTGGTTATTTACTGTATGTCAGCAAGGTCCTGGTTCATCCTTTGAGTTTATTTCTTAAATCCCAAGAAAGTCAAGTTCAACTTCAGGACCAACGCATTTTTGGGGGCTCGTCCAGGATCTGAGCTCAGGACGTTCTTCCCAGGTATGTTACATTTCTACTGCTCTGCCCTACGAAACATTTAGTCTTCCTAATGTCTTAATGATTTAAGTTTCAGAGTTAAACGCCTTAACAAACAAAACATTTATTGGAAAACGGTCAGGTACTTGACTGGAAGGCTGGACCTGGCCCACAGTAAAACTGAAAGAGGTTCAGAAGAATCAATAATCAAAACCACTTAGAGAGAGCACTTCAGAGGATTAGACAAAGGTCTGGCTGCTTGGAAGGAAAACATAAAGAAATTACTGGTGGGTCAAGATTTCTGTTGTTGTAAATGCATCTCGTACAAACCAGTTCCTTTATTTCCAGATGGCTGACAAGTGGAAAAGTGGTTCCCTAGAAATCGAGCAGTTTATCCACTTCTATAAGATGCTGACTCAGAGAGACGAGGTGTGGAAGGTGTTCCAGGACTACTCTGGAGATGGAGAGAAGTTAACGTTGGAAGAGCTGGAAAACTTTTTGAGGCTGGAGCAGGGTGAAGGAGACCAGAGTTCTCAGCATGCCCTGGAGCTGATCCAGTGTTACGAACCTTCTGAGACAGGTACATGCATGGTACATGATGTTGATTACAGCTTCTGCTTGAACATCCCCATCTACCCACACATTTTTATGCAGTAACAGGAACATGTGCAGTTTTACCAGTAAACTGATTTATTGTAAATATAATGAGAAGAAAATGTTTGGTTGGACATTGCCCCAAACTTCAGAAAACCAGATGTACCTGGTAACATTATTCCAGAGGTCACACTGGTTTCCTACATCAGGTTTTGTGCATGCTCAGATACAAACAGGCATTGAATGCAGCATTTAACATCTGTTTAAACAACAGACATGGCAAAGATAAGGTTTCTGGAGCACAAAAGATTGACTGACTGGATTCATGGAGAGGAAGATTTCATCATCTTCCATTCAAATGCTGCACTCAGACAAGAAGTAACATTTACTCCACTTTGGGATTTTTATAAATTTTCAAATCTTCAGTCTTCAAATTGCCCTAATTATCAGACAAATGGACTGGGTTTGTTTTTTTCTCGAGGGAAAACCTTCCGCCTTGGCACCTCAGTGTCTTATTAGTAAGTGAAGACGGGATGGATTGGGAGACGGATCGATGGTTCTGAGGTCGGTCTGCTGCAATGAAGGCATCATTGTGGTCTGCTGTGGTGAAGAGGGAATGGAGCTGAAAGACAAAGCCCTGGATTTCCTGGTCCATCCAGTTTCCAACCCCCACCTGTAGCCACAAGGTATGGATCATGTTGTCAGAACAAGATCCTGGATCTAAGCAGTTAAAAATGAGTTTTCCAAGTGAAATGACAAGATACAGGGTGAGTGGCTTTGTCATTTTGATATGAGCTTGTAGTGAATTTGCTTCAAAAGATGGGAGCTGAGGTGGTTGCAGCATCTCTTTCGATGTATCCTCTTGGAGGTTTTCTGGGCAAATCTAAACCCAAAACTCACTTAATGGGGTCGTCTGTTCTGTAAATTCCTTGGGATCCTCCAGCAGGAGCCAGAAGAGTTTTCGGGAGAAAGCATGTCTAGTTTACCCCCCAGGAATTGGAAGAAAACGGAACAGAAAATTAGACCAGATAATTATCTGCTAACATCTTCCAGAATCACAGCCAGATATCATCCCAGAACTGTTTGGTCCACTTTGTTTGACAGTCCAATTTGTTTGGGCAGGTTTGAAAACTCATCAGAAATCTGGTCTGTCTGAAGACATGACTCCTGCTTCACTTCCAAGTGAACCCTGGTGCGGTTCACTCACAGTGGAAATGCAAATGGCCTATCTAGCAAACCAAAGACAGGATGAGAACCAAGGAGCCATCTACAGAAACATGCAGGACAGCTCAGTGCCTCGCCTGCTGCTCATACTGGCTCTCCATCTAACCAAACTCATCTTTCTTGTCCTGTGAAGCAACCTGTAAGACAGTTAATATTTTATGGATATTATTGCTGTGTAAACTGGATGTGTATCTCCACCTCTGTGCAGCCATGAATCAAAGCTCCATGTCCCTGGAAGGCTTCGAGATGTACCTGTGTTCCCAGGAGGGCTCCATATTTAAACCTGAGCTCCTGGAACTTCACCAGGATATGAGCCAACCGCTCAGCCATTACTTCATCTCCTCCTCACACAACACCTACCTCCTCGAGGACCAGCTGAGAGGTCAAAGCAGCTTGGAGGCATACATCCAGTGAGGATTGCATGAACTCACCAGAACTCACCAGAGATTGTGATGCTACTGTAGGCTGTAAAAAGTCATCAAATTCATTTATCTATGTACAAAGGAAAATATCTGATTGTCCTGGTGACAGCTTGGAAATCAACATGTATCTTAAGTCCTTAATCAAACGGAATGAAGACAGAGTTGGTAATAAAGTCTCTGAACCTGTAGGGCCCTGAAGAGAGGCTGTCGCTGTGTGGAGGTGGACTGCTGGGACGGCAGTGACGGCGAACCTGTCGTGTATCACGGCCACACTCTAACTTCAAAAATCCTCTTCAAAGACATCATTTCAACACTCAAAGAGTACGCCTTCCAGGTAAGTAGAACATGGAAGAGCTGAGTAGACCATCTTTAACTTAGATTATTTATGTTAGGACACAATAAATAAAATCTGGTCCTCAGCAGGTCATATAATGAAACAAGTACAAACTCAGATGAAACAACATAACATTATATGCCTTGTAATTACTAATGAAACAAAAAATAAAGAAAAATACTTCAGCAGTGTGTGAAAGACTAATTTCAGGACTCATCAGCTTGTAGGACCACCTTCTGTTGCAATGGTTTCTGTCTGACTTCTTCAGAGTCTCAAATCACTGTGTAGGAAAAATGTCCTGTTCTTCTTTCCAACTATGCTGAGGTTCATTCAGGTTTGCAGACATTCATTTCTGCAAGCCTGAATGAAGGTCCAACCACAGCATTTCAATCAGGTTGAGTTCTGGACTTTGATTAAAGTAAGTAAAAGTTTATTTATATAGCACCTTTCACAGACAAGGAGGGTCACAGGGTACTTTACAGAAAGTACACAAAAAATACAAAAAATAAATCATTTACTGTACAACCCTGTCACATAGTTAAAATGCTTGGAGAAACAAGTGGGTCATAAGTTTTCTCTTGAAAACATCAACACAGTCAAGGGAGCATACTGAGAACGGGAGATCATTGCAGAGCCGCAGCGCGAAGGCCTGGAAGAAGCGATGACCTCAGGACCATAAGAAGGTTCTGATCCAACGACCTCAACCACCCCAAGGCAGTATAGAGACAACAGATCCCTGATATAGGAGGGAGCCTGACCAGGTAGAGCTCTGAAAGTCAGTACCAAGATTTTAAAATTAATACGAAAAGAAACTGGGAGTCAGTGAAGGACCTTTAGAATGGGAGTAATATGAGCCCTTCACTAGGCCATTGCAGTGCATTGATCCATTTCTTTCTCAACTGTTCTGTTGCAGATTAGCTGCTCTGTTTAATTCAACTTCAATTTAATAAAATTCAGTTTTTATATTTAATGCCAATTTAAAACACATATTGTGTCAAGGCAATTTACAAAAAAAGTTAATTCAACCAAATCATACAGATTTCAATTTGATTTTGTATGTTCCAAAGTGATCCTAGCTATCACACCTGCTGTCAAGTTCAGATTTTTATTCAAATTGGTTTAACAGTGTTCTATCTATCAGGAAAAAAAACTCCAGCAGAACCGGAACCAGGCTCAGTGTGAGCAGTCATCTGCCACACAAAAGAACTTAGGAGCACTGATCCAGGAGTACTTTCTATAGGAAAGAAACATTAAGTGAAACATTAATGGTTATAGCTCCTATAGATGCTTCATCTAGGAGAGAAAGACAGCAAAGCAAGTCTAGAGTCTGAAAGAGAGCACATAGAGATAGTTACAGTAAAAGCTCAGCCAGTAGCTATATCTAGGAGAGACAGGCTTAAACACTGAAAGACAGAGCCAAGTAGATCATCCGTAGAAGGAGAGCATGAAGTTGTTGCCAGCAGAAGCTTGAAAGGTGCCACAGCTAAACACAGAGTCAGGCCAGGTGTAGCTTCTAGGAAGAGAAAAGAGAGAGAACATAAAATGAGAAGCTGAAATAACAGCAAATAATGCAAAATTGGAGAGTAGTATGAGAATGTAACAGAGAGGGTGAAAGTGGTCAGTATGTCCTCCAGCAGTCTAAGCCTATAGCAGCATAACTACAGAGATAACTCAGGATAAACTAAGCCACTCTAACTATAAGCTTTATCAAAAAGGAAAGTTTTAAGCCTAGCCTTAAAAGTAGACAGGGTGTCTGCCTCACGGACTAAAACTGGGAGCTGGTTCCACAGGAGAGGAGCCTGATAACTAAAGGATCTGCCTCCCATTCTACTTCTAGAGACTCTAGGAACCACCAGTAAACCTGCAGTCTGAGAACAAAGTGCTCTGTTAGGAACATATGGACCAATCAGATCTCTGATGTATGATGGAGCTAGATCATTAAGGGCTTTATATGTGAGGAGGAGAATTTTAAATTCTATTCTGGATTTAACAGGGAGCCAATGAAGGGAAGCTAAAATAGGAGAAATATGATCTCTCTTTTTAATTTTCATCAGAACTCTTGCTGCAGCATTTTGTTTGGGATCATGGTTCTGTGGATCATTTTTGGACCAAACTTCAGCTGTTGGACAGATGGACTCACATTTGACTCTAGAATATCTTGGTACCGGAGGAGTTCATGGTCCACTCAGTGACGGCAAGGTGCCCAAATCATCAGCCCTCCACCACTGTGCTTGACACTTGGTATGAGGTGTTGATTCACAGGCGTTCATCACAATTTACCTCATTCTTATTACGTGTTAAGGACCTGATTATGGTTATACTGTTTTGCATTTTACATCTATTTTCCACATACTATTAAATTATATACATATAACGCGCTTTCTTTTAAGCCTTACTGCACACCAGTTACCTGGTGTAGGAAATATCTGTTTGTTACCCTGAAACAGAAGAAACAGTCACCAGAAGAACTGTTACATGTTCTCCTGACAGTCTTCCTAAGGGTTATCACAGGAAATGCCACTAATGAACCTGCACTAACCTCTAATATATTTGCATGGCTGTTCCAGTACTTGACATAACTACTTACCAATGAACCAATATGAAAACAACACAATCTTCAAACCACAATGGTCATCCTCAGGGGAGTGAGCCTGTTGAAGAAAGTGCTGAAGGTTGATGCAGACGATCATTTCATTATTTCTGGCACTGAGTGGACCAATTCTAACTTGTCCAAATACAGACCAAACCTGCCTCCTCAGCTTGTGGTTAACGTTTACATGAGACATTCCTGGTAAAACTGATTTGTTTAACTGAGCAGAGAATTTTAGCAAAAAAGAAAAAGAAATGCATGTAATAGCTCATTTTTTAGCTAAAAGACATTGTGTCTTATCTCCCCGTGACAGGTATCTGACCTCCCTGTTATTGTGTCTCTTGAGAATCACTGTGGTGTGGAGCAGCAGATGATCATGGCCAAACACCTTCGCCAAATTTTGGGCGAGATGCTCCTGACTGCCCCACTGGACGTGCACATCCCTCAACTGCTTCCCTCGCCACAGGTCATGAGCTTAACTTTTACTTTAAAATAAATCCGATTTTATTAAAGACAATGTAAACCTATGAGTTTTAATGTTCCCATTCCTTCTCTTAACACCTAAAAGATAAAAGATCTCTGGCATTAGGGGAACCAAATCATGAAAGGTCCCATTCTTCCTGCAAGCACGTCTTAAGGTGCCCAACAGTCTTTGTCTCAAATCAATTCAGTTTATTTATATACAACAATTCACAGCACATGTCGTCTCAAGGCCCTTAGCAAAAATAATTAAAAATACATTCCAATTAATCGTAACCATTGAACAGTTCAGTCAGATTCAGTTATTTATTCAAATTGGATAAAAAGTTTTTCTATCTAAGGAAATCCAGCAGATTGCATCCAGTCAGTAACTTGCAGCATTCACTCCTCCTGGATGAGCATGTAGAGACAGTGGACAGTCACTGGTGTTGACTTTGCAGCAATCCCTCATACTGAGCATGCATGTAGCGACAGTGGAGAGGAAAAACTCCCTTTTAACAGGAAGAAACCTCCAGCAGAACCAGAACCAGGCTCAGTGTGAGCGGCCATCTGCCACGACCGACTGGAGGTTTGAGAGAACAGAGCAGAGACACAAAGAGAACAAAGAAGCACTGATCCAGGAGTACTTTCTATGGGAAGGAAAAGTAAATGTTAATGGATGTAGCTCCTTTAGCGGCTTCATCTAGGAGAGAAAGACAGCTAAGCAGATGAACTCTGAACCAGTTTTCAAGTCTAGAGTATGAAAGAGAGCACATAGAGTTAGTCACAGTAGAAGTTCAGCCTGTAGCCATGTCTAGGAGAGACAGGGTTCAGTACTGTCCATCAGATGTACCCTCCTGTTCCTCAGCCGTGCCTTGGGAACATCTTGGGAATGTAGTTTTTCCATTGTCTAGTTGGGAAATGCATGGATGTTCCTGGAAAAAATGTCTCAAAAGAAGCATGTTGCCCTGAGATCTCTGCGTCAAGGCTGCCAAGTTATACTATAATAATATAAATATAACCTCACCATCACAGAGCCTGGCTGCTGAAAACTGCTTCTATCCTCCTTTTCCTCTGGAATACTGATACGTCTGACAACGATCCACATTCCCACAGAGACATGGTCCATCCCAAATGCCTCCGAGCCCAGAGAGGTGGACACTGTCTCTGAATAAAGTTAACATCAGGCTTCTTGTCTGCATCAGAAAAGTTTGTAAATGTGTAACCCATCTTGTTCGTTCTGATGCAGCAGGTTGACTTCACGACAGACACATTCTGGTTCTCTGTATTTATTCTAACAAGAGACAAATAAACAAGTTGGTGGTTAACAGCTCCAGCAGCTTCTGCCCCTATACATTAAATATGGCAAAATCGAATATAAAAAAATGTATATAATTAAATTAATCTAAAATATATGTAAAAAAATCATATTTGTTAAGAAAACACAGAGCTGATCCTAATACATACCACAGTAACAGACAGCAACAGAAAAAGGGGAAGAACTGACTGTTACTGGTTGCTATGGTAACCACCAACTGACAAGCGTAACATAAAAAAATTTATATAGCAATAAAAGTCAGGAAAAAAATAAATTGTTGATGAAATAAAATGAATTTGAAGAATAAATAAACCAATTTTGACAAACTTCACATCAATAGTGATGTTAAAATAAAACCCCGTTACAAATGTAGCTGTAGAGCAGTGATCCTTGTTGTTCTCTGAGCTGTTGATTAATGATGGTCCTTGATGTGGAGCCACCTCAAGGACCAGAGATCATGACTGTCCAACATTGGTTTGCTCCCTGAACTTCCCCCAGGTTCTATGAATGGTTTCATAGTATTCTGCAGACGAAGAAATATGCCAATCAATTTCAGGAGATCCCTGATTCAAGTGATTGAAATAAGGTTCCTCTGTAGGGCAGCTGGGCTCAAGGTGACCAGCCCTAACCGTGCTCTTTGAGGGAGCTTAGAGTCCAGTTGCTGCTTCCGGGCTTTAAAAGGAGTCAGGAACTGATCAGGAAGCTTCCTGAGTGCTTCCTTATGGAGGTTTTTATTGGCCACACCACACTGGGAGGAGACTCTGGTTGGACTAGCTGGATGAACTGTCTAAACCCTCTATCCTGAGAACATCTTGGTTCCCCCCAGACTTAGCTTGGCCTGTTATGTGCCCCAGCTGATCCTGGATAAGTAGAAGATAAAAGTATTTCAGTAGGCAAGACTGAAATACTACAATGAAAATGTGAAATATTCTGGGTTGTAGGTACTGCCTGTAATGAGATACACGTGACATCTTTAAAGTTTTTGTCCATTGTTGCAAACCTTTCCGGTGCTGAGTTGTAGATGGATTATCTGCTGCTGTCCAGTCAGGTTTTATATTGTTTGGAGCTAATAATTTGCAAAGGTTTTAGCTTTATGAGCCCTCGCCGTAGATGTCTCACACATGATTTGTCAGGCCTGAATGTATTATAATGATTTACACAGTAGTCTGTTTGTTGTTTGAAAGTCAGTCTCTGGTTTTAATGCTTCAGTTGTTTACGGTTATTCAATCAAGAAGAAAAACTTGTTCCCAGACATCTACCTCAGAAAACTTTAGTCCAAAATATGTCATTTTAAAAATTAACATTAGTATCCATCTTGTCCATTTAGCACTAAGACTAAAAGCACAAGTAAACATAACTTATAAACTCCTATCCATTAGAGCACTTATAACAATCAATGCTAAACTGAAGCAGTTGGAGACCATGAGAGATTCCACTGTGGTGCATGGCTTCATTCAGTTAGAAGACAACAAAGTGCAAGAAAATGGAATAGCTTCACTAGACTCTGGATTCTGGAACTGAAACATGTTATTCTCATCATTGTTCACTACAGGAACTGAGGGGGAAGATTTTGCTGAAGGCCAAGAAAATTGGCGGGCTGGAAACATGCCTGGACGAAACGTTGACTGATGAAGTCAGCGACGAGGACGAGATGACCAACGAAGACATGGACAGTCCCTGCACAGAAGATCCAGCAGCACAGACGACAAACAAGGTGGTTTCCAAAACATCAAGCTCAGACTTTTGTTAAATTTCAGAATAAATGTTGTTTTTATTCATCATTTACTGTAGAATCAGTCTCTAATCCTGGAGTCTGATTTTCCAATTTTCCAGTCAGAAATACATCAAGGATTGTCGGACATTTAAACACAGTAAAAGCTGCAAATGTCAACTATTTATTAGCATTCATTGAACCTGAGGAACACATAATACTGTACAAATTAAATGTTTTAACACGTGTCTTCTGTGATTGGCTGCATAAAATCTAAGAGAAATTAATCGTAACTAGTTTGTACTGCTACTGGTAGTTAGCACCACAAGATCTAGCTGGTAAAACTGGTTTTCTGACTTTCTGAACACGTTTAACTACAACGGGACATAATTCTCAGATCTGAGTTCCAGTTTCCAATGCAAATCAAACGCAGTGTTGTGAATACTAAAAAAATCAGCCTATTTACCATCGTGATGCATTAAATGTATCGGTGACGAGTTGTAGCTCCCTCTTGTGGTGGCTTACAGACACAACAGCTAAATAAAACAAAATCTATTTTATTTATTGCTAGTCTCTTTCACACAACATCTCACAAACCTGAGAAGACGAGCCACCTCTGAGCGATCCTGTTGTTGGCTGACTGTGGCTCAGTGGGAGTCGGAAAGGTCTGGGTTTGATTCCAAATTCCTCCTGTCACATGTTGATGTGCCCCTGAGCAAGACACTTAACCCCAAGTTGCCTACTGCCTATGATAGGTTTTTGGGGGAACTTAAATTCTTTGGTTTGTTTCTCTTTTTCTTGATGTTGTTTTCCTTCAGAAAGCTGCGTGAAAATGTAACCCAGTGAGGTCAGAAATAAAAACCATACAGCTGAAGCTAAAGCCTACCTTGGGTTTATTTAAACTACTAAAGCACATCTAAAGGAACGTTGTTCTGACATGTCTTACCTCCTGAGGAGAATGTTTATTGTCCAGTTTGCTCTGGGACTATTTTCTGTTTTTACTTTAAATGGCCACTAAGTACATAATGAGTCAACTGTTCCCAGAGTTCATCGAGGTATCCAAGTTTATTAAAACTGCTCTGCTGATAAACTGCTGGACATTTCAGCAAAACCCAACTTATTATAAATCGAATTATTTACCAACCCACCTCTGATCTGCATTTGTGTCGAATTACTTCCTAATCAGACCTTTCCTTCTGGCTTTAAATTGTATCATTCAGGACTGACTGGGCTTCCAGTAGTTCTATAACCCTCAAAAATCAGGCACCAGTCATTTAAGCATAACTAACAGCATTTAATCCAATGTTATTTTTGATATTTTATACCTTCTCCTTTGCAGAAGTCCAAACTGTCCAGAGAGCTGTCAGACCTGGTGGTTTACTGCAAGAGTGTCCCCTTTCAAAGCTTTGAGCATGCTCGTTCTCAGGCTAAGTGCTACGAGATGTCTTCGTTCTCTGAATCCAAAGCGAAGAAGCTTGCTAAGGAAGCAGGTATAAAGATGAACAGATGTTCATACGTATTTATTTGAAAAATAATGACTTTTTAATTATTTTGACTTGGCATACTAGTAGAGTGTAACAACTAAATACAATCTTATGCTTCCTACAACTTTAGCTGAGTAAAGAAGTTGGAAGAGCTCAGTGTTCAGGCAGCATGAAAGCACCTCCTGTATTTCTCTGCAGGGACAAAGTTTGTTCAGTACAACGCTCGGCAGCTGTGCAGGACCTACCCCAGTGGCCTGAGGACAGACTCCTCCAACTACAACCCACAGGACATGTGGAATGTGGGTTGCCAGATAGGTATGACGTAAACGTGTCCTTCTGCTGGTTTAAACTAAATACTTTTGAGTAAACATTTCCAGTGGAATTTGCTCCACAGTTTGCCTCATTTAAAGTGGAGTCACAAACAAGCCCAGTGGATGCAGCAGTTAGCACCTGTTATTGCTTCAGGTTGCAGTTTTCTTCTCTTCATCCACATAAGTATAAAAGTGATCAAAGGCAGAGAAAATATATTTACCAACAGATCCAGGTTCTGATCCAATGTGGTGGTTCCCCAAACGTTAAAAACAACATCTGACTGTTTCAGGGATGACAAACATTCATAGTATCTTTTCTAAATCAGTAAGTCATATGGATATTATTAACGCAGGTCATAAAAGACAACAGGCTGCACCGTGTCGCAGTTGGTAGCACTGTTGCCCTGCAGCAAGAAGGTCCTCGGTTCGATTCCCAGCCGGGGGTCTTTCTGCATGAGTTTGCACGTTCTCCCCGTGCATGCGTGGGTTCTCACCAGGTACTCCAGCTTCCTCCCACAGTCCAAAGACATGCCTGTTAGGTTAATTGGTCTCTCTAAGTTGCCCTTAGGTGTATGAATGTGTGTGTGCATGGATGTTTGTGTGTTGCCCTGCGATGGACTGGCGACCTGTCCAGGGTGTACCCCGCCTCTCGCCCATAGACTGCTGGAGATAGGCACCAGCTCCCCCGCGACCCACTATGGAATAAATGGTAGAAAATGACTGACTGATAAAAGACAGCAGAATAATTTAACTCATTTACTGTAAAATTAACAACACTGATTGAAGTTAAATTATTCATTTTATCTTTGGGAATGTATCGTCTCACTTAAGACGGCATTTTGAAGAGTAGATGACTCTCACAGCCACTCCCTCCATTTTCTCCAGAGAACCAGGGTCAGAACATAACAGAAACAGAAATGGATCTCTTGGACTCTGCTCTAAGCTTTCCACTGCATCTTTGACATATAGATACATTCTGATGTCTGGAAACTGATACTGTGCAACCAGACAGAAAAAAACAAGAAAATCAAAGTTAATTCAATTATTTTACACTATCTCTCCCAAAGTGGCTCTGAACTTCCAGACAGCCGGTCTGGAAATGGATCTGAATGACGGACTCTTCAGGCAGAACGGCTGCTGCGGTTACGTCCTCAAGCCCGACTTCATGAGAGACGGCAGCAGTCAGTTCAGTCCGGAGAGACCAGAGGATCGGCCGGGCTACAAACCGCTTCGCTTGTCAATACAGGTTCAAATCTATCACATCTGTATGCACGTAATGTCAGGAGAGCAGTTTTCCATGTGAACACGTGTGCTGCTAACAGGTGATCAGTGCACAACAGCTACCGAAGGTGAATCAGAAGGAGGGATCAATTGTGGACCCACTAGTCAGAGTGGAGATCTATGGTGTCCCACAGGACCAGGCCAAGGAGGAGACGAGCCACATTAATAATAACGGTACAAAACGTCAAGGAATAAATCCGCTTGGAAACAATAAGAAACAGTGCTGTTCACCCGCCTGATGCCCTCTGACCTGCAGGTTTTAACCCAGTCTGGAATGAAACTCTAAACTTCATCGTCTACTCCCCTGAGCTGGCGCTGGTCCGCTTCGTGGTGGAGGACTATGACAAGGCGTCAAGGAACGACTTCATTGGACAGTTCACTCTTCCGTTTACATGCATCCAGCCAGGTGAGCAAAGTTCAAGCTCTGTGCAAACGTCTCAGTAGAAAGTCAGGATAAAATCTCATTCAAATCCAACTCTTTGTGCTTCCATCCAGGATACCGTCATATTCATCTGCTGTCCAGAGACGGAACAGCCATCCCTCCTTCTTCTGTCTTTGTTAACATCAGCATTTCAGATCTCTTATGAAGAGGTCAATGAGTCCTTTATCTCCTCCAGTCCAGTGTCTCCTGACAAAAACTCAAACCTTCATTCTGTCAGTTTTCACGTCTTACATGAAGATATTTATCTTTTTCTAACTATATTTACTGAAAGTTTATTCATTCCCAGCATATGATCTACATGTTCCATAAACAACACAGAACATCTGGTTTTAATGTATGTTAAACAATCACCTGGACCTTAGGTGGTCATAAATACAAACCGAGATGACCGAAGAGTCGTGACATATTATATAGTGTTTCTTCGTACTTAAAATCAAAAAGGAAACAAGATGTAAGTGAAAAACTAAGTACACCCAATGATCCAGCAGCTTGTAGAACCACCTTCAGCAGTAATTATTAGCAATAGTTTTAGGAGTCACTCTCTTCAGAACCTTGGTCCACTCATCTTCACAATGTTCTTCTTCTTCTTCTTGTATTATTTATTGGAGGTTGTCAAATAACGTTATGATGTGCATTACCGCCACCAACTGATATGGAGTGTGGTTCTTCATGGTTTTAAATCTTATTTACTATTACAACAATCAAATTCTATTTATTAATTTAGTTTTATTGAAAAATCTAATTATAATTTGAATATGTTTGCTACCTAAACTTCTTTGCATAGTATCTATCAAAATAAAATTTTCTTTAATACCTACAAATTCTCTCCTTAAAATTGTTCTTTCTTGTTCATATTTCTGACACTTCAATATTACATGTTCTATTGTTTCCTCCTTTCCTCAATAATCACATTTTCCTGTATTATATTTCTTTATCTTAAACAATGTAGAATTAAGTCCTGTATGTCCTATTCTTAATCTTGTAATTAATCTTTCCTCTTTTCTGCTCCTTCTTCCTGTTCTTACTTCTCCTACTATCTTGTTGATTCTGTAAAACCATCTTCCTTTCTTTTCTTCATCCCACCTTTTTTGCCACTTTTTCCTGATTCTCTGTTTAATTATATTTCTTGCCTCTGACCTACTAATATTAATTATAAAACTAATGTTGTTTTGTGTTGCCTTCTTTGCCATCCTGTCTGCCATCTCATTCCCTCTAACTCCTACATGTGCTGGTAGCCATAAAAACACTAATATTAATCCCATTCTTTGTATTCTAAATAAAGTATGTTTTAATTCCAACAAAATGTCTGGTCTACCCTCTGAATGATTATGTTTTAAACTTAATAATGCTGAACTTGAGTCTGAACAAATGATTGTTTTTAATGGTTTTATATCCTCCACCCACTGCACTGCTAACAATATGACTAATAATTCTCCTGAATATACTAATAATCCATCTGTAATTCTCCTTCCTACTTTTATTTTAAATTCTGGTATTACAAATGCTATTCCTATTTTTTCATCTGTTTTTGATGCGTCTGTGTAAATCTGGACATATTGATAGTAATTCCTGTATTATACTTGAATCTAATCTACATTTTGGATCCTTTTTCTTTTCCATCAACACCATATCCATCACTGCTTCTGGTAACAGCCACGGTGGCACTACTGGCAAAGGCAACATTAAACTTATTTCTTTTTCATATATTTGAAATTCTTCTGCTATATTATTGATAATCCAACCAAAACTCTTGTTTTTTTTCTTTTTCCCAGCATGGTTTTAAAATATCAAGTGTGGGATGATCCGGATTATTGCTTTGTAAGTTTATCCAGTAATTTATTGCTAACTGTTTCCTTCTTAGATCTAATGGCATCTCTCCCATCTCTACCTGGAGTTCTGCTGTTGGACTGGTTCTGATTGGTCCTGTACTAATTCTTAAAGCTTGATGTTGTATATTGTCTAATTTTATAAGATGAGTGTTTGCTGCTGATCCATAAATTATACTTTCACAATCAATATTTGATCTAATTAATCCTGTATAAATAATTTTTAATGATGTTCGATCTGCTCCCCAATCAATACCAGCCATACATCTCATAATGTTTAATATTTTTTTGCATTTATCTATGATTTGTTCTATATGTACTTTCCATATAATTATTTCATCAAACCATATACCTAAAAATTTTATATTTTTTACTTGTTCTAAAACTTGGTTGTATAATTTTAGTTTTATATTTTCTCTTTTCCTTTTCTGTGTAAACACCATTACTTTTGTTTTTTCCACTGAGAATTTAAATCCCCATTGATTTGCCCATTGTTCTAATCTAATAATCTCATCCTGTATTTTCTTTTCAATAAGTTTGATATTACGACACCTTTTCCATATAGCTCCATCATCTGCAAATAGTGAGCAACCGACTTCCTTACTAATATTTTTAAATACATCATTTATCATTATAGAAAACAATAACGGACTTATAATACTTCCTTGAGGAGTACCATTATCTATTATATATTTACCTGACAATTCCTGACCAATTCTTACTTGTATTTTTCTATTTGAGAAAAAATCTTTAATCCAGTTAAACATTTTTCCAGTAATACCCATTTTATTTAATTTGATTAATAATCCTTCAACCCACATCATGTCATAAGCTTTTTCTATATCATAAAATACAGCTACTACATTTTCTTTGTTTATTTGTGCTCTCCTAATTTCATATTCTAAACATAATGCAGTCATTTGTGCTTCTCCCTTTTCCAAACCCATTTTGATTTCTAGATATATATCCATTAATATTTAAATAATATGTTAATCTATTATTAATCATTTTTTCCATTATTTCACATATATTTGATGTTAATGCGATCGGTCTATAATTTTCTGGTTTTGTGTTATCTTTTCCTGGTTTAACTATTGGAATAATTATTGCTTCCTTCCAGCTCTGTGGCAGCTCTCCCTCCTCCCAGACTTTATTGTATAATTATAATATTTTATCATTAAGATGTTCTATCATCGTATAGTAAATTTGATCTTTTCCAGGTGATGTATTTTTTGTTTTCCTGGTAACAAAGTTCAATTCTCCTTGTGTAAATGGTTCATTTATTAATTCATTTGTATCTACATTATTTCGCATTAAATCTTTATATTTCATCTTTGTGATTTCCCTACCTTTCTTTCCCTCTTCACTAATATTATTTGAACTATGAATTTTACTAAATGTTTTAGCTAATATTTCTGCTTTTTCTTTATCTTCCGTTATAGTTATATTATCTATTTTTAATATAGGATATCCATATTCTATTCTAATACCATTCATTCTTTTAATTGTTTTCCAAATTTGGTAAATATTTGTTTCTCTCCCTACGGTATTACAAAAGTTTGTCCAATATTCTCTTTTTGCATGTTTAATGATCTTTCTTACCTTTGCCTGCTTTTTTTTGTACTCAATTAGGTTCTGATAAATTGAGTTACTTTTTAACATTTCAAATGCTTTATTTCTTAATTTTATTACTTCATTACATTCTTTTGTCCACCATGGCACAATTTTTTTATTGTTCTGTCTTCCTCCTTCTTTTATTGATTCTTCTGCAGCTTGTAAGATTTTTTTTTACAGATATTTATATTTAAACTATTTATATCAATTGACTCATCTATTTCTTCCAATTTCTTTTGACTTAAATATTTAAATTTTTCCCAATCAGCCTTATTAATGTTCCATCTTTTATATAATCCTGTATTCCTATTATTTATTAATATTCCTGTTATGATTTTAATGGGGTAATGATCACTACCTACTGTTGTATCTTTGTCAATGTCCCACTCACAGTTATTAGCTAAACAATTTGATACAATTGTTAAATCAATCACAGACTCTGTACCTGTTTTTACATTAATTCTTGTTCCTTTTCCATCATTTATACATACCACATTTTTTATTTCCATTATTTCTTCAATAACTTATCCATTTTTATCATTACATTTTCCCCATAATGTGCTGTTAGCATTAAAATCTCCACACCAGATTACTTTTCCTTCTAAATACCTCATTAATTCATCCATCAACTCGAATGATAATATTTTACATGGATTATAAAAATGTATTATCTTATATTTTTCTTTTTTATTGTAAATTTCAACTACTATGTATTCTAAATTTTTACCTTTTCCTAATATCTGATATTATATTCCTTCTTTTATAAATATTCCACATCCTCCTCATCTATCCCTTCTGATACTATTATACCCTTTAAACACAACATCTAGGTTTGGTTTTAACCAGGTCTCCTGTATACATATAATTTCTGGTTTTCCATCAATTCCATCTATATACCATTTAAATTCCTGTTCATTAGCTATTAAGCTTCTTTCATTTCACTGTAATAATATCATGTTTTTCTATCAGCTGGGGTTCCTCCAACTTTTTATTAATATTTTCCAAGATTCTTCTTTAAACCCTAAGAACTTTTCTGCTCCTCTGACTATTATTTTAATCTTTTCTGTTTTGTGTTTAGCCTGTTCAGTGCAGTTAATGACATAAGCTATGAATAATATCAGTTTTTCCACAGACATTGTAACATTTTCCTCTGATTCTACTTTTCTTTGTTGATAATCTTGAATCCTAATTTGACCTTCATCCCTTGATCTTTCATTCTGGACATTTTTAACTGCTTCAGCATAGCTTATGTTTTTAGTCATTTTAATTTGTTGGATTTCTTTTGCTTTCTTCTTTACCTCAACATCCCCCGAATGTAACTCTATGTTGCCCTCCACAATTGCAACATTTTTCCTGCACTTCTTCCCCACAATCTTCAATTCTGTGATCTTCTCCACACTTTGGACATCTTTGTTTTCCTTTGCAGACAGCTGCTATATGACCATATCTCTGACATTTATAACATCTTAGTGGTGGAGGAATGAAAGGCCTCACAGGAAAACTCAGATATCCTATTTTAACATTTTGTGGCAACACCTTTTCTTCAAAGTCTATTAAAATTAACAGGCTTCCTACTCTTTCTCCATTTACATTTTTAGTCAGTCTTTTAAGATTTTTTATCTTTGCACCAACAATGCTTTTTTTTAACTTGTCCATATCTTCCTCCATAGGAATGCCATAAATTACCCCCCGAATGATTTTATCTTCTCCTTTAATCTTCCTCTCTGTCGCCGTTTTCTTGCAAATGTTTTCAACTTGTAAAACCTTTCTTCTTTGTTCTTCGGTTTTACACGACACCAGTAAATATATATATTTCCATCTCTCAAGACCTTCACCATTTCAACATCTCCTATCTTTTTTTTTATTTCTCTAGATAGTGAAATAGGACTCAGGTTCTCTTTTTCTTCTTCATTTTTTATCTTTAATATTATTTTACATTCTTCCCATCCAATTTTCCTCCTAACTTCTCTCTCTTCTTCAGAAATGTTTTCTTCCAGCTCTCTTTTACTCCTTTGGCTGTCTAACATCTTTCCTTCTTCTGCTTTACTTCTTCCGCGTCCTCTCCCTCTACTTACTGGCGTCCATTCATCAAAGTCCATATTGTCCTCTTGTGTGTCCATTCTGAACCATTCACATACCAGTTTATGCCTTTTACTGCCACTTCCAAAAGTAAATAATCTCTGACACTGTGGGGTTCTAAGGAGTCCGGCGTTCGATACAAAACCCGTAAGGATAGCTTCCTTCCTCCACCTTCTTCACAATGTTGCTTCAGATCATTGAGGTTTGCTGACATTTGTTTCTGCTTAGCTCCCTGAAAGTCCTAACACAGGATTTCAATCAGGTGGAAGTTTAGACTTTGACTAGGCCATTGTAGCACTTTGATTCTTTTCTTTTTCAGTCATTCTGTTGTAGTTTATCTGCTACTATGGTTGGGACCATTGTTCTGTTGATGGCCCAGTTTGGACCAAGCTTCCACTGTTAGAAAGATGGCATTTAATATACTTTGGTCTACAGAGATCATGTTGCATTCAATGACTGCAAAGTGCCCAGCTGTGGCTGCAAAAAAGGGCCCAAACCATCAGCTCTCCACCACCGTGCTAGACAGTTGGAATAAGGTGCTTCTGCTTATGTGCTTTATTAGTTTTCACCAAATATGTTTCTGTGCCTTATGGTCCAACATCTCTACTTTGGTCTCATCTGTCCAGAGGACATTGTCCCAGAAGTCTTGTCCTTCATTCAGATGATGCTTTGCTAATCTAAGTCCTGCTGCCATCTTGGTGTAGAGAGCAGAGGCTTTCTCCTTCAACCTCTCCTTCAGCTCCTGCTTTCATCGAGGTGCTCACCCTGAAGATCAAGTAATTAATGCATCTGATCAGCAGCACCTGCCTGCTTCTTTTCGTTTGCAATCCTGTGAAATGAATGACGCTGGACTTTCCCTCACAGCTTCAGCATTTTATTCATGTTTTTCCCTCTCAGATTATTTTTAAGGTGAAGGTTTTACAGACTGCATGGAGATCAAGAACATGAGGGACTGCTGCATGTTAAAACTGCCTGAACATACGAACAGCAACATAACTGAATGAATATAAAAAATGCCAAATATCAGAACTCTAAATATTAAAAGTTCTTAAATAAAAACATGGTGTTAACTAATGTTTAAATACAACTTCATGTTCTTTCTTCATATTTCACTGAGCGCTTACAATTATTACTCAAATGGAACCAAGAGTCGGTCCATAAATATTCATAGATCCCAGCATCTTCACTGTGTCTCAGAGTGTTGATTTGCCACAACTTCTTCAGAAACATCATCTTTTCCACTGTTTGGAGCAGGCTGCTCATTGACAGATCCTTGGATGTCTCCTGTAGGTAGCGCCCCCTGCAGGGCCTCTTTCAGGGTAAGGATACCACCCTCAGAATCCCTCAGCACACCCAGCTCCCCTGACTCCTCAGGATGGTGCCTCTGGAGATGTTTGACCACCTGGAACCTCTGCTTGGCTCTGTAGGAGCAGTGGCGGCAGGAGAAGGGTTGCTGCTTCGTGTGGGACAGGAAGTGATGTCGGAGACCCGCCGGCCACCGGAAGGATTTTTGGCACAATCCACACGTGTACGCCCGATCGTCCGTGTGCTTCTTCTGGTGGGTTTTCAGGATGAAGCTGGTTTTGAAGGCTTTGCCACACTTCTCGCAGACGTAAGGACGGGCGTCGCAATGCTGCGTGTCCCGGTGGGCGCGCAGGGCGTCCGCTCTGTTGGTGCGGTACTCACATTCATCACAGGCATATGGCTTTTCCCCTAAATATTTAGAACAAGAAGTTACAACAACAATTTAATCTTTAGTCATATGTGGTCATGAATCATAAAAGATCCTTATGCAACAGCAGTTCAGGAAACAATAATCAAAAATAAAGATAAAGAGAAAAAGGTCACTGCAGACACGACCAACATGTGATGTTTTAGTTCAAAAGGTTTAGTTTGTCATATACCAGTTTTTATTTTTCAGGCCTGCAGCACAAATTATTTGCACTAAATACATGCAGAAGTAATCAAAGACCTAATAGGCGGGACTACATTTATTTTTGTGTCAGAGATGACGAGGCATTCGGCCAAACTTGTGACTGATGGAATAACATCAGTCAGATGTTTCTCAATGAATGAGTGATGCAGCAGATAAAATAAACGGGAATTATGGGTCCCTTGAACTGATTCGCTTGGAGAGAATATGTAGAATAAAGATCAGTTTGCAAAATTACACAATATACAGAATGAAAATGTGAGCTTTCGTGTGAAGTTCATACCTGTGTGTTTGGTCATGTGGTATTTCAGCTGAGTCGCCCATTTGCATTTGTAGCCGCAGTCTGGACAAAGGTACTTCTTCTCTTCTTGGTGAACCCTCATATGCAGCTTTGGTAGAAAAGCAGAAACATGTTGATTTGTATTTTATCTACAGCAAAGCAGATAAATTCAGATTAACCTCATAAACCAACAATGATACACCTGCAACCATATATACCTCTGATGGCACACTGCACTTTATGTAGCACTTCATGTGTACATTTTCTTGTATTTTATTTTAATTGTGTGTTTAATGGATTTTTAATAAGCTACAGGGAATGCATTGGTTTTTATTGTGAACATAAAGGCCATGAAATGAATATGAATATTGACTTTTACTGAAGCTACTGGGAGTTTATCTACAGGTCCTTCTCAAAATATTAGCATATTGTGATAAAGTTCATTATTTTCCATAATGTCATGATGAAAATTTAACATTCATATATTTTAGATTCATTGCACACTAACTGAAATATTTCAGGTCTTTTATTGTCTTAATACGGATGATTTTGGCATACAGCTCATGAAAACCCAAAATTCCTATCTCACAAAATTAGCATATCATTAAAAGGGTCTCTAAACGAGCTATGAACCTAATCATCTGAATCAACGAGTTAACTCTAAACACCTGCAAAAGATTCCTGAGGCCTTTAAAACTCCCAGCCTGGTTCATCACTCAAAACCCCAATCATGGGTAAGACTGCCGACCTGACTGCTGTCCAGAAGGCCACTATTGACACCCTCAAGCAAGAGGGTAAGACACAGAAAGACATTTCTGAATGAATAGGCTGTTCCCAGAGTGCTGTATCAAGGCACCTCAGTGGGAAGTCTGTGGGAAGGAAAAAGTGTGGCAGAAAACGCTGCACAACGAGAAGAGGTGACCGGACCCTGAGGAAGATTGTGGAGAAGGGCCGATTCCAGACCTTGGGGGACCTGCGGAAGCAGTGGACTGAGTCTGGAGTAGAAACATCCAGAGCCACCGTGCACAGGTGTGTGCAGGAAATGGGCTACAGGTGCCGCATTCCCCAGGTCAAGCCACTTTTGAACCAGAAACAGCAGCAGAAGCGCCTGACCTGGGCTACAGAGAAGCAGCAATGGACTGTTGCTCAGTGGTCCAAAGTACTTTTTTCGGATGAAAGCAAATTCTGCATGTCATTCGGAAATCAAGGTGCCAGAGTCTGGAGGAAGACTGGGGAGAAGGAAATGCCAAAATGCCAGAAGTTCAGTGTCAAGTACCCACAGTCAGTGATGGTCTGGGGTGCCGTGTCAGCTGCTGGTGTTGGTCCACTGTGTTTTATCAAGGGCAGGGTCAATGCAGCTAGCTATCAGGAGATTTTGGAGCACTTCATGCTTCCATCTGCTGAAAAGCTTTATGGAGATGAAGATTTCATTTTTCAGCACGACCTGGCACCTGCTCACAGTGCCAAAACCACTGGTAAATGGTTTACTGACCATGGTATCACTGTGCTCAATTGGCCTGCCAACTCTCCTGACCTGAACCCCATAGAGAATCTGTGGGATATTGTGAAGAGAACGTTGAGAGACTCAAGACCCAACACTCTGGATGAGCTAAAGGCCGCTATCGAAGCATCCTGGGCCTCCATAAGACCTCAGCAGTGCCACAGGCTGATTGCCTCCATGCCACGCCGCATTGAAGCAGTCATTTCTGCAAAAGGATTCCCAACCAAGTATTGAGTGCATAACTGTACATGATTATTTGAAGGTTGACGTTTTTTGTATTAAAAACACTTTTCTTTTATTGGTCGGATGAAATATGCTAATTTTGTGAGATAGGAATTTTGGGTTTTCATGAGCTGTATGCCACAATCATCCATATTAAGACAATAAAAGACCTGAAATATTTCAGTTAGTGTGCAATGAATCTAAAATATATGAATGTTAAATTTTCATCATGACACTTTATCACAATATGCTAATATTTTGAGAAGGACCTGTACATACTGACTGCAGCTGGCCACATTATTAGGTACACTTGTTCAATTGCTTGTTAATACAAACAGTGAATCAGCCAATCACAGCAGGAAACCATGATGGAGAAAAACAGGATTGTTTCCTAATACCCTGCAGTCTTTAACACCTGATATTTACAAAGCTAATGAAGCCTTTTCTGATTGGATTTGGTGCTGCCCATTTAACTCTATTTACAGTAGGACAGAAAGATACATTATTGGTGTTTTGGTGTCAAGCAGAGGCTAAATTACGTAGAGATTGTTAATTTAAACGCAGCACATACGATAGATATAGATTTCGGTATTTAGTATGCAAATGAACCTAATTGGGCAGTACTCTGACCACTCGGTGGCAGCAAAGTGCTTGCAACATCATCATTAATATGTGTAGAATATCCATCAACAGGCATTAGTGGAACATAACTCACAATGGCTGCATTAAGACTAGAAGCGGTGTGAAGCAATTTTGCAACAATAGTTTTGTAACCTTTTTGTTACAGCATGCAACTTTCACCAAATTTCTCTGATATCTGGGTGTTGGTTATTCACTGATCTACAACCATCATTAAAGACATCAGTTTTGAAGTGATGTGTTGAAATCTGACAGACTTTACCTTCAGCCTGGATGGATCTGAGCAGGTGTAACTGCACTGCTCACAGCTGTACGGCCTCTCCCCAGTGTGAATGCGAATGTGCCACGTGATCTTCTGCTTGTTTCGGGTTGCATACATACAGTCTGTGCATTTGTACATCCGCTTGCTCCCATGAGAACGGAGGTGCTGCTCAAACACCAGCTGATGCCGACAAGCAAATTCGCATGTGCTGCACCTGAGCGGCTTGTCCTCTGAAGACCCCCCCTCATGTTCGTTCAGAAGGTGTTGAGCTAACAACTGCCTTGTTTTGGCTGCGAAGGGACAGAGCTGACATGGGTGTGCCAGGTGAGACCTCTGATGAATGTCAAGCCTTTCTTTAGTCTGAAACACCTCCTGGCAGGTGGCGCATTTCACTTCAGGATGTCTGCTCTGCTGGTGGTGCTTCAGTGTCACTTCGCTGTTACATGTAAAGTCACATTTCTTGCATGAAAAACAGAACTGAAGCAGGTGGACCCGTTTACAGTGGTTCCTCAAAGCAATCTCTGAACTAAACCGAGCGCCACAGTGACTGCAAACATGCTGCAACTCCCCTGAGTGACATCTGCGGTTATGGCGTCTGATATCGTCAGGAGCGTAGCCGGCGAAGTCGCACAGTGGGCAGAAGTGCGTGGGCTGTTTGTCGTGGATGCGTATTTTATGCTGACGAAGTTTGGTAACTGCACCAAAGGTTTTGTCGCATGCGTCGCAGCTGTGACGGCCAACCCCTGTGTGCAGAGACTCATGCTCCTCCAAGCGATAGCGCCTTGAGGTGCTGAAGGAACAATAGCTGCAACGATGCAGTTGAGCTTCCTTGTGTTTACGTGAAGTATGCTGCTCCATGCGGCGTTGCTGTTTGCAGCTGAAGGTGCACTGCTGGCAATGCAAGCGTTTTTGTCCTGGATCCTGAAGCTTTTCTTCCTTGTGATCAGAAAGTATGTGACGGGATAAAGAACGTTTGGATTTGACTGAAAAACAGCACATGGGACATTGGAGTTCATCTGGCTTCATGCAACCTTTCTTTTCATGATTGTCTACAGCTCTTTTCTGATTATAAGCATAGTTTGGACATCCAGACAGTTGATGTTCTCCTGAGGGACCCTCGTCAAGCTTATCTGCATGATCCTCAAAGCTTTTGACTTTTTGACTCCCTTCATTGACCGTTTCAGAAATTATGTGACCAAAAGTCTCTCTGCAGGTCAGCAGGTGCTTTTTAACCACTGGCAGCTTGGCTGAAGAAAAGCTGCACACCATACATTTAAATTTACCGTCGTTTTTGACATAAAGGGTTTTGCTCTGTGATAATTTAGGTCTTTTAGTTAAGATTTTCTTCTGAATTTTGATGTCCATAAACCTATTTGCCTGGATTTCACTTGCCCGACGTTCTGATACAGTGGTGGTATGGGAGGTGTACCCTTCTTGCTGTTGACGTTTCATTTCTGTGGACATTCTTTCTGCGGAGGACCGAAGTTCCATCTGATCTGAACTTGTTCCCGTTTGGACTTGTCTGGATTCTCCTTGAGCTGCAGCAGAATTTTCTGCTGAAGTTAGAAGCACATTTGAAATACCAACAAACGTCTTTGTGTGGAGTAGAAGTGTGGAGTGCTTCTTTCTAAGGTGGTAATCGAGCCCACGCCTCTGTTTAAACTGCTCCCCACAGGACTGGCACTCATGTCCCTTTATCCTGCTTTGGCACAGAGCTCTGCGGTGGTTTTCCAAAGCTGTTTCCTTGCTGGTTACGTATGAGCATTTCTCACACCGATAAACATCTTCAGATGGCACAGCAAGCATCTGGACCCGTCCCTCCAAGACCATGGCCTCAGCTTGGGTCTTGTCGTGTTTCCTTAAAGCTTTCAGTCGGACCTCAGAGTCTGACAGGTGGTTTTCCTGGGTTGGAAAACCAGAACCGATTGTTGCAACGTTATTTTCGCCCTCAGGTGCTTGGTTAGGATCGTCCACAGACTCAACAGATTGACTTGGGTTGGTCTGAGGCTCTCTTGCATCTTCTATGTCACTTTGATCACAAGGTCCCTCTTGCATTTCTACGTTTTCTTCCTCCAATGAGCTTGTAGGTGTAGACGGGTCAAAGGTCTCTTGTGATGAGTCAGGCGCAGTGAATTTTAAAGGTGGTGTGATTTTGCAGTTTTCTTCTTCATTGTGTAAAGCTGCGTTTTGGTCCTCGGCGGTTGTAAGTGTGGTCAACACCAGAGTACAGTACTGCTCCGGACTGCTTACAGATCTTTCTGAAACCGCTTCATGACCAACTTCTTGGGACACAAAGTCAAAAACCGAATGATTAGCTTGTGAAGCGGCATAGCTTTCTGTGCAGGGATTGTTTCCTGATTGGTTCTGCTGCGTAGCAGAAGCAGGTTGTTCAGACTGCTCATGACCTACTGATGATTTACTGTAAAAGTCCTCCATGAACTCTGCTGAGTTCCTCTCCTTTTCCTTTGCTGCATAGTTCTCCAGCCATGTTGTATCTCCAGGTATGTAGCCATGGGCTTTCCTCTTGTGCAGGAAGAGGCTTATGCTGCTGTAGGACGAATAGACGCAGAGGGCACAGTGAAACTCCTTTAGCTTGGTATGTTTGCAGTTCTCGTGGTTTTGAAGCGCCTGCCGGTAGCAGGTGGTATATGAGCAATATTTGCACTTATATGCAGCCAACTTCTTCTCCTCTCCAGAATGCTTGGTCAACATGTGGTTGCGGAGCTCATACTTGCGCTTGCAGGCATAAGCGCAGATCTCACACATGAGTGTTTTAGCTTGATGCCGTAATTTGTGGCTCTTCAGTTGGTCCATTCGGTGACATCGGTAGGAGCACTGATCACACGAATATCTAGAAGAGACAGGCAATTTAATTTGTGTAGTCCAGCTAGATGACTGCATCCGAAATCACTGCTGACCACTTTATTCAGCAGCCTTTAATGGAAAAACAACAAACATGCAGCAAAATCCACAATAACCATGTTAACGTTGCTTAATAACATGTAATTAGCTCATTAATTGCTGTACATTAATCTAACTGAACGTAGCATTAGTCCATGCTAGTCTTGTAAATGAGATTTAAAATATATTTAGGCTATGATGTCATGATTAACCTGTTGCTGATGGATGTTTTAATTGGTTACCCCAATTAGTCAATGGTTACTTTTCGTACATATAATTCTGACACTTGTCTCCACAGATTTCTTCTGTTTTTACTTTTTTTTACCCAACTTAAATGTTTCAGATATAAAGAAATGTTAATATCAGACAAAGAAAACCTGAGTAAACACTAAAAGCAGTTTTTAAATGATGATTTTTTTTTATTAAGGGAACAAATCTATCCAAACCAGTCTGGCTCTGGTTTGATTCAGGCCCATTAGATAGTTTCCAGCATGAACGACCTGTTGAAGGTTAATGACACAATATCTCAACTGGATTTGAGTCCAGACTTTGACTAGGCCACTCCAAACCCTTACTTTATTGAGCCATTCATAGAAGGACTTGTTGGTGTGATCAATGTCCTGCTGAAGAAGCCAAGTGAGCTTGAGCTCAAGATTCCAGACAGATGGCCAGGAACTTCTCCTTCAGGATTTTCTGCCAGAGAGCAAAATTGATGGTTCCATAAATTACAGCAAGAGCTTTAGATGTTGTTCTGGGTTCTTCTGTTTGGTCAGCCATTCATGAGAAGGTTCACCACCGTTCCATGTTTTCTCCATGTGTGGATAATGGTTCTCACTGTGGTTCTCTGGAGACCCTAAGCCTTAGAAATGGTTGTTCAACCCTTTCCAGACCGATGGCCTGATGTTGCTTTAAGATCCTTTAGCCTACTTCATGTAGTCAGACAGGTTCTGTCTAAAAGATTTGTGGATTCTAAAGGTCAGACAGTTCTCAGGCTGGGTGTGGCTAATGAAACTGAACCACAGTTCATTCATGATATAACTTTTCTGATCAGTTGAAAACTGCTTTTTGGAATTTCTCAGGTTGTCTTTGTCTGATATTAGCATTTGTTTGACGATCTGAAGGTTCTAAAATCTTTCTTAAATCAAAGTCCACATTGCAGATTTCGGTGTTGTTGCAGAGGTTCAAACCTCCTGGGTTGAGGTCATCTGAACCAGTCGGTCCAAACGAAGAACTAACTCCTGATAGATAAATTAAACCGTAACCCCTGTTATTGTCTACCTGAGGTCTCCAGCGTGTTTCCTCATATGGACGGCGAGATAATGCTTCCACTTGGTGACGTATCCACATTCAGCACACATAAAGTTCTTGTCGTCAGCGTGAATGAGCATGTGTTTGGACAGGTAGGACTCGTCTCTGCACCTGAACTCACACAGGCTGCACTTGTGGGGCTTCTCACCTGGAGATGAACAAAGAAACATCAGGAGGTGTCAGCTAGAGCAGGACAAAAACTAGCTGAGCTCCTCCTCACCGCTGTGCATCAGGACGTGTCGCTTCAGACCGCGTTTATGTGAGGTGACGTAGCTGCACTGAGAGCAGCGGTGGATCTTCTCGTTGGCGTGCAAACGTCCAACGTGGTGCTCGAACTCCACGGAGTTAAAGGTCACGAAGGAGCAAAAATCACAGCAGAGCTTTTGTTTGCCGGTGTGGCCGAGTCGTCGGTGCTGGAGGAAGACGGACTTATTGGAGCAGGAGAAGTCGCACTCTGAGCAGTGATAGGCCAGGTGGGTCCGGTAATGATCCTCCATGTCTGCTTCGCATTTAAAGACCGCGCTGCAGGCATGATGACGACACTCTGCAGCTTTGACCCCGTGTTCCTCAGCGGCATGTCTAATGAGGTCTTTGCACTGGGAACTCTGGAAGGAACAGCCCTTCTGGAAACAGGCCATTGACGCCCCGTCTGACAGGATGTGTGTCTTCATGTGAGCCTTCAGGGCCCTGCTGTGGTGGAAGCTTAGGCTGCAGGTGGGACAGAGGAAGCTCAGTCTGCTCACAAGCTCCTCTGCCTCCTCCGGATGCACGCTGGCGACGTGGCGGCGCACCGCGTTTCTCTCCACTGCAGAATAATCGCAGCAGCTGCAGCGGTGGAGCTTCTCCCCGGCCTCTCGGAGGCGGTGAACACGTAGCTTGCTCTTGCTGGTGAAGAAACGTCCGCAGGTCGGACACTGGAGACTGGGGTCAGGGAAGTGTAACCGCAGGTGCTCCTGGAGGTGAGAGCGCATCTTGAAGCAGCGCCGGCATTTGGGACAGACGTGGGTGCGATAAATATCCTCGGATCCATCAGAAAGAAACGCTGAAGGACAAGAACAAAGTTCAGTTCAGCTCATTTATAAAAGTCTTTGTCAGGCACAAGACAAACATTACCAGGTCCAAGTGCCAATATATAATCAGATGAACCCAGTCACAGAAACGATTGTAATTATAATACAGCGAGCTCAGATTCTGCTGATCATTTAACTCCACCTAAGCTGTTGACTTTGCACCAATCTCTCCTCCTGGGAAAGCATGTGGCGACAGTGGAGAGCAATGACTCCCTTTAAATGAGTAGAAGCCTCCGGTAGAACCAGAACCAGGTTCAATATGAGCGAGTACATCTGCTGGTGATAGTCTTTGGTTGTTAAACTCTGGGTTCTGACCCAACAGTTCCTGGTGAATATTCAGCGGGTCATTCCACCCTTTAACGAAGCCACCCTGTCATCAGTTGAAGCTGATTCATTTTAAAACAAAGCAACTGGGGCATTTCTTTTTTCCACTGAATGTTCTGTCAGAGTTTCTAGGAACCTTTAATCTACACTCTATGACTTGTTTCCCTGGGGCAGGGTTAGCAACCTGCACATTAAAAAGAATAATCTTCTTGCATTGTTTTATTACCTTTATATTTTAGAGCATTGCTCAGCTCTTTGGCTGTTATTAGAAGCCAGAGTGGAGGGACCATAGAGCCACATGTGGCTCCGGAGCCCCAGGTTGCAGACCCCTGCTCTGGGGTATAAATATGTCGTCACACAATGGCTCTGTTCCTCTTAGCCACTCAAAGAAAATGGCCTCCAACTATACCAGGATCAAGGCTTTTCTTTCCTACCATCACAAACGTAAACATGTGGAGTTTGATCATCTCTACTCGGACTTTGACTAGACCTTTGAGCTTTGGTCAGATGACACTCAAGATTGATAAAATCTTTGAAACACCAGAACATTTTGAAATGAAAACCTGGGGGCCTCTGGGAGCAAACTGTAAATGGGTCATCACTGGGTTGTTGAGCAGGATAATCATCCAAAGCAGATCGGGTCACCAGACCTTAATCCAGCAGAAAACCTGTGGGCTGAGCTAGGGAGAGCAGAGCAGAGGAACCAGAAGTCTGGACCATCTAGAGCGATTGTATAAAGAGTCAGAGAAGGTCTAAGATCTTCCTCTGGATGCTCCAACGTTGGAACATGTTGGAAGAGAAGACTGCTGGGTGATGATCTGCCGGTACTGCCACCACATGTTAACAGCAGATAAGTGTGAAGAGGTGATGAAAATGAGCATCTTAATAGTTTAAACTAAAAAGGAAAACCTTCATAATGAACCGTTTGAACTGTGCTTCCTGTTTGTATGACCTTGTGACCCAAAGACTCAACCATTCTCTGAGACACCCTGAACTTGAACCCGGTAAGATAGAGAAAAAGACCCAACCAGTAGGGAGAAGGGATGAAACAGAACTGGACCTTTGTTCAGCTCACTTGGATCCAAGGAAACCATGATGACCGTGTTTACCTGCAGATGGTGCTGGTAATGCACCTGAAGGCGTAGAGCTGCCTTCTTCCACAGCTGTTCCTGGTTGTCTCCCTGCTGGTGACTCAGCCTGGCTCCCTGATGACAGACGTAAAATAACCAGAACAGAGAAGAAGAAAACCCTGCCTCTCCCCGTTTCAATAGAAAAACAACGTTCTGAATTTGTGTCTGATGTCTCCTCCAGGTGTTCTGTTTACCTGGACGGAGGTTTTCCAGATGTTTGTGCTTCAACATGTGAGTCCTGAAGTCTTTTACATTCTGAGAGACGACCTGGCAGTGAAAGCAGCCGAACGGCATGTGGCTCCTCCGGTGGCTTTCCATCTCTTCCTGTGTGAGGAATGACATTTTACAGGAGCGGCTGGTGCAGGCGATCAGGTTCAGGCCGTGCACGGACATCAGGTGGCTCTGGTTCTCCTGACGGTCAGCACTGCTGAACTGGCAGCCTTGCTCACAGCAGGGGAACGGACCTTGAGTGTCCTGCACCCTGTGGTTGGTTTTAAAGTGTTTTTTTAGAGCTGCTGGTTTAGAAAAACTCTGAATGCACTGGGAACATCTGAAGCTGTCCAGCTGGACTTTATGGGACGGAGCTGGACGCAGCTCTGGACAACAGTGAGAGACGACTGTGGCGTTATCCGAGAAGTTCTGGCCACATTTATAGCACGCATGTTCCACCACCTCCATCATGTCTGAAAAACAGGGCACAAAGAACAGAGGGTTTTCTCACTGTGCAAAAGTTTCAAACCAGTCCTGATTTCCTTACATTTATTTTCCACAGAAACCTTCTAATTATTTAATTTTGGTCTTGGGAAATCAGCTGGTTTTCATATTTATTTTCAGAACAGTCCCTGTTTTTTTTTCTAAGCCACTTATCAATGACGTATGAAGAAATAAACAGATTTTAGGCACTTTATATCAATAAGGTCTTCCAGTTACTTCAACCATTAAATTAATAGATCCATTTTAACAGGAATAAAATAGATATTTGCATCAAAACAGTGATTCTTATGATCTATTCCTGTACTGACCCTCACACAAGGAGTGTAGTGACAAATAACAGACAAAAGAAGAGGTGCTGGGCCTAAAAATTGACCTGCAACACACGAACCGTTTGCAAAAAGTATATCCTAAAAACATGAAAAGAGTCCAGCAGAGATCTGGATCAAAACCCGAGTGATTCATCCATTATCCTTCAGTTGATCAACTGTTTGCTGTGGCTTCATTTGAAATAATCTCAGGAATGGGTCAGCTGTCCAGAGGCTTCTAAAGGAGTAAAACATGAAGTAAAGGACTGAGGTGTAGCAGATAACCACAACATTAAATCTTAAAATCCATCTGTAAAGCATGGTGGAGGCGGTGTCATGGTCTGGGCATACATTTTCAGCCAGATGGTGTTTGGTTTCTTGTTAATTTTGTAAAAATTATAAATACAGAAAAGTGCTTTCAGACTTTAGTCCATCAACATGTCAGATAGGAAGCTGCTTCATTCTTCAGTCTAGCATGACAGAAATCCTCAACTTCTGATGGAGTGAAAGCTCTGGTGGACCAGCACACAAGTAATGAATTTCTGAACACGGCTCAAATAACCTGCAAGCAAACCTCAAATGGTGCAGATGATGAAGATCTATTGAAATATGAACATGACCTTCAGATGCTGTCTATCTGATTTTAAAGCCTGCTACTTGTTCTGATCACCAGTCCCAATTTCTTTGTCGCTACCCTGGGTTCTGCACCGGGTCTCCTTCCAGTGAGAATTGCTATTAAATCTTCAAAAGGAGGCACCCTGACGAGATGAACCACTTCAGCTGACTCTGTTTGAAGTAGGGGAGCAGCAGCTCCCTCCAGAATTATGGAGCTCCTGCCCTCATCTCTCAGGCAGAACCGGGCCACCTTACAGAGGAAGCTCGTCTACAGAATCTGTCTTTCAGTCATGGTCCATTTCTCACAACCTAAGGTGAGGGTTGGAATGTAGATGGACTGGTGAATTAGGAGGTTCATCTTTTAGCTCAGCTCCTTCTTCACCACAGAGCGGAGAAGAGCCCTCAGCTGTGCAGAAAAGGTTCTGATCCATCTCTCCTTCTCCTGATTTATCCCACCATTACTGGTGAACCAGACACACCTCACCAGGATGGAGCTTTGCTCCTGCTGAGAACCACTTCCTCAGACCAAGAGGAATTAAAAAGGAATAAATCCTTCCATGAACTCCCAAGTTTATAAAGTTTTTTATTTCCATGTTTGAACAAATTCCCGCTTTAATTTCCAGTTCGCCCTCTGAAATATAAAGAAATGAGGGTCAGACCAAGACTTTCGCACAGTCCTACCTCATCATGAGTGAAATGTTAACTTGTTTCTAGCTTACATGTTCATACAGGCAACTAGGAGCAGATCTGGATCATGATAATGAGGAGTCATAAACAGATGTCAGACCTCCTGCCTGAGCTCCCACCCTCACAGTCTGCCTGACAAACCAAAGATCAACATTCAGTTCTCACCTCCTCTGCTTCCTGAACTCGTTTCTGTTGTTGTTGTTCGTGTAATTCCCTGATTACATCCACAATGACGAGCTTTACGCCTTTATTCACCTAATAATGATAACATAGAGTGGCTTCAGGACGACCGAACACGCAGCTGTTATCGCTAGCTTAGCTTAGCTTAGCTTAACTTAGCTTAGCTTAGCTTAACTTAGTTTAGCGTAGTTCAGTACTACTCAGACGGCGCTGAAGTTGGCTTCCGATTTGTCACTTCCGTAAAGGACAGATTCCCAGTTTTAAAGCCCAGGGATCTGGAACCTGCGGCCCCGGAGCCACAGTTATAATAGTTTAAAACTGAGCCGTGCTCTGAGATCTGAAGGTTCTAAAAAGATTTTCAATGGATATCTGCAAAGAATTTATCGAAATATAAAAGTCTTGATGATAAAATTAATATTAGGTCCGTGCACTTTTGCTCTCATTCCTTATTCTATTTTTGGAATCAAACTCTGGAAAACGTGTCAGTTGGTTTTCTGATTCATATAAATCACCAGAATGTCCAACTTGAAGAAGAATTTAAGAAGGAAACCGTCTCAGACGAGCTTTTTATTGCAAATAACTTCAATAGACATCTAGAAATGCAGATTATTCCTGAAAAGACTTCGTTCATGAATAAATTGTGTGACAGTATTTATTATATCTGGCACAGTCGAAATGGGCCCACCGACCTCACAAGTCACACTGCTCCTGAAATGATAAACTGACAGATAAAGAATAATCAATACTTAAAAAATAGAAATGTAGTATAATTATAAGCACAAAATAGACCCTGTTTGCTGTGATTCACGTGGTTGACGCCAAACAATGGGAGTAATAGTAACGACATTACAAACGTCAAACTAAAGTCATTTCAAATGCTACAAGCTCACTGTCAGGTAAAACTTAAAACCACAACTAATATAAAAACTCAAGGAAAATAAGAATCAGGCGCGTAGATATAACTGCCTGGGCTGAAGATGTTTTCTGAATAGCCCCGGATCTCTTAAAAGATTACATTTAAGTAAGTTTTAGAAAAGAAAGTATTAAAAAGATGCACTAATCCACAAAATGGCATTGGATTTCACATTTTTATGTGAAAAAATCATATGATTTGTTTCTATTGTGCTCCATATAATCACTGCCCGCTTCTAAGCTGGCAATGAGTTAAAAGGAAAAAACAAAATTTTTTTATTTGCGCACAAAGGCGACTGCGCAAATACCGGCGGACTGGCACTCTGTACGTTCTGGAGAGGTTCGGGACGGCTGTTCAGTCCAGAGCCGTCGGCTTTCCTCGATCAGTACCCGAAAGGTTACACTGACTCGAACCGGGCTCGAACAGGACTTATTTAAGGGAAACCGCGGAGCCAACCGGAAAGCAGAGTTTGGTGCGTGTTTGCGCACAGAAACAGGTGGAAGCAGAGCAGCAATAAAACCTGAATGCTGACTCAGAATGGCCTGATCGTAAGTTAAAGCTCATCATAAGTGGAATGAAGGGTATAAAACAGAACAGGTTCATGAAAGAAGGAAAACTTTTAATGAAATGTTTGGAAAGCTCTCAGCATAATTAAATCAAATAAATATGTTTTTAGTATCTTACCGTTTGACTAAGTTTTAAATTAATCAACTTTATACCAGTTTCCTTTTTAAATGTAAGAAATTAAGACCATGAAGCCTCAGGAGTGAAACATTTGGATGAGTGTGTAACGTTTAAAAAGGTCATTTCCATAGATGAGAAAAGAAGCACATTTATTTGGCCCATAGTAACACATTTTGTCAGCAAAAATTTAGATTAGATTTTTTTCTAAATACAACAAAATGTATCATTATCTGCTTCAACAAAATGTTTTTTATCCTTCATTCAGCTTCTAACAAAAAATAAAAACCAAGTACAATTATTATAAACCTTCTTTGTTTGATTCACAATGATTTACATTAAAGTTAACAAAATTATCAAGTGGAAAAGTTTTTCTTTTTTACCTGTTCAACAATAAACGAAACATGCTATATTTTAATAAAACAGATACAGTTCCAAAATACCAAAATGATTTTCTAGGTATAGGTTATTCAAAGAAACGGGGGTCAATTGATTTTTATTTTCTTGTCTATTGTCTGGAACATAAACGGGATTTGAGTCACTCTTTCTTTCAAAACGCTTCTTAGATTTAGCCCAGTTTAATAAATCCAGATTTAGATCAGGTCCATTTGCATAACCTTAAAACTTTGATCAGGGTAATTCTAGTCTGGATTATTTCACAAAAATAAATAGTCATTCATCTTCTATACCGGTTCTTCCATAGTGGGTCATGGGGAAGCTGGTGCCTATCTCCAGCAGTCTATGGGCGGAAAAAAATAAAAATAAATTAAATTTCTTCGTGTGAACTCTTAACTGGCTGGACCAGCGTAAGGTCCAGTCTAAAACGGTTTCACATAAGATTTATAATATTAATAAGATTGTTCATTATCTGTAGAATAATCCACACCAGAATCAGGTTCTGAAGATTAACCTGAGCAAAGACAAAAAAATAAATAAATAATGTATTGGACCTTTTTGGGTTTTCACAATCAGAATAAATGTTTCAAATATCAGAAAACTGTGTTATAAGTAATCCGGAAGCTGTTTAGAATAAATTAATTAATAAATACAGTGAAATTTGTCTTTTTTTTTTTATAGAATAAAAATAAAAACAGAAATAAAGCTTAACCAATAACAAAAAACGGTCCAGAATAATCCCGATTCCTTAAAAATGTATAATAATCCTTTACCCCGAGTCGGAGGCTAACTTTAGTATCGGAACTAAGTGCGATAGGTATTGGTGGACAGTCGGACTGTTTTTCCTGCAACACAGGAAGTGTGGTAAAGGTCGCTACATCACATGGAACCTTTAGGCTGCAGAGGACTTTATTTACTGAGTCCTGCGGGATAAACTCTGGTTCTACCAGGGGGTGCAGGACACCACATCATGCCGCTGTCGGACTTTCTGGACGGCCTGAAGGACAACCCGTACTTTGGGGCTGGGTTCGGACTGGTCGGGATCGGGACAGCGCTGGCCGTAGCCAGAAAGGGTGCCCAGGTGGGGATGGTGTTTTTCCGCAGGAACTACATGATCACTCTGGAGGTTCCCAGCAGGGACAAGAGCTACCACTGGCTGCTGAGCTGGATCACCAAGCACGCCACGCACACGCAGCACCTCAGCGTGGAGACTTCCTACTTGGCACACGAGAGTGGAAGGGTCCATACGCAGTTCGACTTCCACCCGAGTCCAGGGAACCACATCATCTGGTCAGGAAAACCTCCAGCTCTGATCAGTTAAACAGTTTTTACGGTCTCATGCTGATGGACCTACCAGAACTTCATGCTGCCTTCAAGTACACCTCGTAAATTAAACAATCCTGAAAGAAAAGCACCAGCCAACTTCCCAGCGGCCTGGTTCACATAAAATGTGGTGATGTTTACTATGATCAGTTAATTTTTAACAGCTGATTCAGAACACATTGTTGTTTACTAGATGTCCTTGAATGCAGCAGGAAGCATCGCAACCGTAAAAAGTACCAAAGAAGCGCAACGATTTTAAAACTTATTTGCGGATGGTGTGACGCTGCTCATGTTCACACAGTCAGTTATATCAGTTCGCCTATACATTTAAAATGTTTCTTTAAAGTTTAGCTGCGTTATTTTCAGAAGATGACTCATAGATCATTGCAATTTTAAAATCTCATTTGATTAATCAGTGTTATAAAACACAACTAACAGATATCGGTGCAAAGACCCATATTTCTTTAATGTGTAGCCAATAATACAGGTCCTTCTCAAAATATTAGCATATTATGATAAAGTTCATTATTTTCCATAATGTCATGATGAAAATTGAACATTCATATATTTTAGATTCATTGCACACTAACTGAAATATTTCAGGTCTTTTATTGTCTTAATACGGATGATTTTGGCATACAGCTCATGAAAACCCAAAATTCCTATCTCACAAAATTAGCATATAATGAAAAGGGTCTCTAAACGAGCTATTAAACTAATCATCTGAATCAACGAGTTAACTCTAAACACCTGCAAAAGATTCCTGAGGCCTTTAAAACTCCCAGCCTGGTTCATCACTCAAAACCCCAATCATGGGTAAGACTGCCGACCTGACTGCTGTCCAGAAGGCCACTATTGACACCCTCAAGCAAGAGGGTAAGACACAGAAAGACATTTCTGAACAAATAGGCTGTTCCCAGAGTGCTGTATCAAGGCACCTCAGTGGGAAGTCTGTGGGAAGGAAAAAGTGTGGCAGAAAACGCTGCACAACGAGAAGAGGTGACCGGACCCTGAGGAAGATTGTGGAGAAGGGCCGATTCCAGACCTTGGGGGACCTGCGGAAGCAGTGGACTGAGTCTGGAGTAGAAACATCCAGAGCCACCGTGCACAGGCGTGTGCAGGAAATGGGCTACAGGTGCCGCATTCCCCAGGTCAAGCCACTTTTGAACCAGAAACAGCGGCAGAAGCGCCTGACCTGGGGTACAGAGAAGCAGCACTGGACTGTTGCTCAGTGGTCCAAAGTACTTTTTTCGGATGAAAGCAAATTCTGCATGTCATTTGGAAATCAAGGTGCCAGAGTCTGGAGGAAGACTGAGGAGAAGGAAATGCCAAAATGCCAGAAGTCCAGTGTCAAGTACCCACAGTCAGTGATGGTCTGGGGTGCCGTGTCAGCTGCTGGTGTTGGTCCACTGTGTTTTATCAAGGGCAGGGTCAATGCAGCTAGCTATCAGGAGATTTTGGAGCACTTCATGCTTCCATCTGCTGAAAAGCTTTATGGAGATGAAGATTTCATTTTTCAGCACGACCTGGCACCTGCTCACAGTGCCAAAACCACTGGTAAATGGTTTACTGACCATGGTATCACTGTGCTCAATTGGCCTGCCAACTCTCCTGACCTGAACCCCATAGAGAATCTGTGGGATATTGTGAAGAGAACGTTGAGAGACTCAAGACCCAACACTCTGGATGAGCTAAAGGCCGCTATCGAAGCATCCTGGGTCTCCATAAGACCTCAGTGCCACAGGCTGATTGCCTCCATGCCACGCCGCATTGAAGCAGTCATTTCTGCAAAAGGATTCCCGACCAAGTATTGAGTGCATAACTGTACATGATTATTTGAAGGTTGACGTTTTTTGTATTAAAAATACTTTTCTTTTATTGGTCGGATGAAATATGCTAATTTTGTGAGATAGGAATTTTGGGTTTTCATGAGCTGTATGCCAAAATCATCCGTATTAAGACAATAAAAGACCTGAAATATTTCAGTTAGTGTGCAATGAATCTAAAATATATGAATGTTAAATTTACATCATGACATTATGGAAAATAATTAACTTTATCACAATATGCTAATATTTTGAGAAGGGCCTGTATAGTCATTGTCTTCTGCCTACCTGAGATTGGGTTGTCAAGGTGACGGGTCCTCAGTTTAAAACAGATGGTGTCGTATTTGCAAGGTGGTGCAGGATGCTGTGACACCTGTGTGGCCCACATGTCAGGATGTCATTTGATGCAACCACACAGCCTCCTGCCAACCCACGATGTAAACCCCATCAAGTCCTGATGACCTTCAGTCACTGTTCTAGCTGTGGCGCGCTCCAGTAACTCCATTCAGTTCAGATTCTATATATCATAATTATCTCAGACCAATACAAATGGGTCCAATTCATATTGTGTTGTACAATAATCCAGTTCAGACCAGTCATATACAAGCAGCTTCAGATTTAAAGTTATTTTCATTCAACCAATCAGCTTGTTTCTGATAGAAGGTTGGACAATCACCTTGTAAATGACAAGACAGCATATAAGGGGTATTATTAAATATTTACTTTATTATTTAAATAATTAATAAATAGTTTTATTTCTTTACTTTTTAACTCTGCTGTGGAGCAGGTTAGGTTTCCAGAGTAGTGATCAAGAGCATGAAAGCACCACATCTTAACCAATCAGTGCCAAGAAAGTATAAAAAATATGCCAGTACTTGAACGCACCGATCTGTGTTCTGTAGATCATTTAAAGTCAACATATAACTGTGCTGCTTTTCTCTCCGCACCGTTATACCGTTACATCTTAATTAATGATCAAATTCAACAATGCAAACGAACCAGAAAAGGTAGCATTCTAGAGTCTGGATAATAGAAACCAAGATGTTTACAATATTTCTCCCTGCTGGACTGAGTCGTTTTCATCTTTGTTGATCGGAGGTCCAACAGGTGACCTCTGCAGCGTTTGATACGTGAACTTTGTTCATAACAAAAAGTTAGGTACATTCATACCTGAATCATTTGGCTGCAACATGTAGGTTAACTTGTGCTTCAGCTGGTGTTCTAATAAGGCTGTTTCACTAGAACACCTGTTCCTCTTAAGAAAACCAGGATTGGCTGAACCTGCTTCAGAGTTGAGGGCCCAGGTTTACCTTCGATGTAAAGAAAAACCAGAGAACATAAAGTTGATGGCAGCCAACGATTAGTTTGTTGGCTGTGAACATATGCATCAGTCATTTAGATATCGTCTCTAATCACCGCTCTCCACCGTGGTCTTCAGGTATGGGAGGAAGTGGATCCGAGTGGAGCGGACCAGGGAGAAGCAGATGGTGGATCTTCACACTGGGACTCCATGGGAGTCCGTCACGTTCACAGCTCTGGGCAGAGACAGACAGATCTTCTTCAACATCCTGCAAGAAGGTACAGGCTGGTCAGTGTGCCGTTAAAAGAAAGTACACCCTGATTCATTTCTACGATTCTCTACATAAAAACACAATGGAAGCAGAAGCTGGTCTTAAAATGAAGTGATCCTGAAGATCTCACTGCTGTAGACGGGTTACGCAGTGATTTTCAGGCAGTTTGAAGCTATACAGGTCCATCTCAAAATATTAGCATATTGTGATAAAGTTCATTATTTTCCATAATGTCATGATGAAAATGTAACATTCATATATTTTAGATTCATTGCACACTAACTGAAATATTTCAGGTCTTTTATTGTCTTAATACGGATGATTTTGGCAAACAGCTCATGAAAACCCAAAATTCCTATCTCACAAAATTAGCATATTTCATCCGACCAATAAAAGAAAAGTGTTTTTGATACAAAAAACGTCAACCTTCAAATAATCATGTACAGTTATGCACTCAATACTTGGTCGGGAATCCTTTTGCAGAAATGACTGCTTCAATGCGGCGTGGCATGGAGGCAATCAGCCTGTGCACGGTGGCTCTGGATGTTTCTACTCCAGACTCAGTCCACTGCTTCCGCAGGTCCCCCAAGGTCTGGAATCGGCCCTTCTCCACAATCTTCCTCAGGGTCCGGTCACCTCTTCTCGTTGTGCAGCGTTTTCTGCCACACTTTTTCCTTCCCACAGACTTCCCACTGAGGTGCCTTGATACAGCACTCTGGGAACAGCCTATTCATTCAGAAATGTCTTTCTGTGTCTTACCCTCTTGCTTGAGGGTGTCAATAGTGGCCTTCTGGACAGCAGTCAGGTCGGCAGTCTTGCCCATGATTGGGGTTTTGAGTGATGAACCAGGCTGGGAGTTTTAAAGGCCTCAGGAATCTTTTGCAGGTGTTCAGAGTTAACTCGTTGATTCAGATGATTAGGTTCATAGCTCGTTTAGAGACCCTTTTAATGATATGCTAATTTTGTGAGATAGGAATTTTGGGTTTTCATGAGCTGTATGCCAAAATCATCCGTATTAAGACAATAAAAGACCTGAAATATTTCAGTTAGTGTGCAATGAATCTAAAATATATGAATGTTCAATTTTCATCATTACATTATGGAAAATAATGAACTTTATCACAATATGCTAATATTTTGAGAAGGACCTGTAATTTTAGTTCATGACAGGACAGAAAAACGCTGAACCAGTCTGGCTGTTCTGGAACAATGTCCTCTGGACAGATGAGACCATGGTAGAGATGTTTGATCATAATGCACAGAACCAGAACCAAACGCAGCAGATCAGCACAAACACCTCATACCAACCGTCAGGGGCTGATGGTTTCATTTTGTTCTGGAGCCGCGGGACCTGAACACCTTGCAGTTGTAAGAATTATGAGTGTTGATTAATTAATATTTATCAAGAATTATAATTTAAAATCATAATATGGAAAAAAAATTAATTTCTTAACCAAAAATCCTTCCTTACGAATCGAAATCAGAGATGACTTCTGGTGTTGTAATTATGACTCAAAGCCCTTGATTATTACAATTATTAAATTCTCAGTAATAATTGATAACTATTACTAGATGTCACTGTTTAATCAACCGCTTCACCAAACGTGGGGAACTTTGACCTTATTTTGACAGACAAATCACTCATGGTCAAAATAAACACAAACACTTTCTCTTTATCTATGTGAATATTTATGAAATCAACAGCCCTGATACACCTCCCTATTCTGATTCAATAATCGCCACCTAATCAAGCATGCAAAGGTTCTACACAAAAAGAGTTAAATAATAACTAAACAAGATAAAACAACGAGTGTGTATGAAGTCAAACCAGCAGTTATGGCAAAACAAGAGAAAATAAAGTGCTGAGCGAAGCTTTGGGAGCGGCCTCCACCAGGCTGCAGTCATAAAACCCCCAAAGTTAGAGCTCAGTGAAACACAAAATTATAAAACTTTAGGCGGCAACCAGTGGAAAAACATGAAGAGTGAAGACCATGGAATAGTTAGTTTTCACCATGAGGTTCTAGCAGTCCAACTTTAAGTTCACCTGAGTCTGCGCTCAGGTGTTCAAAAACACACTCAGACACGCACAGCTTCAAAGCGCAGCGGCTTTTAGAGTTCAACAGCAATCAAGTTTCAAAAAGACATTTCATGCACATACAACTCAGAACACATTGGACTATAAGTGGTGATTCTAAATCGCTCTAAAATCCTACTCTATCCTGCCCAAGCTATTTCTAATAGAAATAAAACAAAACGGGATTATTTGGTGTCGTCTTCTCTGGAGCAGAGGGAGAGGGGGGAGTTTGTTAGGCGTCTGTAACAAACTCAAAGACAGCCGCCTTCCTCCTTTGACCAAAGGGGAAAAATATGACGGACCGTCAGCAGTCGACTGGAACAAAACAAAGAGGAAAATTTCGTCTCCTTGGAAAACCTCCGTGGGGTTTTTTTGGTTTACGTGTTAAATCGATCGGTAAAGTAAAACTCGCAGGTCTTCCTATCCCTGCAAGCTTAGCTCGTTGAGCTTCTCATGAGTTTTCAGTGAGGAGAATTAATGAAAACACACGTGTGAGTTTCTTCTCCAGAATGATGCGCCTCCATTGCGTGGTAACTGCGTCTCGGTTTCCAGCGGGACCAAAAGCAAAGGTGAGGCGTCTCCCTTGTCCTTATATAGCCCACCGTGACATCAGAACTGCGACGCCCCTTCCTATCAGCTGCAATTCCTGCTGGGAGTTGTGGTAGCAGACCATCCTGGGGTATATAGTAGCAGATGACACTGGGAGGTATAGTAGTGAGCAAATGGTCCAACACAGTTTTCCTGATTTAAGCACCTGATAAGGATGAGAGAATATTTTTATCCCTCTACGTTAAACCTTATCGTCAAAGACGGTGGACTTGCCTGCATATGAAACTCGTTCTTTTGTTCATTTGCAGCGCGGGAACTGGCCCTGAAGCAAGAAGAAGGACGCACGGTGATGTACACAGCCATGGGCGCCGAGTGGAGGCCCTTTGGGTTCCCTCGGCGACGCAGACCCCTCAGCTCTGTGGTCCTGGAGGCCGGTGTGGCAGAGAGGATCGTGGACGATGTGAAGGACTTTATTGGGAACCCCAAGTGGTATACAGACAGAGGTAAAGTAGAGGTTCAGCCTTTTAGGAAATAACTCAAACTTCAATTTCAGTTTAAACTTATGGTAAAATGGAGAACTTTGTTGGTGAGTGTTCTGTCTATCCTTTTAAAGGTTGATGGTTGAAAGTCCATCTCTGTTTCTACAGGAATCCCCTACAGAAGAGGATATCTGCTGTATGGTCCACCAGGATGTGGGAAGAGCAGCTTTATGTGAGTGTTCCATCATCAGTGTCTCCTGGTGCCTGTTCTGTGGAGCTTCCTGAACCGTCTGGGCTCTCGTTTATGTTTCAGCACGGCGTTGGCAGGCGAGCTCGGCTACAGCATCTGTCTCATGAGTCTGAGCGACAGGACGCTCTCAGATGACCGTCTGAACCACCTCCTGAGCGTGGCGCCGCAGCAGAGCATCATCCTGCTGGAGGATGTGGACGCTGCGTTTGTGAGCAGGGACCTGCTGCCCACTGAGAGTGAGTTCTGGGGGAAGAACTGCTGCTGTTGGTCCGTATTGTTTTCAGCGTGGACTTCCAGATCGCTGAGCTGTTTGGGTTTTTTTTTCTGCTTTTCCAGACCCGCTGGCTTTTCAGGGAATGGGAAGACTGACCTTCAGCGGTCTGCTGAACTCACTTGATGGAGTTGCTTCATCTGAGGCCAGAATAGTTTTTATGACCACCAACTTCATAGACAGGTACTGTTGCAGATGATTTATTAATGATATATGCTAAAAACCCAAATATTACACTGACAGGATTCCAGAAAGCTCCAGTCCAGTTCGTTATGTCCTACTGACATCCTCACAAAGAAATATTTAGAAACAGAGTCCTGTGATTGATAAAAGCATTTTTAGTTTCAAAGTAAGGACTTCCCAGAGCACAATGTAAAAAAAACAGCATCGCTGCTCATTTCCATCTCATGTGAGCCAACAGGAGCCACCCGGTCTTCCCTGCAAACTCGTTTACCCTTAACTCGTTACCTTTGATTCACCAATAAAATGTCTACTTTTCGCCCCTTAAAGGAGACATCTGATGCTTTTAAATCCTTCCTTTTCACCTTAAATCATCCAGCTGTGGTCTATATAAAGTGGAACCTCAACGCTTTGGTTTGAACTCCTTGGTCTTGTAGCTCCTCAGGCTCCTCTTCTACCTGTTCTGATGTCTGAGAGCAACTCGTTTTGGTGCCGTCTCTTTAAATGCTACTGAAACACTACACACCCCCCTCCAGGTCAAAGAGTGCTGAACTTTAACTTGTTCGGCCATTTTTTTGTGTTTGATAATAATTATCTAGAGCTGCAAGAAACAAAACGGCAAAAACAATGAAACCTGTTAATGTAATATTAATACTAGAACCTGCAGTCTGGTTCTGTCCTCCAGCAGCACACAGCGCTAACATGCCACTGGTATCAGAACCAGCTTTGACTACAAAATCAGAGCGGGGAAAAAAAGACGGATATGTGAAATTGATCAGCCAGAAGTCCATGACCTTATTTAGCTGATCAGCAGCGAATACTGAGACGTAACAGTTGGAAAACGTAACAGATGATAGAGAAAACTGAACGCACTGAAAAATACGACCCAAACAGAATATAAAGATATCTCTGCAGCACCTTGGTGAGAATAAACTAAACTTTTCTGCCCTCCTACAAACTCCAAGTACACAACAACGTGTATTGAAAGGCTAAAAAACTGGATTTATCATGAAATATCCCTTTTAAACCCAAAACAGTTCGTCTCAAAAGTGATTTAAAATATTATTTTTTAAATATTTTTTCCACTTGCAGCACATAAGATTAAAACTACATAAAACTACTCGTACTCATCATCTTCCGCTTATCCGGGACCGGGTTGCGGGGGCAGCAGACTCAGCAGAGACGCCCAGACGTCCCTCTCTCCAGACACCTCCTCCAGCTCCTCCGGGGGGAGCCCAAGGCGTTCCCAGGCCAGCCGAGAGACATAGTCCCTCCAGCGTGTCCTGGGCTGTCCCCTGGACCTCCTCCCGGTGGGACGTGCCTGGAACACCTCCAGAGGAAGGCGTCCAGAGGGCATCCGGTATAGATGCCCGAGCCACCTCAACTGGCTCCTCTCGATGTGGAGGAGCAGCGGCTCTACTCCGAGCTCCTCCCGGATGGCCGAGCTCCTCACCCTATCTCTAAGGGAGTGCCCGGCCACCCTACAGAGGAAGCTCATTTCAGCCGCTTGTATCCGTGATCTCGTTCTTTCGGTCATGACCCAAAGTTCATGGCCATAGGTGAGGGTAGGAACGTAGACTGACCGTTAAATCGAGAGCTTTGCTTTTCGGCTCAGCTCTCTCTTCACCACAACGGACCGACACAGAGTCCCCATTACTGTGGCAGCCGCACCGATCCGTCTGTCGATCTCCCGCTCCATTCTTCCTTCACTCGTGAACAAGACCCCGAGATACTTGAACTCCTCCACTTGAGGCAGGAACTGCCATCCAACCAGAAGAGGACAAGCCACCCTTTTCCGGTCGAGTACCATGGCCTCTGACTTGGAGGAGCTGATCTTCATCCCAGCCGCTTCACATTCGGCTGCAAACCGCCCCAGTGCATGCTGTAGGTCTTGGCTAGAGGGGGCCAGCAGGACCACGTCATCTGCAAAAAGAAGAGACGAAATCTTCTGGTCCCCAAACCAGACCCCCTCTGGCCCTTGGCTGCGTCTAGAAATCCTCTCCATAAAAGTTATGAACAGGACCGGTGACAAAGGGCAGCCCTGCCAGAGTCCAACATGCACCGGGAACAGGTCCGACTTAGTGCCGGCATTGCGGACCAAACTCCTGCTCCGCTTCTACAGAGACCGGATGGCCCCTAATAAAGGGCCCCTGATTCCAAACTCCTGGAGCACCCCCCACAGGGCATCACGGGGGACACAGTCAAATGCTTTCTTCAGGTCCACAGAACACATGTGGACCGGTTGGGCAAACTCCCATGAACCCTCGAGTACCCTGTAGAGGGTATAGAGCTGGTCCAGTGTTCCACGGCCGGGACGAAAACCACACTGCTCCTCCTGAATCCGAGGTTCGACTATCGGTCGGACTCTCCTCTCCAATACCCTGGCGTAGGCCTTACTAGGGAGGCTGAGGAGTGTGACCCCCCTGTAGTTGGAACACACCCTCCGGCGTTCCCAGCAGACCCTCACTATGCGCTTGGGCCTGCCAAGTCTATCCGGCTTTCTCCTCTTCCAGTGGATCCAACTCACCACCAGGTGGTGATCAGTGGACAGCTCAGGCCCTCTCTTCACCCGAGTATCCAAAACATGCGGCCGAAGGTCTGATGATACGACAACAAAGTTGTTCATCGACCTCCTGCCTAGGGTGTCCTGGTGCCAAGTGCACTGATGGACACCCTTATGCTTGAACATGGTGTTCATTATGGACAATCTGTGACTAGCACAGAAGTCCAATAACAAAACACCACTCGGATTCAGATCGGGGAGGCCATTCCTCCTGATCTCCAGGTGTCACTGTCGTTTCCCACGTGGGCGTTGAAGTTCCCCAGCAGAATAATGGAGTCCCCGGGAGGGGCACTATTCAGCACCCCCGACAGGGACGCCAAGAAGGCCGGGTACAATGCACTACCCCCCCTAGAGCCACCCTAAGCATCCGGGGATCGGGCCGCAAGGTCTCCACCTTCGTCTGCCGCCCAATCCTTTTTGCACCGGTCCCTCATGGTTCCCCCTGCAGGTGGTGGGCCCACTGGGGGATGGCCTCGCGTCTCACATTTGGGCTTGGCCCGGGCGGGTCCTGCGAGGAGCAACCCAGCCACCAGGGGCTCTCCGACGAGTCCCGACCCCAGGCCTGGCTTACCGGGCGACATCACGTGCCTTGATGTAATTGTCCTCATGAGGGGTTCTTGAACCGCTCTTTGTCTGTCATGTCATCTAGAGCCTGTTTGCCATGGGAGACCCTATCAGGGGCATTTAGGTCCCAGACAACATAGCATTTAGGAGCACTCAAACCCCTCCACCATGTTAAGGTGGCGGTTCAAAACTACATCGGACCTAAATATAATACAGTATAATCTATTTTATTATTTTTATGTTTTATGTCCTTTTTTTCATGAGAAAACCTTTTCTTCCAGAGACAAAAACACAAAATATTCAACCTTTGCTAACAAATTAGCTGTAAAGGGAAAGATTTGGGATGAGGTTACTGGATCCTTGATTGGTTTATTAGTTTATCATTTTCCAATTTCTTAGAAACTTCAAGAGATCTGCTTCCCTCTGAGAGACTTTTCAGAGTGAATTAAATCTCCTTTTAGGCCGTTTTGCAATAGTTGCTACAGAAACGTATAATTGATGGCCACGATGTTGACATTTTATACATCGCCCGTGGCATAAAGCATGATACATTGTTTGTGTGATATATTCTCTAGCCATAATGTCATAATGTTTTCTTTAAGGAGATGTTTGTACTTTTTGTCAGTTATTAAAAAAGTGATGTATCGTCAGCGTAAAGAGAAACTTTGAGTTCAGTTTGACCTCTCTTGATGCCCTGAATAAACTCTCACAGCTTAATTCTAGAGATGTGTTTTTAAAAGTCTGTTCAGATCCTGCAGAACCTCAACCTTTGGACTACTTGTGCATTAAACATTTTAATATTCTTGTTGTAGAACTCAGATTAGCACCTGTCAGTGCATCAGGATGAATTATTTTATTTCCTAGGTAATAGGCACTGCCTCCAGTCTACACACATCATTCTACAAAGTGAAATAAATCTGTTGGCAGACATTTAAATGAGTAAACTGGTATCTTTGCTGGTGACAAACAGTATGGAAGTATTTTCAGGTGCTGCTAACAGCCATTCTGGCTTTGATCTGCACACACAGGTTGGACGCGGCGCTAATCCGACCTGGCCGAGTTGACCTAAAACAGTACATTGGACACTGCACCGCCTGGCAGCTCTCCCAGATGTTCCGGCGGTTCTATCCGGACGAGCCGGCTTCGGAAGGAGAATGCTTCGCCGAGCGAGCGTTGGCCGCTCATTCTGAGATCAGTGCTGCTCAGGTGCAAGGACACTTTCTGCTCCACAAACAGGATCCTGCAGGATCGATAGACAATGTGGCCCAAATAAAATGATGATTGACCAGGATGTGACTCAGACACTGATTGCAGAATAAAGAGAAAAACAAAAAGAATCTCTAGTTTTTATTTATAAGAACAAAATGCTCTAAACCAGACAAACCACAAATGGCACAGATGAGTTTGTTTGTTAGCCATATGGTATGTTAACACGTGATATTTTGAGTTTTTTATTTCTTTTTAAACACCGGTCTGTCCCCTGACCTGAACTCTCTATATCTTGGAGTAAAAGAGATATTTCAGAATTTATTTTATGTCCTGATCATCTGGGAATGTTTTTTACCGCATGAGTAAAAAGTGAAATATTTTAGGATGTTATGCTACAGCTAGTTGTGCAGAAATCTTTCTTTAAATGCAAATAATGTAAATCAAAGTGAAAAGAAGTCAACCCTTTATGTTGTAAAGTTTTATTTCTATAATAGGTGCTGTAGCTGATGCTGTTGGTGCATATTTGGTTGGTGAGTCTGCCCTTACCCTTAAATCAGTGAGACTTGGTTGATTCAATTCAAATATCTTCCAAATCCAGACTTTCTCTGCATTATGACTTCAGTGTTCTTAGACCTCTTGTTGCTCTCTGTCTGCTGCCTTTGGGTTTAGTCTTTAATAAGCATTGCATTGGTGAGTCAGTCTTTAATATGGGCCATGTTGGCATTAGAAAGGAGGAGATGCACAAACATCACATAAAAACGTAGAACTTATCTGTCAGTTGGGAGTTGGCGCCCCCTGCTGGATGCAGAGAACATTAGTTCGTTCTGAATACTTTCCATGAACAAATTGTTCTATGGTTGAATCAAAAGACCAGTTTTTACATTTTAGAGTAAAGAAAAAAACTTAACTTTTACAAATATAAAATAAATGCATTTTCTTGAATTCTATATTTATGGAAAATAAAAATAAAAAAGCAGTTTTTGACCGAATTACAAAAATGTTCATTAAGTTTTGTTGTAAATACTATACAGAAATCACTAACAGGTCACTTTCATTAAAGTGGTGTTCAGTTATTTATTTAGAGCCACAGGTTGCAGACCCCTGTAATTGACCACTCAGGTTGGGTGAATACTCCTTGTTGTTCTCCGGCCCAGGTCCAAAACACAAAGGAGACTGGTTCTTTTCAGTAGCTGGTCATGAACTATGGACTAAACTGCCTTTGTACATCAGGACCTCCACAGACCCGTTTTATTCCCTGGCTTTTGAAACTGACTAAATTTGTCAATATTTTGTGTCATTTACCTTCTGCCTCGGCGACTCCATATTGTCTTCTGATTAACACACCAACATCCAATGTCATTCTCCACATCTCCCTCAGCATATACACTCTCTGGTTCTCTTTGTTCTCTGCTGGATCCTCCTGTTTTCATGCCCGATACACTTCACGTTATCCCGTATCCTGTCACCTCCTGCTGTTTCAGCCTGTTTTTCTGTCGGTGTTCCTGGTTCCATTCTCCTTCTTCTGCTCCTCTTGTATTTTTTCCTTTTTTTCTTTAAATAAATTATGCTCATCCCATGTTCCTGTCTGCACCTGAGTCCTACTCCAAACACACACCTCTGGAAAGTTTTGTCTTGTTTTAAAGGGGTCATATCATGCAAAATCCCCTTTTTTAGCTTTTAAAAAACAATTTTTTGTGGTGTACTCGGAGTTTGTAGGAGGGCAGAAAAGTAGATTTTAATCTCTCCAGGTGCTCCGTAGATATCTTTATATTCTGTTTGGGGACTTTTCTCTATAATCTGTCACGTTTTTCCAACTGTTACGTGACAGTATTTGCTCCAAAACAGCTAAATAAGCTCATGGACTTCCAGCTGATCAATTTTGAGAATCTGTATATTTATTTCTCACTGCGATTTTGTAGTCAAAGCTCCAGTATGCCTACGCTGAAAGAGGATATGTTCGGTTCAGTTTTTGGGTGTATTAACCCACACAATTCATTACACTGTACCCCATCAGAACCTCTTCAAAGTGCCTGGTTAAATTTTATTTTTCATGGAAATCTACCCACAAATTCCTATTCCCCTACTTCAAGGATGAGTTCTTCATCAACCTCCTCCAGTATCAAGAAGGATTTGCTGAAAGATTTAATCTGATTAAGCGGTCAGTTCCTTCTGTTTATGGAAATGAGGGACACAGCAAAGCAGTAAGCTGCAAATACACTAAAATGACAAACAACTTTATTTTAGACATGAATTTATTGTGTTGTAACGTCCTGGCCGTGGTTCTGATACCAGAACCAGACTGCAGGTTTTAATTTTATTATTACATCAACAGTTTAGCGTTGTTTTTGTCTTGTTTCTGCAGCGCTAGATAAATGTCAAACAGATGCACCTCAGAACAGGTAAAAGAGGGTCCTGAGAAGCTACAAGAACAAGGAGTTCAGACCAAAGCATTGAGGTTCCACTTTATATGGACCACAACTGGATTATTTGAGGTGAAAAGGAATGATTTAAAAGCCTCATATGCCCTCTTTAAGATGTACTTAAAAATAGAAATACATTTGACTTGACGTCAGATGTTGCTTTGGAAGGTTGTAAAAACTGCAGTCAGTGTGATTCTGTGAATTAAATAGATCCATCCTCACGTTTCAAGCAAATTTAGAGAAACAGAATGATTTAAATAAAGCATCCACAGAGCTCTCCTGCTGTGGTTGACTCTCCTGGTTGTTTCTAGAGATCAGAGCTGGATGGGTGAGCAGCATGGCTCCTCCCATTCTGCTCACATGGATGTAACTGGTTGTTCACTGAGCTGTAATGGCTGCCTGGCTGTCACGGAGAGCACTGTCTGGGAACTCCAGCTGTCGGTTGCCGCTATACCTCCGTTCTGAAGGCCATGTCTGCTCCAGAGGGGTGGGAAGGACTTTCTCTGCCCTGCAAGACAAGCTGCAGACGGTGGAGGACCTTCCTCGCGTCAGCTCCTTGGAGATGATTTACAGGTTCATATTCCAGGGTTACTACTATGGTCTCCATGAGTTACAGGTAGGCCAGAGTGTGATACACTGGACTGTCTGACCTCTGGATGTCTCACATTGAAATATTTGATACATGCAGTTTTCAGTTACTGTCCAGAATTTTCCAACAAGCTTTTCATAAATCTTTAATATATTATAAAAACTGAAAGACCTGCAGACAAAACTGATTATTTAATGAATGGTCAGGGTGTGTTTTGTGTTTGCACCTCAAATGCATGAATAAATGTTGGGCAGAAAACATGACCTTTGAGCCCACAGATAAGAATTAGTGCGAGCTGAATTTCTAGGAATCATGGTTGCAAATGTGGATTTTTTTCCTGCAATTACAGCTGCCATTCCTGCCTTTTTTGCCCAAGTTTTATCGCTGCATATAAACAGGTTTCTTTTACATTTTGTTCTCTGTTAAGATCTATGAGAAGAAGCTGTATGGACCCATTTACAAAAATGGACGTAAGGCGGTGTCTCTGACCACCCCTAAGCTGCTGGAGGAACTCATGAGGAAGGATGAGAGGTTTCCCTCCAGAGGAGACATGTCTCTGTGGACGGAGTACCGCGAGCTGAGAGGATTAGGTTACGGGCCCTTCACAGAGTAAAACACTGATGCTTCACTTCCACTTCCTTGTTATACTCACATAACAGTTTCATTGAAATGAGTAGATTATGACCTCTTGACCACAGTTTATTGACACAGAGAAATAAATAACTGGATGAACAAGTTTGAATTTATTGTGGGTTTTCCGTAATCCATACAGGGTCACAATTATGCATGCAGGCTCAAATATATACAAACACCCACAAACTCATCTTTTAAATGTCCATTAGCGGTTTTTACCTGGACCTTACGCCTTCTGTAGCTATCAGCAAGCTTCAGCAACATTCTGGTTGAATATTTGACCGCTCTTCTTGGCAGAATTGGTAGTGTTCATGTAAACTTGGTGGTTTTCTGTCACAGACATGACTTTTTTACTCACTCCACAGATTTTCAGATGTGTCCAGGTTTTAACCAACTATCTGTTGATTTAAGGTGAAGTAGAATAATTTGGAGGTGGTCCTCCTCCCTCATTATTCCATCAACTTCATGAAATTAATCAGGGCTAGTGGCAGTAAAACAGCCCACAGCATGATGCTTCCACCATCATATTTGATAGATAGTACAGTTAACTTTTAATTCTCCAAACATAGTTAACATGATGTGCCCAAACAGCTCAACCTTTGCCTCGTCCAACCATCGAATCTTTTCTTCAGAAGGGATCTGCTTGTCCATGTAGGCAGCTGCTTTTAGAGCAGAAGCTTCTTTCTTGGTCAGCACCTCTTCAGTCTGTTTCAGACCTACCTCACTCTGGACAGGGATGCTGGTGTCCCAGCAGTTTCCTGTTCAACATCCTAACCAATTTCCTTTGTAGCAGAAGTGACCCTCAAGAGGTGAGGTCAGGATTTCTGTTATACACAGAGTAACTGTTGGTGTGAAGATTTGTGTAGAAAACATCTCCTACTTGGAAAAGGTTTAGCTGAGGTGTCATTAAAGGTTTAACCATCCTCTACCAACATCTTGTACTGAGGCCTCTACTGCTGGTTTGGCAGCACTTCTTGAAGAATGAAACATTTGGCAAGCTAATCATCCTGCTGACGCCAAACATACACATCTATGAGGACATCTTGATCAGCTGCCCCATCAGATTGTTCTGCTATTGGTTTTGTTCCAGCCCTAAGTTGTTCCTGCAACTCAGGAAGTAACTTTGGCCAAAACAAGTCCCTCCCCTTTAGGTTGATTTACAGCTGATCCAGTGCTGGTTGAACTGTATGCTGCATGTTGTCTAACAACTTGCAGGTGTCAAAGTGGTTCCAACATAAAAAGGATTACAGTCATCCTAATAAACCATAAAAGGACAGAGAGTCATTAAGTAAGGTCTGATGAGTAAGGAGTATTGGTTACAAAAGGTTCATCTTCAGATGGGACTGAATTTTTTTTAAAGGTCCAGTAAAAATTGCGCCAAGATTCGACATAAAACCCAACAGGCCAATAACAACATTATAATCTTAAAAGAAGTTGGACTAGCAGAAAATACCGAAATTGGGGCAGCATATAGTGTGAAAAGGAAATGGGCCCTAAGATTCAGCCTTGAGGTACCGCGCATCTAAGTGGAAAAAGGTAGCAAGGAGACAAACTGAGTTCATTTAATGACAGGAAACCTGGGAATTAATTACTATCAACTTGAGACAAATACATATATCAGATGAAGAAAGCCAAAATCCTGAAAAGCCTGATTACACTAACTAAAGAGATTTTCAGAACATGACATCGATGCAGAAACCTCAGTCAGCTTTAAACCAAACATTTTCTTACCTTCTAAGCATGTATTTCTGCTCTCAGGGAAGGGGAGCGCTGGTACAACATGAGGGTGGTTCTCAACAAGCGGATGCTCCATCCCAGGGATTCTGCTCAGTACTCTGGGGTGATCAATGAGGTGGTTACAGACTTCATAAAAGGCATCAAACAACTGCGTCAAGCCAGCCCAACAGGAGATCTTGTTCCCGACATTTCCAATAGGTTTTACCTGTTTTCCCTGGAAGGTATGTGCAAACAGTATTCCTGAGTAATGAAACTCTGAGAAAAGATCTTCTTTGTTTCTGATTTAGTTTTTGCCTCACAGGTATTGCCTCCATACTGTTTGAGACGAGGCTCGGTTGTCTGAGAAATGAGATTCCAGCTGGTACTGAAGAATTCATTAACTCCATCGCTCAGATGTTCTCCAACTCCATTCCTGTGGCAATATTTCCAAAGTGGAGCCGCAATCTGCTTCCTTACTGGGGGCGCTACATCGCCAGCTGGGATGGTATCTTCAGCTTTAGTGAGTTGCTGAAGCTTTATACAGAAGTCCCTTTGACTCAAACACCAAAACATGAGGTTGCTGTTACATGTGAAACTACCACTAAACTGGCCTGTAACTCATTCAGACATGAGTGCACCTTTAAAAAAGAAAAAAAAAAGTGTCCGCTGACCTTCCACTGGTTTGACAACATCCTCCAAAATCTAGCTAGATGGAAATGCCTCACATTTTTTAAGACCTTTAAAACTGAACTGTTGACCCTATAAGTGTTAAACCTTGGAAACCATGTTAATCCACCTGCACTGAGGTCCTTATCCTTTATGGGAAGGCCCTGTAACCAAACATGAAACTAAGCTTTATGCTTTACACAAGTCTGTCTTTGTAATTGTGTCGCAGTTTATTTTTACTTGATAACTAAACAATAAAAGTATGTCAGCTCTAAGAAAGCTCCCTGGGATTTAAATGAACACACAGCTGAAGCAAATGTAATGAGACCAACCACACAATTTAAACCATACATCCCAGCAGGTCTCATCATCCTTCTGTCACAGATTATTCCTATCACTCATCTCCATCTACACCACCCTGCCTGCTCTCTCTATTTGCTTCCTGTTGATTGTGATGGTTGACTCCAGGTGTTTAAACTCATCCACTTCAACTGACTACTGCTTTCAGCTCTATAGAGCATACCTCCAGCTCCCTAGGCTGTCATCCACCTTCCCTGTACTTTCACTGAACATCACAATGTCATCTGCAAACATCATAATCCATAGAGACTGCAGTAATCCTTATCGGCTATAATCTCTAACTATCACCACTGCTTTTGTATCTCTGATATAATCCCGTCCCTACCTTCAACCCATCCTTCACATGTACCACACACCTCACCACTGTCTCATTCTCGTTGTACATGTGGGCTCAGTGTGAACACCTGCAATAAAAACTATCTGTTAGCATTTTACAGCAGACCATGTATGAACATCAGTCCTTTCACCAAAGGTTTGGAAGTTGATCTTTTTAAACTATCTATAAAATTCTTTAGCCATTTTCAGGGCTGCTCAGCAAAAATACTAGAAGTATTGTGACCAGATTGAAGATATTACATCTTGTTTGAAGACATTTGTTAAGCTACATGAAAGGTGAAGAGCAACAGAACGTTGGGTTATCTGACGTCTCTTCTTGTTCAAGGTAAAATTTTGATCGACAAGAAGATGGAGGAGATTCAGCAACGAGTGGAAAACAACCAGACTGTGGAGGGTGAATATCTAACATACCTCCTGTCAAACACCAAGATGAGCACTGAAGATGTCTACGCCAGCGTCACGGAGCTTCTCTTAGCCGGAGTGGACACGGTACTCAACTCATTCTTATAATAGTAATAAAAGCTTTTATTCTGACAGACCCGTATATATTCCAGTTAGATTGTGACTGATATACACAGCACTTTAAATGTGGCGGTATTCAATTTTCTGCTTGTATATATTTGTTGACATGTTTATGTCTCTATTTCAAAGACCTCCAACACCCTCACATGGACTTTGTACCAGTTGTCCAAAAACCCAGAAATCCAGGACAGGCTTTATGAAGAAGTGTCCACACTGGTCCCAGCAGACCGAATCCCCACTGCTGCAGAGGTCACTGGGATGCCGTTTTTACGAGCTGTGATCAAGGAAACTCTTAGGTAAACCTGCATGGTGTACCCGGGGTAATTACATACGGCTGTTTATAATCTTCTTAACTTGCGTTCTTTTTTGACAGGATGTACCCTGTGGTTTCTATAAATTCAAGAATCATAACTGAACAGCCTGTTTCTCTTGGTGGATATCGGTTTCCAAAGAAAGTGGGTCTGATTTTTTTATTTTGTAATCTAATAAAGTACCTTTTGTACATATTTACTACTTACTCTTTACTTACTGGAAGATCAGGTCAAATTTTGTATGAGTACTTACAATGTTAAAGCTTTTTTAAAATCAGAACAATAAAACACAAGAGTTGTAATATTATTTCATTTCTGTTGTTTTGCCAGACTGTTTTCACACTCTGTCACTATGCCATTAGTCATGATGAGAACACATTCCCAGAACCGTTCAGATTCAAGCCGGAGAGATGGCTCCGTGACGGCCGGCAGAGGCCAAACCCGTTTGGTTCTATCCCGTTTGGCTACGGAGTTCGAGGCTGCGTTGGTCGCAGGATTGCAGAGCTCGAGATGTATTTAGTTCTGTTTCGGGTAAGTGCCAAAAACAAAGAAACAATGCAACTTAATGACAAAGAAGCTTAGAAAGTGTTAATTCCTGAAAGGATTGCAGTTCAGAATATACATAAAAAAATCAAACTAGTCTTGGACCATAACCCTGTAGAAAACCATAACTAACTCTGGTTTGTGTGAATGATACTTTAAAAAAACATATCATATTTAAACTGCAATTGGTCTGAAAAATAAGACTCAAACCAGTCCAAATCTTGATTTATTCCTTTTCTGAGTCTTTGTTACACATTGTTGTGGTGGACCATGTCTAAACATGCATATTATTAGCATGCCTCACCCAGTATTGTTTTCTAACTAGCACCGGAACAGCCCTGATCCATCCACAAGTGGTCTTTCCAAGCATCTTGTGGCCTCCTGTTGTATCTGACATCAAGCTGAAGCAGCAGATCTTTTAAAATATGGAGGATGTGAGGTCGGATCTCCATTGATCAAATGTATTCAACGGCTCACGGAAAAAATTCGAACCCAAGTCAAAACCCTTTCACCAAACAGTCAAGTTCAATGAGTGTATTACCAGGAAAAGGGTTGCCCAGTCAGTCTTCTGGAGTGAGACTGAGGCTTTTCCTCTGTTTCCCACTCTCTCACTCTTCCCAGATAAATAAATAATAAAAGGTTTTTGCTCTCAAAAGCAATCTACAGCAGTCAGACATGTACACCAGCCAAAAATGTTTTAACTAGACAACAAACATCCCTTTATAACGGGTTCAATATAGTAATTCTTGGACGTCATGATACATCGGTATCAAGTTATGACGCAGGCTATTATCAAAAAGCACCAAAGTTCAACATTCCACCCTCTCGATCACACATGAAACTTGTTGGATTAAAACCAAAGTAAGTGAATGACAATAAAACAAATGTATGTATGTATATATGTACAGTAAAGACCAAAGGTTTGGACACACCTTCTCATTCAAAGAGTTTTCTTTATTTTCATGACTATGAATATTATAGCTTCACACTGAAGGCATCAAAACTATGAATTAACACATGTGGAATTATATACTGAACAAAAAAGTGTGAAACAACTGAAAATATGTCTTATATTCTAGGTTCTTCAAAGTAGCCACCTTTTGCTTTGATTACTGCTCTGCACACTCTTGGTATTCTGTTGATGAACTTCAAGAGGTAGTCACCTGAAATGGTTTTCACTTCACAGGTGTGCCCTGTCAGGTTTAATAAGTGGGATTTCAAGCCTTATAAATGGGGTTGGGACCATCAATTGTGTTGTGCAGGAGGTGGATACAGTACACAGCTGATAGTCCTACTGAATAGACTGTTAGAATTTGTATTATGGCAAGAAAAAAGCAGCTAAGTAAAGAAAAACGAGTGGCCATCATTACTTTAAGAAATGAAGGTCAGTCAGTCCGAACAATTGGGAAAACTTTGAAAGTGTCCCCAAGTGCAGTTGCAAAAACCATCAAGCGCTACAAAGAAACTGGCTCAAATGAGGACCGCCCCAAGAAAGGAAGACCAAGAGTCACCTCTGCTGCGGACGATAAGTTCATCCGAGTCACCAGCCTCAGAAATCGCAGGTTAACAGCAGCTCAGATTAGAGAACAGGTCAATGCCACACAGAGTTCTAGCAGCAGACACATCTCTAGAACAACTGTTAAGAGGAGACTGTGTGAATCAGGCCTTCATGGTAAAATAGCTGCTAGGAAACCACTGCTGAGGACAGGCAACAAGAAGAAGAGACTTGTTTGGGCTAAAGAACACAAGGAATGGACATTAGACCAGTGGAAATCTGTGCTTTGGTCTAATGAGTCCAAGTTTGAGATCTTTGGTTCCAACCACCGTGTCTTTGTGGGGCGCAGAAGAGGTGAACGGATGGACTCTACATGCCTGGTTCCCACCGTGAAGCATGGAGGAGGAGGTGTGATGGTGTGGGGGTGCTTTGCTGGTGACACTGTTGGGGATTTATTCAAAATTGAAGGCATACTGAACCAGCATGGCTACCACAGCATCTTGCAGCGGCATGCTATTCCATCCGGTTTGCGTTTAGTTGAACCATCATTTATTTTTCAACAGGACAATGACCCCAAACACACCTCCAGGCTGTGTAAGGGCTATTTGACCAAGAAGGAGAGTGATGGGGTGCTGCGCCAGATGACCTGGCCTCCACAGTCACAGGACCTGAACCCAATGGAGATGATTTGAGGTGAGCTGGACCACAGAGTGAAGGCAAAAGGGCCAACAAGTGCTAAGCATCTCTGGGAACTCCTTCAAGACTGTTGGAAAACCATTTCAGGTGACTACCTCTTGAAGCTCATCAACAGAATACCAAGAGTGTGTGGAGCAGTAATCAAAGCAAAATGTGGCTACTTTGAAGAACCTAGAATATAAGACATATTTTCAGTTGTTTCATACTTTTTTGTTCAGTATATAATTCCACGTGTTAATTCATAGTTTTGATGCCTTCAGTGTGAAGCTACAATATTCATAGTCATGAAAATAAAGACAACTCTTTGAATGAGAAGGTGTGTCCAAACCTTTGGTCTGTACTGTATATATATATTTTTTGTTTTTGTTTACATATATATCCATTTTTTCTGTTTATGGTTAAGTAAACACAGTGATTGACAATTCTCTCTGAGGTCCTGATCACTCTGCAGATACATTTACCTGAATAATGACTAGGAATAGTTTTATTAGACCATACTTTTTACTTTTACCACAGTAGAAATATGTTGAAGTACTGCTACTCTTACCTGGGTAAAATCTCTGGCTACAGTGAGGAAGTTGGTGCAGAGCACCAGTTTAAACGGTGCATCAGCCAGGGAGTGGCCTGGATCTCCTGGCTGATGTTTCTGAGATTTACTGCTTGTTGCTGTCATCAGATCTGAGATAAATTCACTTTGTTTTTTACTGGGGCATTTTAATGAATAACAGTATCATTGAAATGTTTTTTCAGTTCATCATTATATTCATAAAGTGAAACTCATGTAGCTTTACACAGATTCATCACACACAGAGTAAAATATTTCAAGCATTTCTTTCTGTTCAGAACATCCGATTTTTGTATTAAAAATCTATTTATTAGACTTCAAGAACTGGGCTTTCATTAGCCATAAGCCCTAATAAACATTAATTAATGCCTGAAATACATCTGTCAGCGTCTAAGGATTTTAAAAATGTTTCTATAATATTGTAATTTATTGAGTTGCACCTGTATTTTCTGTGTTTTTCCTCAGCTTATTCGGGAGTTTGAAATCAAAGCCAGCCCTAACATGGACGAGCTAAAGATCGTCAGTCGGGCTGTTTTGGTTCCTGACAAGCAACTGGACCTGCATTTTGTGGACCGATGATGAAGAATCACAGTTTGATTCTCTGAACAGTTTGGTTAACCGGTGTCACAAGGAGCTGTTTTGGTTTTGTTTTTGTATCAAAGTGTCTGCAGTTGAGTGAAAATGAGGCCAGTGAAACAAGCTAAAGGCTAACTGTCATAAATGGACCACTGATCATAACAGAGACCTTAGATCAGAATACCTCCATACCTTGTATGCATTTCCATCCTTCATTGAAGCGCTTTCTGCTGCGCCTATATGCTAAAGTCAAAGCCAGCTGCTGCTCCTCAGAGTATTGATGCTAACAGGGCAGACCTTCCACCATCCAGGGAGACTCTGACATTAGAGCAGATGTAGAGAAGCAGTCCATAAAACGTATGACTTCTCTCCCTTCCTTTAAACTAGTCCTGAAGATAAAGAACGTCTCTTTATTCTCATTTATTATGGACTTTATCCTTTTTGCTAAATTTGCATGTTTGAAGTACATGATTTATATAGAGAGTTATGTCTATATGTTTAGGTCTGTATAATTTATTTCTTTTCAGCTGTGCAACACTGTTAGAATTATGATTATTGATTAATTAATCTTTATCAATAATTATAATTAAAAATCATAATTTGACAAAATTAATTTCTTAACCAAAATCCTCATTTATGAATCGAGACCAGAGATGTTTCTGGTGTTGTAATTGTGGCTCAACGCCTTTGATAATTACAACTGTTAAATACTCAGTAATAATTGATAACTATTACCAGAGATGTCACTGTTTAATCAACCTTTTCTGCCGAAACGTGGGGAACTTTAACCTTATCTTGACTGACGAATCACTCTTGCACAAAATTAACCCAGAAACGCCTTCTGTTATCATCTATGTGAATATTTATTAAATCACAGCCCTGATACAATCCGTTCTTCTGATTTAATAATCTTCACCTACTCAAACATGCAAAGTTCTACACAAAAGGGCTAAAATATCTAACTAAACAAAATAAAGCAAAACAGCAGTATGGGATCAAACCAGCAGTTATGGCAAAAATGATAATATGACAAAAAGGATATGGTTGTGAGTGTAGGGTGGGGCGCAGCTCCAACTGTAACTCAGTTATACCGTATTTTCCGCACTATAAGGCGCACTTAAAAACCATTAATTTTCTCAAAAAATGACAGTGCGCCTTGTAATCCGGAGCGCCTTATATATGGATCAATTGGTTAATTGGTTGATCCATACTGGTTGTACACGGCGCTCTGTCAAAATGTTTCAGTACGACTGGTAAACTACAAAGCCGCACCGCTTGCAGCATTACGGCTACCGTAGTCAGGGGCGTCGCCGAAGTAATAGCGGTAAACACCTGTACTGTGCTTACTCCTAGTCCAACACCACTTGTGTGTGTATAACGACCCCAAAATGGCACCTTTCAAGAGACACGCTTACGATGCTGAGTTCAAACTCAAGGCTGTCAGCTAGTCGAACATGGGAATAGAGCAGCAGCGAGAGAATTCAACAGTTAACGCTACTATATTGTGAATGTACTAACGTTTGATTTAGTGCATCAAACTGTTTCTTTTACGTGTTTACTGAATCAGGGAAAAGTTCCCTTTCACGTTTTAACTAACGTTTTATTTCAACTTCAACTTCATAGACTCCAATGCATTCCTAACGTGCGGTTGGCTCTATTCAATAGACTTCTATGTAGAGGAGACCTTACCATGAAAGTGAATGGAGTTATCAGAACGCTGGTTTGTAGTGTATTAATAAAGTTTGACTGACTGACTTATCTGACTGTTTTGTTGACATTCTCTTTAGCACAGCTCCATCTAGTAGATGCATAACGCAACCCCAGTCAAACGTTTGACTGCAGTAGTTTCTATTCTATGCGCCTTATAATCCGGTGCGCCTTATATATGAAAAAAGTTCTAAAATAGGCCATTCATTGAAGGTGCGCCTTATAGTGCGGAAAATATGGTACTCAGTCATAAAACCTCCCCCAACTCTGCGAGGCGAGCAGACAAAGAGTTATAAAACTTTTGGCGGCAAGCTAGCAAGCAGTGAGGTTGAAGACAAAGAGAATGGGGAATTTCACCATGAGGTTATTTTAACAGTCCAGTCTCACAGCGCACCTGCGCTGACTCTCAGGTGTTCAATAACCCTGCAAAACACACACAAAGCTGAGTAGCACAGCGGCTTCCAGACGTCAAACACAGCACATCAAAGTTTCAATAAAAATGTTACATGCAGATATCATTCAGAACACGTTAGATTAAATAGCCCTGCCCAGACTTTCTAAGAAAGAAAGAAATAAAAATAAAGGATGGGTTTTACTTGTTGAAGTCTTCTTTCTCAGCGGGGTTGAGAGAGAATGGGGTGGAAGTTGGAAGTTACTGTGCGTCCACAGTTAACTTCAGGATAAGCGGTCAATCTTTGTCCTCTGGCCTCCTTGATCTGACCATCAAAGTCAACTAGGACAAAACAAGGTGGCTCCTTGAAACTCCGTGGTTTTTTAGTTACGTGTTAAACTCACGTCTTCAATTGGCAAAGTGAAATTTCTGGCCTTCTTATTCCAGGAACCTCAGTTATGAATTCTTCGTTGGCCAACGAGAGAGAATAAATTAAATCCACTCGGGACTCTTCTCCAGGTGATGCTTCAGATGTTGGTAACTGTGTCGCGGTTGCCAGCTGAAGGCAAATGGTGGGTCGTCTCATCCTCTGTTATATAGTTGACGGTGGCCTCAGGGCTGCGATCTGTAGGAGCAGACTGTCCTGGATACAAAATGGCCAAAAACGCCAGGAGTCCTGGTGGCATCCAGCAACGTGCAAATGGTCCAATATTCAGCAAACAAGTGGTCCAACATTCCCCCCTAGGTTCAAAGGGTGGGATGAATCGCAGTCTTTGAAGCTACTGGGACCATTCTGTCCTTTGCTGAACAATCAGTGATCCGTGGCGAAGCAGAACAAACAAAACTGTCTCTGTGTTCCTCAAAACCTATGACTGGGCAGGATAGAGGTTAGCCTGGGCAGGACTAAACTCTGACTAACTCATACCTTTCTATGTTGTTTAATGAGAAAATACAGGACAATACATTAATATCATCATTACATTCTTTTGGTCATCAGCTTTGGTAACCCTGAGACAAACTGAAACAACAATAAAAGGTACCATATACATGTGTATATATATATACATGTGTATATATATATATGTGTATATATATATATGTGTATATATATATATATGTGTGTATATATATATATATATATATATATAAAGCAAAACAAAAAAACAAACAAAAACAAAATCATGGTTCATAGCTTATTCGTCCAACTTCCATTAGGCGCTGGAACCTGGCTGTGTCATTGGCAAAGGTGATGCTATGAACCGTGGGGAAATGAATGTGAGGGAATCAATCCTGACCTGTAAACGCTTAACCTGCCTGTATGCGGTGTATAATCTAAAAAACAAATGTTTAAAACAGGTTTAGGCTTAAACCATTAGCTCTACCAAATGATGATGGGTTTTAATATGACTCCTGTCTCTAACTATCTAGATGTGAAAAGAGGGAGAAAAAGAATAATTGAATTGCAGTACCTAGGCTATAAGCCAGGTGTGTTTGTGGAGGTTGCTGTGGTGGACTTAGGATTTTCCCTACTAAGTTCAGCAGAACTAGTCCAGTAGGTATCTGTGCCTTGGTGAGACTGTCTACAGATGAACCAACCTCCTTTAATAAGACTTTACATGAAATATCAGGCAGCATGTGTGTCCATTAAATCATTCTTAATCACTTTTGTGAGGTCTGCTGTGCATGCAGAGTGTTAATGGGAAAAACATTGTGCCAACTTACAGTTTAAGACTGTGTCCTAGAAGGTAGTTATATTTTTAACTGTTTCTGTTGAAGAAAGTTGTTACTGGTTAGTGCATGTTGGTGTGAGTTTATGAAACATGCACCTATTTAACTAGTCCTACGTACCGGTCTCTCCTTTCCCGGACATGGAGACAAGCTCTGTTCTTGGGGAGAGTTTGACGGAGAATTTCATCTGGTTCAGCAAAAGTGCAGCAGCAGCGATGATGGTGTCAATAATTTCTGACAAGCATCCAACCCACTTAATGAAGCTGCATGTCACAGTTAGGAGGAATTTGTTACCTCCTGCTAATTTTGGAGCTGGTTCGACCCAGTTGGTTTGAAGGTGGAACCACGGTAATGTAACCCCCCTTCGCTGAAGCGGAGGTTGACTGGTTGGCTGGGATGGCTGAAACTGGCGGCAGGTTAAACATCCTTTGATGTAGACCTGGGTGTCGTGAAACGTTGGAGGCCAGTGCGCCATCTGTTGGAGGGTGTGGAGTGTGGCTTTGTAGCTCCTATGGCATCCTACAGGAGAGTAATGGGCGAAGGATAACGTGACCCCCCTTTGGTCTGTTGGAACAATTTCCACAGCATGGGAGAGCTGTTTGATGCCAATCTGCACACTGGAGGTGCACACTCTGGTTGTCTTGAGGTGAGGGCAGAGTCTGTCTGCTAAAAGAAGTGTCTGGCTGTGTTGTGCCTCAGTTAAAAGGGGGTCTTTTTGGCACAAACGGTCATACAGCTCTCTACTGGTTGATGAATTTCCCAGCCAGAATGCTAGTAGCACTTCTGGTATGAACATGGTTTCCAGGTGTACACCTTCCACCACTTTGGGGTTGTAAGTGTTCACACCTGGGTTCTTTAAAGAGCCACGCAATGCATGACTGCATCTGGCAGGAGTTTCCTGGATGGCTGGGTGCAGCTGTGCCTCAGAAGTGCCCATGACCGGCTCTGATGAGGGACTGAGAGGTTCTTTGGGCTCCTCTAAGCTGGTGATCTGGTTGGCCACAAAGAGTGGTTTGCTGCTTACACCCAGTGGGTTTTGCACCTCCACCTGGACCCAGAGTTGGTCCTGGTGGCAGTCAATGAGTGGGGCCAGCCTGTCCAGCAGGTCCTGGCCACCAAGAAAAAGCTCTTTGTTTAATGTGCACATATAGATGGGGTGCACCAGAGCCATGTCTTCGAGTGTGATGTCCAGCTCCACCCAACTAGTGATGCATGATCGGGTTTGGGTGTGGCTGGTGATGCTTACATCACAAGCGTTGGCCTGAAATGGTTCTTTAAAGGTGAGCATGGCTCTACTCACCTCCTCAAACATGATTGAGCACATCAGGTTGATCTCTGATCCTCTTTTAAAATAGAAACTCAGTTGGAAACGTCCTACTATCATGATCAGACAATATAGACAACGTGCATGTCCATTTTGGTTCAGTTTACCTGAGAACCTTGGAAAGATGGTTTGTGGTGTTTCTCCTGGGGAGGTCCAAATGGTACTTGGAGTTTCTCAGGTTTGTCTCCCCATCCGATCAGGTAGACTCTGATGGCTGTGGAGACTGGATCCAAGCCTAGTCGTGCTGACGGGAAGTTTGGGTCTGGTTTAACTGGAGGATCGGCTTCCTGTTTCATGGGTTGTGGGGGCATGGTGGCCTGACGCACTGCTTCTGTCACCATCTTACGTAAGGCCTTCTCTATCTCTTTCCCCATAATCCCTTCTGCGTGTCGGTTCCACCCTTTTCCATCAGGTTTACCTTTAGGCTTCACATGATGGTCAGGTCGTCTGTTCGACCGGAAGTGGTCCGGCAACTTTGACTGTGGTTGATATTCAGTACCACCCCCCCAGTCCAGCTGACCAAACCTACGTTGTTCCCTGAACCTGTTCTTCACATGGGTTCTGGTTGAAGGCTTTTCCTGATCTTCCAACGCAAGCCTGTTCCTTTCTGCATGTATCCGTAAAAACCTAGCCTCGCCCTCTGATCCCTTGGTCGGACAAGCACGTATTTCCCACGCCATCTGAGCATATTTGCGGATCTCTTGCATGCTCATGGTCTTGGTTCTGCAATACATAGTAACATCTTATCGCACACTTTCATGAAGGTTGTGGAAGAACAGGGATTTAAAAGCATGTTCCTCCTCAATGCCGGGCGCATTGCGTCCTTGGAAGTAAACAGCTCTCAAGCGCCGGTAATACTCCCTAGGTGCTTCGCTTTTCTTTTGCTGGATAGTGAAAGCACCAAGTGTGGTGGAGGCCCGGTCCGTGTACACAGAATATTCTTCCCTTAAAGCTTCACAAAGGGTTGAATAACGGTCTCGGACTGCAGGGGTCAGGCTCTCCAGGAAAACATGGACGGTCCTGGATGTTGTCTTCCAGATGAGCTTCAGTTTTTCCTGTGCTGATGGGCAGTACAAATCTAGAAGACAGCGTTCAACTTCCCTAAGATAATCATCAATGTTTGTTTCTGCATTATTAGGGTCGAAGCGCTCTATGTCTTTGGCCAGAGACTCAAGCTGGCGGGTGCGCAATCCACTCTCAGGGATTGGTGCCGACCTATCTGAGTCATCATCAGAGAGTTCCCTCCGGCTGCACTCAGGGTGTATCAGTGCATCATGCCTCATCCTCGGCGGAGGCAGTGGGGGCTGCTCCCGGTACAACGGTGGGCCCTTTGTTTCCCGGACTCGGGTCCTGGGCAGCAGTTGAGGGCGGTAGGAAGCACCTGAATCCCAGGGGTGGCTTTCCTGTCACCTTGGCGGAGGTGAGGGATCGTAGAGGACCGTACTGTGAGTCAAGTTTGAAGGCTGCTCGCATCTGAGCCGTGAACTATTTACACCTGCTGGGTCCCCAGCCAGGTACCATTCATGGCTGCTGATTGCAGTGGGGTGGGGCACCGCACCACTGAACCTATTCTGACTACTTACACTTGTTCTTGCCTCGGTGGATGTATGGGAAACCCCATGAGCCTGGAAAGGTAATCTCTGGAGAGCAGCTTCTACATCCTCCAGATCTGACCTGCAGGTTCTCTCAGGGTTTCGCAGGTGTGGCTCACCTCCAAAGGTTTCAACGTGTGAGGTGGGTTTCGGTTCGTCCCCCCATTCCTCCAGGGATAGGGGGGTGGCATGGCTACCCTCTATTGTCTCCAATCTATTTCCAACTTCTGTTAGTTCACCTCTAAGGACATCCACCGTCTGCAAAGTTTCATTCAGCTCGAACTGCAGTTTAACACGCTGATCAACTTCCAACATTAACCTGCGCTGATATAACAGAGTGAGCTGTCCTTACACATCTGAGACCCGTCTGTCCTTTGGTGGGTTTTTGATGACTTGGAGCAACTCCTGAATCCTGGCTTCACATTGCTCAATGCCATAATCATTGAGACCATTACGCTCCTCCGGGGACAACAGAATCAATGACCCAACCACCTCTTGTGCCTGCATTCCTATGGGTTCCTCCACCATACACACATCTCCAGCTGCAGTCTGGGATGTTCCCTCCATCTTTGGCCCAAAATGCACAATGCAAACACACAAAACTGTTTATCTATGAACCACCACTAAAGAAATTAGCAGCAATGTAACAGACTGAGTTGTTCAGTGACCAATGATTACTAAATTAATTAGCAGCACACAACAAGCTAAGCTGTTCTGTGATTAAATGATTGCTAAATTAATTAGCAGCACACAACAGGCTAAGCTGTCCAGCTAGCTGTCTGATTCATATATGTATCTTTCAGGTATGGGTTTGCTTAAAATGGGCACACAGGTTTGACTGTTCAAACTGTGGCTTACCCAAGTCTATGCTTTAGTGCTTTAGCAAACACACACAAAAAAGGAAAGAAAGAAGAAGAAAAAGAATTTTGAAATAACCCAAAACCAAATTCAAAATAAAATTTAAAAAATGGGAAAACTAAGCTAAAACATTCAATGCTTCAAATAAATGTTAGTGCTCTCTAATATGGATCACCTACCTTCCTGTTAGACAACTAAGTTAGTTTTATGAGTCAGATCAAAACATGCTTCACACAATAAAACCCAGCAAAAACGCATACATTTTATCCAAACGTGGTAATGAATGATCTGTAACTTCAACTTTCAACTTTAAGTTATGCCCTTTTGATGATAGGTGATGGAATTATCTGCCTGTGTTAATGAATTGAGAGATTAAAATCAAAGTAGGAAATGCAATTCTCATTAGTGACCACCAGATGGTACCGAGTGCAGGTCTGCGGTTTGGGAAATGAAGCTACAACTGCAATTTTATTAAATGGCCACCAGATGTAGGTGTTGTTCTCTACCTGACTGGGAGAATGTTGGTCACAACTGTAATTACGCCCAGCGGACACTGGAGGCAGGTCTGCTGCTTATCAGCGCTGGTTTTCTACAGCTGCAGCAGCAGGCTGGCCGGCTGGAAATGAACTTTAAATTGTTCCACAAATTAAACCAACTTTCACCTTGCATCCACAACAAACACCTCTGAAAGATTATTTTATCCTCTGCAGCAGAACTGAGCACACTCTAGTCAAAATATCCCCTAATTCACAAACGTTCTGTGCGGAACTCAAAATCTCACAATAAAACGTCTAATTAATGGAGATCACAATTGTTTATTCTGTGCAACAGTGATTTGATGTCTGTCTTTTTAAGGCCCACCCAGGGACGCCATATGTTAGAATTATGATTGTTGATTGATTAATCTTTATCAAAAATTATAATTAAAAATCATAATTTGACAAAATTAATTTCTTAACCAAAATCCTCATTTATGAATCGAGACCAGAGATGTCTTCTGGTGTTGTAATTGTGGCTCAACGCCTTTGATAATTACAACCATTAAATACTCGGTAATAATTGATAACTATTACTAAATGTCACTGTTTAATCGACCGCTTCTGCCGAAACGTGTGGAACTTCAACCTTATCTTGACTGACAAATCACTCTTGCACAAAATAAACACAGAACGCTTTCTGTTACCATCTATGTGAATATTTATTAAATCACAGCCCTAATACACTCGCTCTTCCGATTTAATAATCTTCACCCCCCTTACACAAAAGGGGTAAAATATCTCAATAAACAAAATAAAGCAAAACAGCAGTGTATGGGATCAAACCAGCAGTTATGGCAAAAATGATAATATGACTAAAGGGGTGTGGTGGTGAGTGGTGGGTGGGGCGCAGCTCCAACTGTAACTCAGTTATACTCAGTCGTAAAACCTCCCCCAACTCTGCGAGGCGAGCAGACAAAGGGTTATAAAACTTTTGGCGGCAAGTTAGCAAGCAGTAAGGTTGAAGACAAAGAGAATGGGGAATTTCACCATGAGGTTATTTTAACAGTCCAGTCTCACAGCACATTTGTGCTTGCTCTCAGGTGTTCAACAGCCCTGCAAAACACACACAAAGCTGAGTAGCACAGCGGCTTCCAGGCATCCAACACGGCACATCAAAGTTTCAATAAAAAGGTTACATGCACATATCATTCAGAACACATTAGATTCTAACTGCACTAAAAATCTCCTCTACCCTGCCCGGTTATTCCTAATAAAGAAATAAAAAGGTTAAAATAAAGGATGGGTTTTACTTGGTGAAGCTTCCTTCTAGGGCAGCGAGTGAGAGGGAAAAAGGGGGTGAAGCGTTGCTGCGCGTCCGCAGATTAAATAGCGAATCTCATCGCACTAAAACCTCCTGTACCCTGCCCAGACTTTCTAAAAAAGAAAGAAAGAAAAATAAAGGATGGGTTTACTTGTCGTTGTCTCCCTTCTGAGCGGGGTTGAGAGAGAATGGGGTGGAGGTTGGAAGTTAATGTACGTCCACAGTTAACTTCAGGAAAAGCGGTCAATCTTCGTCCTCTGGCCTCCTTGGCGTAAAGGAAAATATGATCTGACCATCACAGTCAACTAGGACAAAACAAGGTGGCTCCTTTAAACTCAGTGGTTTTTTTAGTTACGTGTTAAACTCACGTCTTCAATTGGCAAAGTGAAATTTCTGGCCTTCTTATTCCAGAAATCTCAGTTATGAATTCTTCGTTGGCCAACGAGAGAGAATAAATGAAATCCACTCGGGACTCTTCTCCAGGTGATTCTTCAGATGTTGGTAACCGTGTCGCGGTCTCCAGCTGAAGGCAAATGGTGGGTCGTCTCATCCTCTGTTATATAGTTGACGGAACAACCCACTCAGAGCAGAAATTAGGCCAGAATTCAAAAGTATATACATTTTGCATTTCAGATGAAAAATCTTCTTTGGAATTGTGCTCTATCCTGAACTCCTCAAGTTCACCTGGTTCAAATACTGTAAAATCTCCATTAAGCACCTTTTGCTATCAGGTTATTAATTGATTAATCAACAAAATAGTCGACAGATTAATCGGTTAGCAAAAGGATCGTTAGTTGCAGCCCTATTTTATTCTATCCTTTTATGGTGCGTTGGTTTTTACCATTGTGGTATAATGTATATCTGTGGATGATGTGTCAGTTCCGTTTTATTTTTCCAGTTCACCAAGTTCAATCGTTTTCATCTGAAGTTTCACAGATTTTAAAAAAGGAAAAAAAATTGTCCATCCATTCATCCATCCATCCATCGCACGGATTCAGTATTAAGTCCTTCATATTAACACAGATTGTGGTTCTGACTGTAGTTATGGTCCCCTTTGGGCCAGCAGCTCTTTTCTTCTAGCCATTTCCTTACCTCTGACACATCGGTCTTACATGAATAGCATTTCTTCCTGTCTTTCCCATTTTGAAGAGTGCTTAAGAGAATTGGGTCTAAGTAATATGTTCTTTGTAAACTCCTGGGAAATGTGGAAACTTGAATTTTTAATTAGATGTTGCCAGAGAGACTAATGAAACTAAAGAGTAAAACATTTATTTTATAGGTGAATATATGTAAGTTAATATGTTTTGGTGAAGACTGAGGTTTACTCTGAAGCAGTTCAACTTTGTATTAAATCTAAGAACTTCTGAGTTCAGGAAGTTTCAGATTTTACCCAAAGTTGGTTCTGAGTTCTAAACAATCTAACCTCAGAGCATTTATGACATGCAGTGATTTATATTGGGCCTAAATTATTTAATTTAGCTTTCACAACATCTGGTATGTCATGCGCAGCCCCAAAGGTTAGTGAGGGAGGAAAAACTCTTGTATCCACACAGGCTCACATGATGGGCTGTTCCCAAAAAAGGGAAAAGAAGCTTCATTGTTTGGAGTGGATAGGCTTACAAGGATGTTTCACAATAATTCCAGCCAAACCGATTACCTACCTACTCTGTTACTTTTCTTTATATGTGGACTTGCTTGAGCAAGTCTACTTTAAATGACAGAGAACTCAAAAGCTCAAAGCTTACAGCCACAACCCCTTTCCTTCATTGCTATTTGTCCTGGTTGCTTCTTTGGATATTGCCTGGATGGGTTAAAAATTTGCAAGACTTGGCCCCTCCCTGCTTTACCAGAAACTTGGATGTAACAGGAGCTGTGTGCTTTTCATTTGGCTCCTACAATGGCTGCGTGGTTGTCAAGAAGAGCACTGTCAGGGAAAACCACCTGGCTGTTGCCATCGAGCCACATTTTTAAAAGCCATGTCAACTGCAGAAAGGTGGGTAGGACCTCTTCTGCTCCTGGTGCCCTCTCTTCCCTGCAGGACAAGCCTCAGACAGTGGAAGACCTCCATCGTGTCACCTTCTTGGAAACGCTTTACAGGCTGGTGTTTCAGGGTTACTACAACCGTGAGCATGACTTGCAGGTATGTCAGAGTGTGATGATCTGATCTGTCTGGATGTTTCACACCTACATGTATAGGAGCTCCATGACACAACAATACATGTGTTAAAGTTTGTATCCAAGACATGCAAACTTTCTCCCTGAACTCCCTGCTGTGTTCTTTATGTCTTTTTAATGTTTTCTAACAGTCCTCCATTGAACTGCTGGATTTATAATTAGAACACATTACACGCAGAGGGACTCTGTTTAGTCATTAGAGAACTTCTGAAAGCAATTAGTTAGACTGGATTTTATTAGGGGACATCTGAGTAAAGGAGGCTGAATCTAATTTGAGCCACACTTTTCAGATGTAAAAAAAAAACCTTTCCACTTAAAGTTACAGTCAGCTCATTGCTGGCCTGTCACATGAAATCCTAATAAACTGAACTATGTGGACAGAATCTTAATGTGGCGAGTGAGTGTGGAAATATTAAATATTAAATTTACTTAATCAATTGAAAACATTCATGGTACCAACAACGCCACCCCGGGAATTGCACACAGGAAAATACAAAATATATTTTGAGTTTTTAAAAAAGACCCAGGTTGATTCAGACAAAATAGCAGGAGCTGTAATTCAATTTAAAAAAATGATTAAAAATGTAATTAAGAAAAACAGATGTGAAAGGAAATAATGAAAACCACAACAGAATAAAACAATCAGGCCGAGACTTACCTGGCGCGGTGGACTCCAGTGGTGCCACCCCAAACACATATGATGAGAAACAAAGTAATTAAAATTAAACAAACAAACTCACACTGGTGCTCCTCAACCCCAGAGTGCACAGAAACCTTATCAGCGTACCACCATCCAGGCCACCACAGCCTCCCCATTCAGCTCTCCCTTTGACTTTCTTCTGGAAGGAGTCAGCCCCCATAAACACAGACCCAGGCAGGCAGACAAACATCACGTTGGTTACCTGGACTGACGTAACCTTCACAACCACCTGTATTCCAAAACCATCCATCCATTTTCTATACCTGCTTCCTCCATATAGGGTTGCAGGGGAGCTGGTGGCTATCTGCAGCAGTCTATGGGTGAGATCCAACCTGGACAGGTCGCCGTCCATTGCAGGGCAACACAGAGACACACAGGACAAACAACCATGCATTCACTCACTCACTCACTCACTCACTCACTCACTCACTCACTCACTCACTCACTCACTCACTCACTCACTCACTCACTCACTCACTCACTCACTCACTCACTCACTCACTCACTCACTCCCTCACTCACTCACTCACGCACTCCCTCACTCACTCACTCACTCACGCACTCACTCACTCACTCACTCACTCACGCACTCACTCACTCACTCACTCACTCACTCACTCACTCACGCACTCCCTCACTCACTCACGCACTCACTCACTCACGCACTCCCTCACTCACTCACTCACTCACTCACTCACTCACTCACTCACTCACTCACTCACTCACTCACTCACTCACTCACTCACTCACTCACTCACTCACTCACTCACTCACGCACTCACTCACTCACGCACTCCCTCACTCACTCACTCACTCACTCACTCACGCACTCACTCACTCACTCACTCACTCACTCACTCACTCACTCACTCACTCACTCACTCACTCACGCACTCCCTCACTCACTCACGCACTCACTCACTCACGCACTCCCTCACTCACTCACTCACTCACTCACTCACTCACTCACTCACTCACTCACTCACTCACTCACTCACTCACGCACTCACTCACTCACTCACTCACTCACTCACTCACTCACTCACTCACTCACTCACTCACTCACGCACTCACTCACTCACGCACTCCCTCACTCACTCACTCACTCACTCCCTCACTCACTCACTCACTCACTCACTCACGCACTCCCTCACTCACGCACTCCCTCACTCACTCACTCACTCACTCACTCACTCACTCCCTCACTCACGCACTCCCTCACTCACTCACTCACTCCCTCACTCACTCACTCACTCACTCACTCACTCACGCACTCCCTCACTCACGCACTCCCTCACTCACTCACTCACTCACTCACTCACTCACTCACTCACTCACGCACTCACTCACTCACTCACTCACTCACTCACTCACTCACTCACGCACTCCCTCACTCACTCACTCACGCACTCCCTCACTCACTCACTCACGCACTCACTCACTCACTCACGCACTCACTCACTCACTCACTCACTCACTCACTCACTCACTCACTCACTCACTCACGCACTCACTCACTCACTCACTCACTCACTCACTCACTCACTCACTCACTCACTCACGCACTCACTCACTCACTCATTCACTCACTCACTCACTCACTCACTCACTCACTCACTCACTCACTCACTCACTCACTCACGCACTCCCTCACTCACTCACTCACGCACTCACTCACTCACTCACTCACGCACTCACTCACTCACTCACTCACTCACACCTAAGAGCAATTTAGAGAAACCAATTAAGCTAACAGTCATGTTTTTGGACTGTGGGAGGAAGCCGGAGAATGCATGCATGGAGAGAACATGCAAACTGCATGCAGAAAGACCCCTGGCTGCGAATCAAACCGAGAACCTTCTTACTGCAAGGCCAAATAGAGCAAAATGGCAGCTTGTGATGTGGTGATTGTGTCACTCCCAACAGAAGCACAACCCAGACTGCAGAAGTAATACTGACCAGGACATCTATGTTGCTCAAAGAGGAACTAAACCTCAAATCAACTTTTGTTTGGCAGATAAACTGCATTAACTGGGCCTTAAAGTGCCTGTGACATTAAATTTTCATGATAAATCCAATTACATTTATGGACAGGAAACATAAATACAATTTTCCAAAAAGTAAATTCAGGCCACTGAAATGAACAGTTGTTGAGATATATTGTCATAAGTTTCACTACTCCTTACATCACAGGGGAGCACCACATGTAACTTGACTGCTGCTACAATGGCTGACAACACAGACAGCAGTGAAGAACCTGATATTTCTTTAGATATATTTTAGTCATTATCAGAGAGAGACGCGGCAGAGTCAGAAAAAGAAAGTCAGATGTCATCAGATGGTAGAGCACCACACGGCCATCTGATTCCACCAGAGTCTGTTGTTCCCGGATGACGGAGCACGGCCGGAGTCAATCTGGAAGAATCATACCAGAACCAGCACAACACCTGGGGCTGCGCAGTTCGACATGTACAGTTCAGCATTCATCGCAGCAATGGGCATCAAAGCTGATGTCAACAGAGATATAAAAAGTCAAGGAAACAAAGTTTTAGCCGACATTTCTGAGTTGTTTACAATGTAAGGGGGCAATCTTTGGAGAATAGAAGTTCCCAAGCGGGTTTACTTTTCCTCCACACTGACCATTCCCAGAAGAGCTTTGAAAGCTGGAAATCTGTCTGATACAAAAAGATCAGAAGATTCATATTCCGATCGAAGACCGTTAGATGCATCCAGGCGCAGGTGAAGGCCCACAGAGGTTTTGTTTCCAAGGAGATGACATCCTTCTTGTTTTTTTAGTCGGCTGCGTGGGTTCCTCATATTTCCTCTGTTTTGGACGGATGAGAAGTTTAACGCTTTTGAGTTGATCAAGGACGCGTGGTACTCTGATCCCCCCATTTTTCTTCAGACCTGTGACCCATCCTCAAGCCGGTGAAGAAAAGAAATCAACGTCAAAGTAATTTCGTTCTTTTTATATTAAATTGGATTGGAGTATTTAGAGGTCTGGGCAGGGTGAGGCATAGTGAACATGAATTAGTATTACCAAGGATTTACCTTGTTGCATGCAATATTGATTGTTTTATGCTGAGCTGTTTTGATTTGCTGTTTGAAGACTGTGGAAGGGCAACGGAGTTAGATGCGTTCGTCCGGCTGATTGCCGATCAGCCAGGAGTAAAACCTGAACTTTGGTATGGAGCTAAATTGGGGCCATAAAGTTTGTACTTGTACTCGTACTCGTCCTTGTCGTCTTCCGCTTATCCGGGACCAGGTCACGCCCAGACGTCCCTCTCCCCAGACACCTCCTCCAGCTCCTCCGGGGGGAGCCCAAGGTGTTCTCAGGCCAGCCGAGAGACATAGTCCCTCCAGCGTGTTCTGGGCCATCCCCTGGGCCTCCTCCCGGTGGGACGTGCCTGGAACACCTCCAGAGGGAACACCTCCAGAGGAAGGCGTCCAGGAGGCATCCGGTATAGATGCCCGAGCCACCTCAACTGGCTCCTCTCGATGTGGAGAAGCAGCGGCTCTACTCCGAGCTCCTCCCGGATGGCCGAGCTCCTCACCATATCTCTAAGGGAGTGCCCGGCCACCCTACGGAGGAAGCTCATTTCAGCCGGTTGTATCCGGGATCTCGTTCTTTCGGTCATGACCCAAAGTTCATGGCCATAGGTGAGGGTAGGAATGTAGAGCGACCGGTAAATCGAGAGCTTTGCTTTTCGGCTCAGCTCTCTCTTCACCACAACGGACCGGCACAGTGCCCCCATTACTGTGGCAGCTGCACCGATCCGTCTGTCGATCTCCCGCTCCATTCTTCCCTCACATGGGAACAAGACCCTGAGATACTTAAACTCCTCCACTTGAGGTAGGAACTCCCCTCCAACCTGAAGAGGACAAACCACCCTTTTCCGGTCGAGTACCATGGCCTCGGACTTGGAGGATCTGATCTTCATCCCAGCCGCTTCACACTCGGCTGCGAACCGCCACAGCGCATGCTGTAGGTCTTGGCTAGAGGGGGCCTGTGTTATCCTTAGGAGTCTGAGGCAATCCATGAGAAACAGCTGAATAGCAGTAAAAGTAAATTTCCATGATAATGTAATGTCTCTTAGAAAGAACTATCCACTTAAACAACATCATTAATGAAATGAAGATTTGATTGTTTTATGACAATCAAGTCAGAAATACTTTGTCAAAACATAAAACTTAAGATTTGTCTGTTTCTTTGGTTACCTCATACTGCTCTGGTATGAATCAGGGATAGCTCTGCTCTTCTGCCGAACATCAGCCTGAAAGGTGACAGTGATGCTGTCAGTTGCTTTATTGTCCTGAGTCCAAACACGATGGGGCCCAGGTACTCCCATGTTTCTGCCGTGTTCTTGACAGACTCTGATAGAATTCCGAATGAAACTGATGTGAAATGAAAATAGTGGTCACAAAACATCACAACAGTACTTACTGTGAGACAAATTCTGGGGGTCCAAATCGAGGCCGGATATACGCAGGGGCAAGGGGGGGTACTACCACCTCAAACAAATGTCTGGCCCTCTCAAATAAATTCTCAATTACAGAAGCACAAGCCCTCGCCTTGCCTCTCTCTCAGCCTCCTACATTTAAGGGCAAAACATAATCGCGCTTACTTGTCTCAGTGGACGTCCGCCAGACATGTCCATGCAAAAATCAGTTTTTACGACTGCATACTGCGGTATCACACAATACCTGCTTATGCTTTACATTACAGCGCTGAAAACATTACGCGGCTTCTGGCCCGATGTTTCTTTAAAAAAAGGCTGGAGAGGAGGGCATCTTGGCGCGAACCCTGCTGAAAAACGCTTGGATTTTCTTCCAATCAGCATCCATGTATGACTGCGTAATCCATTGCCTACATGTTTTGTACTCAGAATATCTGTAATTTTCACAGCCTTGTCCAGCTGTTGACTTATGTTTGTCAGGTTTAATGAAGAGAGAACAGGAGGAAGATATACAACCAGACACATTAGACCATTAATTAGACCACTAATTTCAAGTCTGAAGAATAAAAGAAAAAGCATGGCAACAACCATTTTCCTGAATGTCTAGTAGCCTAACTCTCACAATAAAGCGTTAAGAATAGAAACAAACATACAGTATTGTATAATTACAGCATGCTAACCAAACTCTGTTCTGTGTAACTAAAAGTCACTTTAACACAAGGAGCTCTTTTCATGCAAACATTTCTACTCCAACAGTTGAGGAATCATTCTGCTGGGTGGTTAACATTACAGGCTAATCTATGTCGAAGGCTGAATATAATATGATATAGAAATTATGAATAAATAGGAAAATGTTACTTAGCTGTCTGTTTGGTTTTATTAGCATAATAATAGACCCAATGTTAACATTAACTACCGGTACTTAAAGTAGGTTTGTGATTTGAAATGGAAGGCAGGTCTTAAGTTGAGCTACATGAAAGTGTGGTGAGTTATATTTATAATGGTATATTATAAGTGTAATGCTTCAACTCTGTCAGAAAACAGTCAAATAATATATACTGTTTTCTCACATGATTCACTGAGTCTTTATTCAATTCAATTCAGTTTTATTTCTATAGCACCAATTCACAACAATGTTGTCTCAAGGCTCTTCACAAAAGTCAGGTTCATACATTCCAATTAATCCTAACCACTGAACAGTGCAGTCAGAGTTAGTTATTTATTCAAATTGGATAAAAAGTATTGATTAAGATGCATAGCAGAACATTGATTTATTTCATTTACAAATTTTGCAGCATAATGCCAAAAAAGTGAGGCTAAAGTTTAAATATATCCTGTTGTTTATTTTAGTTTAATGAATAAATTTGGCAATCTATGACATTTTTTGGCTTAAGCACCTGCCTCCAAAAATGTCTCTGCATGTTCTGGCCAGTACCAGATCCAGTTGGGATGTGGTGCTGGTCTGGTTTTAGCTTTCTGGATATCTTTTGTATTTCCCTCTCAAGCATGAAGCTGTCTCTCAGCATCAAGTCTAAGATTAACAAAGTTAAGGCCTCACCTCAGTGAATATTAGATGAACTCTTAACAGCGTTTTGGGCGTTTACAATTGACCAATATAATTTCACAGAGACAGTTGATTAACCAATGACCATCACTGATTGATGATGTCAAGTTCGACAGATTCTCTTTTGAAAAATAAATGAACTGTTGATGTGAGTAAAAAGCAAAAACATTTTGACATGTATAGATTTTTACATCTCTGCCAAACAATGAGAACTATCTTGATAGAATTTTTCCATTAATAATTTCTAAAATCCCTCCAAATGTGGTGAAAGCAGCCCAAATTTTAACAACCCGCCCAAAGCTATTTTTTTCCAGCCCAACGTGCTCAAAATAAGCCCAACTAGGGGATATCCAGTCCTGTCTGGCAAATTGTGCAGCACATTTTACCCCAATCCCATATAGATCCCACTAATCAACAACAACAATAAACATGCCGGAGCATAATGTGTACGCATGATGTTGCCCCCTTCACATTTCTGCCTGCCCCCTCATATATGCATGCCTAGAACCGGCCCTGGTCCACATTTCCATTTTACTTCTTACTCTTTTAATATTTATACAAATGACACTCAAATCTGTTTATTTACCTAGACGCCTTCAGGAGGATAATGTTTATTAGTGGGTGATAGGGATGAAATACAGATTCATTATAAATTATTAGCTCACAATGAAAGAACAGGGGTTCCCAAAGTGGGGGTCGGGACCCCCAGGGGGTTGCGAGATGATTTTCAAAATCATTGTGATGTAACCTCTGAAATGGATGGAGGGCCAAAAGGGAAAAATTAAATAAATATATCATGAAATTAATGTCAGTCAGTCAGTCATGTTCTACCGCTTCTTCCATGGTGAACCAAAGCATGCAGCCTGTATCAAATAATTGGTACATTTAATTTTTTAATGGAACATTTATTTATGGGCTGCACGGTGGCGCAGTTGGTAGCACTGTTGCCTTGCAGCAAGAAGGTCCTGGGTTCCTCCCCTCTTTCTGAATGGAGTTTGCATGTTCTCCCTGTGCATGCGTGGGTTCTCACCGGGTACTCCAGCTTCCTCCCACAGTCCAAAGACATGCCTGTTAGGTTAATTGGTCACTCTAAATTGCCCTTAGGTGTGAATGAGTGTGTGTGTGGTTGTTTGTTTGTTGCCCTGCGATGGATTGGCGACCTGTCCAGGGTGTACCCCACCTCTCGGCCATAGACTGTTGGAGATAGGCACCAGCCCACTATGGAATAAGCGGTATAGAAAATGACTGACTGACAATTATTTGATTCATTATTAAATAATTATATATACCATTAAATTATGAAATGGGCAATTAAATAATTGTGTTGGGACCCACAGCCATGGATTTCAACATTAAACTCCGGTACGAACTCTTCTGGAAATTTTCAAAATAAAGTGCATTAACCTTCTTCCGGCACAGCCAGGAAACGGGATAACTGCGGACTTCCTGTGACGCCACTGCCCAAAATAAAAGCACAGCTGTTGCTACATCCGCCCTCTTCCACACGGCCTTCCAGAGGGACCGGATAGGGGAGAAAGGCGCGCTGATGTCTCTTTGCTAGGAAACAGACATGAACTCTTCAACTGGATCCAAGGATGTCATAAGATCATCGATTATATGCAAAGATAAGTACGAATGAAATACTGTCTGTGTTTCCGGTATTTTCATTCATGAACGGGGAAAATTAAGGTGTAAGAGTTGCTTACTTTCTCCTCTGAGGCCTGTAGAAGCAAACTGTCCCAGAGAAGTTCCCCACAGAGAAGCTGTCTCTATGAATCCGAGCGGAGCGTCTCCCAGCCTGGAAGGAAGACAGCAGAGACCCTATCACCATGGTAACGAGCCGTTCTTCCTCCACAGCTGGAGGTTAGCGGGAAGCTAACCCTTTGTTCCCAGAACACCTTCCACAGCTAAGGAGGTCTTTGTTGACTGTGGATATCTTCTTCAAGCTTCACCCCTTGGACAACGTTTCCTCACCACGGTTCATGAGGTTAGGTGTTTTGTGCAGAAACGGATTTAGAATGAAATGATATAAACGTTTTTTATTTTATGAAGTTTTGTTTGTGTTGAACTCAGCTATCTTGGTGCTAGCATGCTATCTGCAGCACCACGTGTTCAGGTTGTGTTCTTTGTGTGTTGTTAAAGTTAAGACAAACTTTATTTAAAGGGTGATTTTAAACAGAATATTGATCATAACCCGCCGTCCGCGCTTATGCATTTTTACCCTTTTTATTAACCCTGGTATTTTAAAGGTATGTGTTTGATTCTGGTGCTAAGCTATCAGCTTCTTTTGTTAGCTTAACGGTAAGAACACGTGCTTGCTACTAAAGAGTATTTAACAGAAAAGTTGTTGGTTTTCAATCCAGTGAATAATATTTCCCTGAACATCATTTACTAGATTTGATAACTAAGTAAACACCATTAAGCCCCATTTCTCCAGAAAGATTTGTCTCTTTTCCAAAATATTCCCTTATTAAACACTCTATTAATAATATTTCTTCAAATATTATTTTAATAAAGGCAGTTAATTAGACACCGTTGAGAATTAGTCATCCAGGAGGTTGGTTTTATTCAGCAGATCATTATTTAAAACATTATTTTATTAAAATAATATTTTATCTGATCTTGCATTGTGAATGGTTGTCTAAACGTTTGCTGATTATTGCCTAAGTTGGTTCCAAGACTAACTTAACTTCACTTCCAGATTCTTCAAGATAATCATTGGTTCTCAAACATTAACATTGCATGGTAATGTTGCATCACTCTTTTGGTCATAATTATCAATCATCTTTAATCAACTTGTTAATATTGTACATAGTCCATTAATCTTCATTATTCTTTAATTCTGCTTGGTAGTTTAGTTGGATTGTTTTAGCAAAGTAAAGAGTTTGTTGATTGAAATATGTTTGACTTTGAGTTGACTTATTTTTGTTAATAAATTCTTGTATTTTAAGAAATTGTGTGAATTTATTCCATATATGTACAGAGTTTATGCTGTTCAATAATGTCAGAGCTCGTCTCACACCTTTCTATTTTGTCCTAATACCATCACCTTACTGGGCTGGTCAATCCTTAACAGACCCAAATATTATTTGATAAAATATTATAATATTAAATAATATTCTCAGATTCATAATTCCAACAATTGTGTTAAAAGTCATTTAAAAAACACATTCATTTAAAAGTGCATATATTTATTTAACTCTACATTTATTTATTAAATAAATAGAAAATGAATTATTTATATGTATTTTTAGGGGGTCACCAGTATGTGGTGCTGTTATTTAGGGGGTCACAGGCTGAAATGTTTTGGGTTCCTGGAACCCCCCTTACTCTGAATTTTTATGTTTTAAAGTTGATTTTTGTTTTGTTTTGGGGAATAAATCAAATGTAGTAGGATTTATTTTACACTTTCCTCAGACATGGATAATTATTTTGTGTGGATTAGAACTGAACCAGAACCCAGCCAACCAAGTTCTGATCCTTTACCCAAATAAATATATGCTGTTGGTCAGACGGTATTGAGGTTTTTAGGCAATAAACACATGCAACATATTTGCATCACTTCCACTAAAGTTAAGTGCTTTTATTCAATTATTTTTCTGTTATGAGTTAAACATAAACCAAACCTTCCTCCACAAGTTTCTTTTTATTCCACATGGCAGTCGCCCACTAACCTCTTGGTAACATATTATCAGATGACCAGTCAGGATTATCCTGGGGAGAAATATATGTATATCCAGAAACAATCTCATAAAAAATCTGCGAGTTTTTAAACAAACTCCTGTTTGTGTTAAAGTAAGACCGACTTTTTTCACACTGTGATCGTATTTCACTATCTATGGAACATACTGATAAATAGAAATTTCCATATGAAAATATTAATCTTAGTTATTAATGAATATATACAGAACAGATATTTGCTTCCTGTAAACTGACCCTCTGCCTCAGGTTTTAGAAACTGCAGATCATATCAATGCACGGGGCTTTCAACCAGTTAACTTCTGTGCTAAATCCTGCAAGCAGAAAACGTGGCAGCTCAGCCCTCCAGTCAGAAATACTGACTCCTGTGATAGAGAAGACAATGTCAGAAACCTGCAAGATCTGTTTTTGACAACCTTGATCTGAATTTTATCACCGTTTCTGTTTTTTAAATCACAAATATTCAGCATTACACAAAGAAAGTTTTTGTATTCTTCAACCTGATTTAGCAAACAATAAATTCAAGGATTTCAGGTTTGTGAGTAGAGAGACATTTACATCACATAAACTAAAGGAACACAAGTGATTAAATCTCTAGCTTTTAGAGTTCCTTTTGCCTTGATTGTTTGGGAAACAATGTCCAGTCATGTGCCATAAATCCATCAATGATGTTTACATTCATCCACACCTCCATGATTTTCTAAAACCTGGAGGCAGATGGTCTGTTTACAGGAAGTAAATACCTGTTCTGTTCATTAGAACATTTGCTGTTTCTATTCTGAACCTGTTTTCTATACAGCTCTTTGTTCAGGATCTCAGCAGCTGCAGGCCTTATAATTTATAACTTAAACTAATATTTTTATGTGTAAATTTATATTTGTTAGTATGTTCCATATGTTCACTAATAACATTATTGCTAGCTGTGTTACTAATCTGTTAGATAATGTCATTATGATCAAAGTGGCATGTGATTGCAGTTACACACAGTCAAAGGTCAAAGGTGACCTGTCAAATAAGTTTGATTAAAGGGTGTCCATGTAGTCCCTCACAGGTAACATGACCTTTGTTTCCGTGGCAACCACCAGATAGCAACAGCTAGAGGAAGGCCTTGCTCTACTTGCAGGATCAGGTTGTGTGAGGGGAACAGCGTTCAGCTAAACTCTCGTTTACTGGCTGAACAAATGTGCAACATTCTTTATTCTCACAGCAAAGTGACTGAAACTATTCTGCTGTTTCTGATGTTGTTGCAGAAAGCTGCCAGCTTTACTTCTTAATTGAAGGAGTTTTATTCCTGTGTGTGATCAGTTTTCTTTTTCATGTTGTCCCTTGTCAGCTGTATGAGAAGCAGCTGTATGGACCCATGTACAGAGACCTATTCAACTCTGTGTCGGTGAACACCCCTCAGCTGCTGGAGGAAGTCATGAGAAACGATGGGACGTTTCCCACCAGGGGAGACATGTCTCTGTGGACGGAGTACCGAGATATGAGAGGACATGGCTACGGGCCCTTCACAGAGTAAAGCAACTAAACACTGATCCACTCAGCAATGCTTCACCTCCAGTTTGTAAAAAAACAGACAAACAAAAACCCATTGTAATACTGACAGAACAGCTCCCCAGAAATAAAGGTCATGTGTGGTGTAATTGAAAAAGGCTGATTCTGACCCGCTGACAAAACACATTGCTGCCATTGTAAACAACATTTAGGCTGGCCGGTGTGGCCGAAGGCTCTGTCCCCACAAACATGCATATTTATGCAAATCTCAAATTATTTGCAAACCAAGTTTTTTTTGTAACAAAACCAGAGTTAAACTTGCTTTTCAGAGTTGAGCTTTATAGAAACTCTGTTGGTGTAAATGTGCATTATGTATCCTGAGATTATCTGAACAGATGAGGCATCTTTTGCACATGCCTACTCTGGCTAGAAATCACACCAACAGCAGTGCAAATGTTATAGCTGAATAAGTGTAAATTAAGAAATGTTCTAATTATGCAACATATTCTTTCAACAATATATTTCAATATTCTTTCAGGAATATGTTGTGCTGTGAAAATGTTAATGTGTCTATGTTTTTTATGTAGAACAGGTTAAAATGAGTCGTTTCCACTTTGAAAGAAAAGTATATTGCCAGAAGTTTGTGCACATGTTGCACTCCTGGGGATTTGACTGAAAATCATCAGTCTTTAGGCAGTGACAAACAAACTAGATAAAAGTAGACAACACATGCAAATCACTGTCTACGTTTTATGCGTGGAGAAAAACCTGCAGGTGTGCCAGTAATTTAAAGCATTTTGTAAAAGCTGCAAAATCTATAGTGTGTGACATTATCACAATTAAAGCGAAAATGCTGCGGGGATATCCACAAAACTCACAAGACTTAAACGACAGATCCATAAAAACTGTACATGCTATTAAAACGTGAGTTTAGTGTCAGATAAAGGTCATTTTTCAATCTCCTGTCTAAGCTTTGAATGTTGTTACTGCTGTGAAATGTGACGGAGCTGTGGACGTGGTTCTACACTGTGAGATGTATCTCAATCCATTCACCCAACATAACCATTGGACCATGACTTAATCAGCATTAGGCTTCATATTAATTTTCTCACTTTTCTTAGGAAAATCTCAGCATGTATTTCTGCTCTCAGGGAAGGGGAGCGCTGGTACAACCTGAGGGTGGTTCTCAACAAGCGGATGCTCCATCCCAGGGATTCTGCTCAGTACTCTGGGGTGATCAACGAGGTGGTTACAGACTTCATAAAAAGGATCAACCAACTGCGTCAAGCCAGCCCAACAGGAGATGTCGTCGCTGGCATCTCCAATAAGCTGTATCTGTTTTCACTGGAAAGTATGCAGCAAACATCATTCGTAAAAAAAAACAAACTCTGAGAACACTTTTTTTGGGGTTGTTGAATTATTTTTGTCATCCAGGTATTAGCTCCATACTGTTTGAGACAAGGCTCGGCTGTCTGGAGAAGGACATTCCTGCTGGTACCCAAGAATTCATTAACTCTGTCATTCAGATGTTCTCCAACAGTAGGGCTGCGTCGATTTGTCCCAGGTGGAGCCGCAGTCTGCTGCCGTTTTGGAGACGCTACATCGACGGCTGGGAGGGCATCTTTAGCTTCGGTGAGTTGGAGACAAACCTTTCTGGTATTTACTGCTCTGGTGAAAACACTATTGACCGAGGTTTGGTGTGATTTCAGAAAGCAGTAAACTCTACAGGGTCCTTAGTTAAACCTCTCTTATGGGAGATGATACACCTCGATTAAACAATAAGCGACCTCTAAATACCTTATTCATTGCAGACAGAGAACCTCACTACTGTTTTACTCCTACTCTAGCTAAAACTTTAATCGACAAGAAGATGGAGGACATTCAGCAGCGAGTGGACAAAAGCCAGGATGTAGAGGGTGAATATCTAACATACATCCTGTCAAACACCCAGATGAGCATTAAAGATGTCTACGCCAGCATCACAGAGCTTCTCTTAGCCGGAGTGGACACGGTACTCAACTCATTCCGATGTTTAACAGGAACAAAAATATGTCAATATTTTCTCAGCTGAAATATTTCTAATGGGGCCATTGACCTAAATCTCACCCCAGATGTCAGCAACAAATGATTCACTCATACAAAGAAATTAGCCAACTTAGAAGGCTATGGGTATAAAATTAGAATGACACAGGCAACACACAGAATCTTATAATAGATGTCATTACCCTTTTCTCCTGTATGGAAAAACTAGACCTAAACATTTCTCAGGTGTGACTTTGACCTGTTCTTTCACACAACCGTCTTCAGATCTTGAAGGTCCTTTCTATGCACTCTGATCTTCAGATGTTTCCATAGATTTTTAGTTGGATACAAGTCCTGTCGACTGACTGGACCGGTCTAGCAGTTTTATTTTCTTTCTCCAGTTAAGAGTTTCCTTGGTTGTGTGTTTGGGATCAATGTCTTGATGGAAAGTCCAAACTCATTTCATCTTCAGATTCAGAGGTATATTTCTTCATTCATCCTCCCTTTAACAAGTCTGCCAGCACCATATGCTGTAAGATAGCCCACTACAGGATGCTTCCACCTGCAGACTTCACTCCTGGCGCCGTGTTTCTTGGTTGATGTGGAGAACCAGTCTTACTAAAAGCATCGTGAGTTCAACGACATCCAAAGAGTTCAGCTATGGCCTCATCTAACCAGACTATATGCTTACAGTATCTCAGTGGTCTGTCTAAATTTTATTCAGCAAACATTAAGCAAACTTCATCAGTGGAGTGTTGTGCAGGGAATGTACTGGGGCTGAGTGGATTACATATTGTTTTCATGGGACAAGTTGTAGCTGTTGTTTGCAACTCTTTCTGAAGTTCTCTTCTAGTGCTCCTGGGCTCTCAGGTAATATGAGGTACGTTGACAAGACTGTCTTTATTTAAAGACCTCCAACACCCTCACATGGGCTTTGTACCAGCTGTCTAAGAACCCGGAAATCCAGGACAGACTTTATGAAGAAGTGTCCACGCTGGTCCCAGCAGACCGAATCCCGACTGCTGCAGAGGTTACTGGGATGCTGTTTTTACGAGCTGTGGTCAAGGAAACTCTGAGGTAAGACTGCATGCGGAGCATTTGGTGTTTCTAACAAGGATGATTTAGGAGGATAATTACACATTGTCTGTTTACCTAAATTCTTTTTCAACAGGATGTACCCTGTGGTTCCTACGAATGCAAGGATCATCACAGAAAAGCCTATTTCTGTCAGTGGTTTTCAGTTTCCAAAGAACGTGGGTCTGATTCTTGTTTGTAATAAAATAACATACATCTTGTACATATTTGCTGTCAACATCTGTAACACCTTTAGGAGCATAAGAGGTATTTCTATTCTGTCACTAATATTTACTATCAGTGCAACAGGATTTAGATTTTGGTGGATATTCTCTAGAAAAGTTCAATCTTTTGACTGTTATTTCTCCAGACCTCTTTCACGTTCTGTCACTATGCCATCAGTCATGATGAGAACACCTTTCCTGAGTCGTTCAAATTCAAGCCAGAGAGATGGCTCCGTGACGGCCGCCAGAGGCCAAATCCTTTTGGTTCCATCCCGTTCGGCTATGGAGTTCGAAGCTGTGTGGGTCGCAGGATTGCAGAACTTGAGATGTATTTAGTTCTGTTTCGGGTAAGACAAGGAACCTTTAATATCCTAACTCTGGGTTGAGTTAAGGTACAATCCAAGCCTGGAAGTTCAGTGGTAAATTATATTTTAACACTAATCATAATTCGAGCTGGGTGTCATCTGCATATGATTAGATTTTTTGACTTGTTTTTTGATGCTGCCTGCTGGAAGCTCATGGAAGAAGGAATAAAGATCCTTTCTCAACACAGAACATTGTAGAAAAAAGTAGCCTGTCCTACTTGAGTACATTCATTTTAGTTTAATAAACATCTTTTAAAAATGTTAGAATGTGGGCAGAAAAAAACTCAGAAGTCAAAGGTTAAGGCATTGTGAAAACTCAGATAGCAGATCAAAATGTTATATAAATAAGTGGCTTTATACTTTCACAAGTGATTCATGAAACCAACGAGCTTGAAACAGAAGCACAAAACACCACAAAGTAAAACTTAAGTAAGGAAACCAAACTCCAAGATCCACAGATTAGGACCAGAACCTTGCAAGGTCAAGGTTGGTGTAACATCATTCCCACATCCCAGTTTAGACTTTCAGTACAAACTGAACGTCTGAAATCACATTGTCCTCCTCGTCTCAGTGTGAGACAAGAGGACACCTGAGACCAACAACTCTAACTACTGTCCCCACCGTCCAGTCTATTTCTAATGTTACATAAAATTGAGTCTTACCTCCTTAACTTACTTTTTGCTTTCAGCTGATTCGTCAGTTTGAAGTCGAACCAGACCCGACAGTTGGAGAGTTAAAAAGCATCAATCGCACTGTTCTGGTTCCGGACAAAAAACTGGACCTGCGCTTTGTGGAGAGAGTGTGAAGAAACAGACACTGGTTTGACCCATCGAGTCAGCTGAGTCGTGTGGATGCTGTTGTCTTTTCTTTATATAATCACAGCTTTGTGGCAAAGTGGCAGCAGATCTGAAACAAAAGAAAATGTGCAGAATAAATCTGGTCTTTTTCATTTAGTATCATAATGCACCTGTGTCACATTTATTGATTTTACTATCATCAGCTTCCATATAATGAGTTTCTGTCGATGACCCAGCAGTTCTGTTAATCTTCTCAGATACAGAATTATCATTTGAGCTTTTAAATGATTTATGTTGCTTAAGAAAGAGAATAAAATGTTTTTTTGAAAATAATGGTGATTGTTTCCTCACTTCACGTAAAACACAATAATAAAAAGCTCTGCTTCTTGCTACACAACCTTCATCACAGCTGCAGCTTATTGTGATGGAAGCTGAGATCAAGCTGACGCCACATTGCAGAGAAGATTGAAGCACAGACATCTTTATGTCGAAGGTAAAGTTCTGATAGAGAACTTTCAGAGAGCTCACAAGACTAAATAAACTAAAATATGTGGAACAGATTTTGAAGATTGCACTATACTTATCTGCTGTTACATAACTAGCCAGCTGTGGACCATCGGATCAGGAAGACTGGGAATCTTTTCTATCTTAGCTAGATCTCATGATGCATGAAGGTGGGATATTTTATCTCGTTCCCAAATAGAAGCAGAGTTGAAACAGCTGCAGGTTCTGCATCAGCGGGTGTGAGCAGACAGTCTGGACTTTAACAAAGTAGATAACTCCAAACCTTCAGGACTGATGATTTAAACACACCTGACTGAAATACATCCAGTCAGGTTCTGTAACGTGAAGTCAGTTTGATTCGATAGGAACACATCTTAAAGCTGCAGGACATCAGCCCCTAAGGACTGAGGTTTGAGGCCCCTGGTCTGGTGTATGTCAAGTTATCAGCCTGCAGCACTTTGGGAATCCCTCTGTTGGAGTTAAAATCTTATTTTCTGTCTGTTTTATGTCTAATAGATTCAATAACAGAAATGGGAACAAAATGTGTATTTATGACGGGTTACTGGTAACAGAGAGCCTGAAGATGCCAGAAATGGTACTTGACTGAAAATGAGTCATTAAACCGGCCACAGTCCAAAGAACGTCTCTTTTAGAGTTTCAGAACACCTGGAGAACCATTGATCCACAGAAATTTAAAATATTCCAAGAAATTTGACTGTTTGTTTGGAAAATATAAAGAAAAGAAGGGTGGATCAAGGTTTGAAGATGGGAAAAAAAAAAAAAGTAAAATGTAGTAGAAATACATTCGTAACCACTGGGTTGGACCTCCCTTTTCCCTTCAGAACTGCCTTAATTCTTCAGGACACAGATTCAAGAAGGTGTCAGAAACATTCTTCTGAGGTTTCGATCCATATTGACACGGTAGCTGCAGAACTGTTGGCTTCCACCACATCCCAAAGATGTTCTGTTGGACTGAGATCTGGTGACTGGGGAGACCATTGGAGTACAGATAACTCCTGTTCAGTTTGAGACGAGCTGAGCTTTGTGACATGGTGCATCATCTTGCTGGAAGGGTCCACTGTGGTTAAAAAGGTATGAAGATAGTCAGCACCAATGCTCAGATAGACTGTTGTGTTTATAACAGTCCTGTTGATGGAAGGAAGACTTTCATGTTGTTTCCACCAGATTCTGACACGACCATCTGAATGCTAGTCCAGACTCATCGGACCTGGCGACGTTTGAGAGATCTGTTCTGGTCCAGTTCTAGTGAGTCTGTGTGAATTATAGCCTTTGTTTCCTGTTTTAGCTAACAGTGGTGACACCTGGTGTGGTCTTCTGCTGCTGTAGCCCATCTGCTTCAAGGTTCCAGATGTGTGTACAGAGATAGTGTTCTGTGAAACCAATAGTTATTTGAGCTACTGTTGCCTCTTCATCATCTGGAACCAGTTGGCCCATTCACCTCTCCTGTGTGATTGGCTGACTCGCTAATTATGACAGGACGCACCTGAATAAAGTGAGTGTATGGTTGTTGCTCTGCTTCAAAAACAACCAGCAGGGGGCGGTATTGCTGCATTAAAAGCAGTTGAACTTCAGCGGTCCTGCAACACCGGTCTCTTCTGTGAAAGCCTGAGTCTGAATGTTCAGAATAAATATTTGAGTCCAGACTAACAGATGCAGCTAAATTACAAATATGAAAAAGCAAGAAAGCTTTTCTTCAATACCTGGCTGACAAAGTAACCTACAGCTTTTAAATTGACACGTTATTCCAGCTTCTCCAACATGTGCTCTTTAATTTTGAGTGACAGCATGAAGAGCCAATCAGAGAGCGGTTTGTCAGGACAGACGTAAAGGTGAGTGAGTGTTGGTTAAAGCTTCAGCCTGCAGACTACCTGTTTGTTCTCCCAGACTGGACCAGCAGCTAAAGAAACACCTGGAAACGTCTCTGCAGGACTCATTCGGCTGAAGAGCACAGTGATGCTGGGGAGGTCCTGCAGACCGCGGAGAATGAAGTCCTGATTCTCTGCCTACAGCAGCAGGAGCTGGGAGGAAGCGTTGGTGAATGGGTCTGTGGAAGTGTGCTGCGGCTGTGCTCGGATGGGATGCACGGTGAGCTTCATCTGCTGCGAAGAGGACTTTCTGCAAATGCCCCTTTACCAGCATGAGGACGAGAAGAAGAAAGAGGTGAGTGGAGAAAGTTGTCACTGCTGACTACTGATCTAACGTTTTCTTCTGCATGGTTCTGTGCAAAAGTCTCCAGTAAACCCTATTCTCCTTCCAAGCAGCCAGACGTCCTTATGATCTGTTAAGTGGTTTTCATCAATAGTTTCCCATAAACTATGAAGGCCTTTGAAAGTTTTATTTGTGATCTTAGCTGCTTTGCCTCGTTTTCATTCCAGTACCTGACCCTTTAGAAGATACTCTCCTGTGATCCTGTCTGTCTACCTGCATCCATGTTTCCAGGTCTAACCTGCTTTAACTGCGGCCAACCTATCTTCTTCTGTTTGGGAACATGGTAAACCATTCACCTTAATGAATGCCACGGGTCAAATAAAAAAATCCCACTTCCTTCATGCTTGCAGCCTTTTACAGGCAGATCATAAGATCTACCTGTCTTGGATTTTCTTCCTCTGCTGATCACAGCTGGTTAGTTATGTAAAAGCAGAGGAACATGGAGGAAGAGAGCTGTTTTTGTTTTTCTATCAGTCTGAATCTGAGATCTTCCACATGTTTTCCTCCTCTGAGCTCTCGGTGAAGATAAACGGAGCTACCCTGTGGCTTCAGCTTGATCCCAGCTTCCATTGCTATAAGCTGTGGCCGTGATAACAGGTGAAGAGGTTATATTGACCTGATCACACGCCAAATTTAGTTCAGAAACGGTTCAGTTTCCTTGTTTGCTTGGAGAGCTGCTCTCCTGTACCTGTTGGTGTTTTCTGGCCTGCTGCTTCCACCTCTGTCTGTTGATGTTTCCTAACCCAAACTAAGATGTCTCACTGGAGCCTCCATATCCCTCAAGGAATCTGGTTTCTCTTTATATTTGGTGAGAATGCTGCTGTGTTTCTGCTTGTTTGTTCTGGCTGATATCCTTGTTTTGGTCTCTTGTAACTTTTTACCTGTTTAATATGGAAACATAAATATGTGCATGTTTGGATTACAAATAATATCTTGTTTAAAAAAAAAAAAACGATTAACAATTTATCCAAAAATAAGATGAGATGTTTGAGTCCTGTTGTTAGGAGATGCAGGGAGGAAGCTAACCACTTCCTGAGAAACGTTTTAACTCTCATTAAATTGTAATTGTTACAACCTTTTAATAAAGAGTTAAAGAAAGTGAGAACACCACAGCCAGTCACTTTTGGATTAATGCAATGCAGTAGTAAAACATTCAGGCCTGGATCAAATCTCCCAAAACCTTGTGACAAAATGTGTCGTGGTCTGAGGAAACCAAACTTGAATTTCTGGGGAAAAGTTCCATATGAGGTTTGTTTGGCCCATTAACACCACTGAACATCTGCAAGACAACATCATACCCGTAATGAAACATGGTGGTGGCCGCTTCATGCCCTGGAGGTACTACTTTTTGGGATTTTGGATGAGATGGATTCAATTATGTGAAGTTTTTTATATAGCAATTTCGACCCAAAACCTTCAGGTGTCGGCTAGAAAACTGAAGATAAAGAGGGTTTTCTTTCAGCTTGAGTGAGTCCCAGTAAACGTCTAAATCCACAAAAGAATGAGACAATGACAGAAAAATTAAAGTTCAGGAATTTTTGTCCAAGAATCCAGAACTGAACCAGAAAACCAGTGAGGTCTCCTGAAGAAGGCTGTGGTCAAGAGAACTGTTTGAACCCAGAGTAGGCAAATATTGTCAAGATTTGGGATGCTAACAGACTCTTACCAACGAAGAAGAAGAAGCCGAATTAAAAGGTGGTTAAGCTAAGTATTAGTTGAAATGTTTGCATGTTTATGCCACCAGGTTGTTTAACCCTAAATCCATTTACAGGTTGAGGTTTACAGGATAAATGATACAATTAAGGTGATGAAGGTTTCTAAATGGATTTTCTCTTGGATTCAGTTTCTACAACATAAAAACTTGTCATTTTAAATGGGGTGTGTATACTTGAGTCTCTGTGCAGTCAAATCCAAACTTTTTCATGCCCTCAATTTAGATTTCTGATAATAAAAAAAAATCTATATTTTTTTATTCAACCTGGAAGTTTGTTTCCGATGGGAAATGAGATGGACATCTCTCAAACAACAATAAAACGATATAAAAGGAGCATCAATTTTGGAAAAATGTTATTTAAAATCTATAACAAAACTGCCATGTCAGATTATTTTTTTCCTTTCTCAATAATCTGCATTACATCAATCAAACCCTTCTTCTATTTGGTCAGCAACTTTCTCCACGTCTTCTCTGGTATTTAATGATTTAGCTTTTATGATGAGGTTAGAAGGCCTCTTTGCCATCACCCTAATCTTTAGCTCCCTCCACAGACGAGCATATTCAGGTCAGGACTCTGGCTGCTCCAAAACGATTATGACTTCGAGCTAGAAGAAACATGTTGGTCAAATTGAGGGATGACTTTAAACCTGTCCTGCACCTCTAACAGGGAAAGATGTGCTGCAATTAATTATAATCCTAATAATTTATTGGATCTAAATACAAATCACTAAAATTTGTTCTTAGCCAATTAGCATTCAGATTTCCCACTGATAAATGGCAGCCATATTTTAATAATGCAAATATAAAATGATGTATTCTGTAGATAGACACATACTTATATTTACAACAATGCACATGTCTTTTAGTGTCTATTGTTGTCTGCACTCATGTGTTGCATTACCCAGTCTATTTCCTTCATTGCTGGGAAGCTCCAAGGGATCCTGCAGGCCTTTTTCTCTGCTTGAGGTGTCTGGTGGCCAAGACTAACAGCTGGCACTGAGGCCTGTCATCTTGAATGCCAGCAGAGCTGCGGTTCAAGTGGTACTGAAGTGTTGGAAGCAGGACGCACTCATGAAGAATGTAAATAGCAGCATCTGAGAAGCAAGTTGAAGATTATTTATGTCAAACTTGGTTTGTAGAAGTTTAAATTTAAGGCGTTAGATGCAGGTAAAAGCTGGTTCCACCTGCTTTATGTGCTCCTAACAGAAAGATGTCTTGGCTGGTAATAGATGCCCACATTAAGTGACATACTGTTTTTCTTCTACTGCCAGACAGGCCTCCATATTAAACATTAGAGGGTAGCTCCAATCTTAAAATGGCAAACTGAACCCTGGTGTCAAATGTTGAGCAGCTGATCGGCCAAATAAAAACAAGTAGTTGATCAGAGGAGGTGGGGCTGCTGCTTTTAATCCATGAATCTCTCCCACCATGAACCCATTCCTCCTTTTATTGATTCATTTTTAAAACATTGACGTTATTTCTTATTTCTGCAGGTTTGGGAGTTCGATGACACCTTTACTCAATGCTTTATTATCTGGTTGAATTCGTTAAAATGCACCAGGCTGATGATTCAAACACACCCTGTATAACTTTTTAGTTTTCCAAGCTTTTAAGTGAGGTTTAAGAAATGGATGTTTTGCAGATAACAGTTTTTAATCAATGTCTAAAATCTGAGTCGCTGCCAGATGATAAAATCATGTGGTTTGTCTCTTTAACCTGATTATTCTCTGTGCTTTTGCTTCCTCCGTTGTCTCGTTCCGATACCAAAACACTGTGCATCCAGGAGAACTTCTCAGACGGATGTAGGATCTTGTTCTCTGAGGGGAGTTGAAGGAATGGTAAATGGACTGAACTTATATAACACTTTTCCAGTCATACAGACCGCTCAAAGCGCTTTACACTAGAGCCACAATCACCCAATCGCACTCACTAACGCTCACACATTCATACACCGATACGCAGATCGGTAGGCAACTTGAGGTTAAGTGCCTTGCCCAGGGGCACATCGACCTATGGCAGGAGGAAGCTGGAATCGAACCCACAACCTTCTGATTGCAAGACGACTACGCTTCCTACTGAGCCACAGCCACCTGGAAGGAGGAACGAATTAACTGGATTAGATGCAGATGACTAACACATTGCGGTCACAAGTTGAGGTCAATAATACTTAGGGCTGCACAGTGTATTGAAAAACAATCATTGTGGTAATGTGTGCAGGATTGTGTGGATGCGATGTTTGGTTGGCTGTAATATTTGAAGCATTGTGCATTAACACTAGGGATGCACTGATAAGAAAATTACGAGGATGAGATCCGGGATACATCCAGCTTTGCTCAATCGTAGTGATAACGTCATTCAGCTTGATCATCTGTGAGGAGCTCGGAATACAGATGATGCTCCTCCACAATGCAAGCATTGACCTGAGAAGGTGATCAGGAGGCCTCCTGGGAACCTTTCTATGAAGCTTTTCTGGGATGGCAGGAGAGAACAAACGGATCTAGAACTACTGTAGCTGGAGGAGCTACAGATCCCTTTGGGTCAGGAATGTTTTGAGTTCCTCTTCTGGACCTGTTACCTCCAGAACCTGACCTCGGTTATGCAGAAGACCATAGATGGAAATTACTAAAAGCCAAAATGGTACAACCGGAGGGTGGATGAAACTGGAGTAACGCTGCAGATCCGCCTGAAAAAGCAGGAACAGTGAAGGTTTCCAGAACTTTGAACATTTTACACTTCAAGTACATTTGTTCATATTTTTCCAGTGAGAAGCAGGTTTCTGCCACTTAGTGTATTTGGACCAAACAGTAATCCAGATCATTCTTCTTTTCATTCACATGGCTGAAGGAGGCTCTTTCTCTCGTTGCTGAATTCCCACCTAAGCGCAAGACAGCAGGCGGGGCGGGCTGGCTGGGGGGCTTTTCCTGAATTTGAGGATTTTTGATGAAGGTATGCAGTAAACTCTGTTACCTGCCGCCCCACGCTGCATTCCAGCGGATGCTTTAACAGTTGGGGCACAGTGCGTCCTCTGTGCACCATCCCTGGGGAAGGTCTGTCATTTCCCTCCAACCTGCCGGCGCTGACCCGCACACGGGCCGCAGAACAACACCGTCTCTGTGTGTTAGTCTGTGGAGAGGTGTGTGTTCGACTCGGTGTTGTCTCAGCAAATTTAACCTCTGTCAGCTTACCTTTTACTGCCCGCACACACAGGAATTTAACCTTTTGTGGACATTTCTGAGGTTATGTTGGAGAGCTGCAGGGTTGAAGGTGGTGGACAGAGGAGATGTTGCCTACATGGAAATCTGCAGGAACGTTTGAGTCTTTGGTTTTATGGATTGTTGGTGTGTAAAAGGTTTAATGTCTAGATGTATAAAACAACTAAAATTATTTATAGCAGTCCAACATCTGAATATTTAAATGCACCATTAAAATTTTAAACATTTTTTAACATGAACAGCTTGTTTAGTGTCAGGCCAGAGAATCAGATTTTATATCCAGATTTTAAGTAGGCCACTCCAAAACCTTTGGACAAGCTGGTGTTCTTTGGATCTTTGTTCTCCTGCAGAATCCAAGCAAGCTTGAACTTAAGCTCTCAAACTGAAGGTCAGACCTTGTTCTTCAGGATTTTCTGGTTCCGACCAGAATTCATGGTCCAGGCCCTGAAGCAGCAGAGCACCAGCTGACCATCACATTACCACCACCGTGCTTGACTGTTGGTATGATGTAAAGAGACGCACACCTTCCAGAAAGGTCCACTTTGGTCTCGTCAGTCCACAGAATATTTTCCGACAAGTCTTGAGGATCATCAAGATGTTTTAGGTAAAAGTGAGATGGGCCTTTGTGTTTTTTTTGGGTCAGTAGTGCTTCGGACCTTGGAACTCTCTGATGGAGGCCATTGTGGCCCAGAATCTCTTTCTTATCGTTGAATCATGACCTCTGACCTTAACTGATGCAGTGAGGCCTGCAGAGCTTTAGATGATGTTCTGGGTTCTTCTGTGACCTCCTGGATGCGTCACTGATGATCCCTCAAGAGTAATTCTGGTAGGTCAGATGTTCTCCACTGTTCCATGGTTTCTCCATGTGTGGATCATGGTTCTCACTGTGCTTCACTGGAGTGAAGAAATGGCTTTAAAACCCTGTCCAGACTGGTAGATGTCAGTGACTTGGTTTAACATCAGTTGTGGATTTTTTTTTTTAGATCAGGGCATGACGTGATGCTTTTGGAGATCTTTTATCCTACTTCATCTTGTCAGACAGGTTCTGTGTAAGTACTCTTAAGGCTCCTTTAGAGTCGAGCGTATTTTGAGTGGTGCGTGCTTGGTGTGAAGAAGAGGAAGACAACTGTGAGCGCACCACAGAGAGTGGCAGTGACACCGTGTGTCCTCGCAACTGGTTCCTTGGACCATGTGTTACACATAAAACGGTTCAATGTGGAGACATGCGGACATGTCCACCGGATGCTGTAAACAAACTAAAAAAACATAAAGCCTTATGCAATTTTCAAGACTTCTTCTCAGAATCGTTGGGGATACGTCTCAGATAATTTTACCTGAAATAGTACAGAGAGGATTAAATTCTCCATGTTTTCTACCAGCTCAGAACAGCATCTGCTTCCTGTACTTACATTTGGTTCTGCTGCCCTGGACACATCAAATCAATAATCAGACCCAACGTTCTCACCTGGTTTGTAGTGACGGGTTCTGGTTCTGCTGTTGTTTTTCTCTACGAAAACCAAACCACTGGAGAAAGTTAAAACTTGACCAACTTGTCGACTAATTCCGAACTAAATGAACTACAGGTGTGAAAAGAACCAGAAATACTGAGCTTTTTCCTTTGTTTTTTGCCAATGTGTGTACTTTGAGTTAAAGTACTTTTTGTTGTATTTCTTGTGATTATGAATATGGATATATTATTTAATATTTAATCAAATAATATTCCGGTCTGTTAAGGGTTGTCCTGTGAATACCAGCCCAGTAAGGCGATGGTATTAGGACAAAATAGAAAGATGTGAGACGAGCTCTGACATTATTGAACAGCATAAACTCTGCACATATATGGAATGAATTCACACAATTTATTAAAATACAAGAATTTATTAACAAAAATAAGTCAACTCAAAGTCAAACATATTTCAATCAACAAACTCTTTACTTTGCTAAAACAATCCAACTAAACTACCAAGCAGAATTAAAGAATAATGACAACTAATGGACTATGTACAATATAAACAAGTTGATTAAAGATGATTGGAAATTATGACCAAAAAAGTGATGCAACATTACCATGAAATGTTTATGTTTGAGAACCAAGGATTATCTTGAAGAATCTGGAAATGAAGTTAAGTTAGTCTTGGAACCAACTTAGACAATAATCAGCAAACATTTAGACAACCATTCACAATGCAAGATCAGATAAAATATTATTTTAATAAAATAATGTTTTAAATAATGATCTGCTGAATAAAACCAACCTCCTGGATGACTATTTCTCAACGGGGTCTAATTATCTGCCTTTATTTATTGAAATAATATTTAAAGAAATAGTAAATTAATATTTAAGGGAATATTATTTTGAATAGGAACCAAATCTTTCTGGATAAATGGCGCTTAATGGTGTTGACTTAGTTGTCAAGTTTAGTAAAATAATATTTAAGGAAATATTATTTTACTAGATTGAAAAATAACAACCTTTTTGGGTAAATTATCTTTAGTAGGCAAAAAGTCAAGCAACGCTTGTACCTTAATTACCCTGTTAATGAATGAATGAATGAATGAATGAATGAATGAATGAATGAATGAATGAATGAATGAATGAATACCAGATACACAAACAGCAATTCATTCCTACTTAACTTGGTGCATATGATCGCGTGATCTTATGACACTCTTGGATCCAGTTTGATGAGTTGTGTCTGTTTACCAGGAAAGAGACATTAGTGCGCTGTGTCCGTCTGTCCAGTTCCTCTGGGGACCAGCGTGGAAGAGGTCAGTTTTATTCAAGCAGTGACGTCACGGGAAGTCCGCTGTTATTCCCTTCTTGTTCCTGGCTGTGCTGGAAGTAGGTTAATGCGATTTATTTGGAAAGTTCTTACTGGCCTTTTAATGTTGTAACCCATGGCTGGGGTCCCAACACATTTCTATTCAATTCAATTCAGTTTATTTATATAGCGTGTTGGGAGTTATGATTATTGATTTATTAATCTTGATCAATAATTATAATAAAAAAATCATAATTTGACAAAATCAATTTCTTAACCAAAATCCTCATTTATGAATCGAGACCAGAGATGTTTCTGGTGTTGTAATTGTGGCTCAACGCCTTTGACAATTACAACCGTTAAATACTCAGTAATAATTAATAACTATTACCAGAGATGTCACTGTTTAATCGACCGTTTCTGCCGAAACGTGTGGAACTTTAACCTTATCTTGACTGACGAATCACTCTTACACAAAATAAACACAGAACGCCTTCTGTTATCATCTATGTGAACATTTATTAAATCATCAGCCTGATACAATCCGTTCTTCCGATTTAATAATCTTCACCTACTCAAACATGCAAAGTTCTACATAACGGGTAAAAATATCTAACTTAGGAAAATAAAGCAAAACAGCAGTGGGTGTGTATGGAATCAACCAGCAGTTATGGCAAAAATGATAATATGACGAAGGGGTGTGGTTGTGAGTGGAGGGTGGGGCGCAGCTCCAACTGTAACTCAGTTATACTCAAGTCATAAAACCTCCCCCAACTCTGCGAGGTGACCAGAGAAAGAGTTATAAAACTTTTGGCAACAAGCTAGCAAGCAGTGAGGTTGAAGACGAAGGAAAATGGGGAATTTCACCATGAGGTTATTTTAACAGTCCAGTCTCACAGCGCACCTCTCAGGTGTTCAATACCCCACAAAACACACACAGAGCTGGGAGCGCAGCTGCTTCCAGACATCAACACGACACATCAAAGTTTCAATAACAAGGTTACATGCACATATCATTCAGAACACATTAGATTCTAACTGCACTAAAAATCTCCTCTACCCTGCCCGGCTATTCCTAATAAAGAAATAAAAAGATTAAAATAAAGGATGGGTTTTACTTGGAGAAGCTTCTAGGGCAGCGAGTGAGAGGGAAAAAGGGGGTGAAGCGTTGCTGCGCGTCCGCAGTTAAACTCCAAGAAAGCGGTCAGTCTTCGTACTTTGGCCTCCTTGGCGAAAAGGGAAAAGCGTGATCTGACCATTAAAGTCGACTTGGGATGAAACACGGTGGCGGTTCGTCTCCTCGAAACTCCGTGTTTTTAGTTACGTATTAAACTTACGTCTTCAATCGGCAAAGTGAAATTTCTGGCCTTCCTAGTCCAGAAACCTCAGTTATGAATTGTTTGTTGGCCAACGAGAGAGAATAAATGAAATCCACTCGGGACTCTTCTCCAGGTGATGCTTCAGATGTTGGGGATCGGGTCACGATCTCCAGCTGAAGGCGGAGTGTTCAAAATGGGTGCCTCCATATATAGCGCCCTGTGACGTCAGACTTGGGGCGTCCCGTCATATTAGTCGCAATGTCCTGGATACAAAATGGCCGAAAACACCAGGGGGCCTGGTGGCGTAGTCCAATATTCAGCAACAAGTGGTCCAACAAGCGCCAATTCACAACACATGTCGTCTCAAGGTTCTTCACAACAGTCAAGTTCATACATTCCAATTAATCCTAATCACTGATCAGTTCAGTCAGATTCAGTTATTTATTCAAATTGGATAAAAGGTTTTTCTATCTAATTCTATCTATTCAGAATTAAGTCAAATATATTTTTTAATACAATTTTGAAAAACCATTTATTTAGCCAGTTATGTGTTCATTTTAGATTTGATACAGCAACAACCCTAAAACTTGAGTATTACTTGTAAACTTTTTCCCGTTTTGCAATAATCGGCATACCAGGCTGTAAAGCTCTCCTTCATATTAAATGTGATGAATGTGTTAATCTCAGGCCAGCAGCGAGCGTTGACTTGAGGGGTTTGTGTTTGCTTTCTGAGTCAAACTCTGCTTTTGCATTCATTGGATCTGAGAATCCCATGAACGGATATTTCCTTCGCTGAATCGTTGATGCATGACATTGTCCACAAAGCCTCTGGAATAAGAAGATAAAGCGATACAAAAGAGCTTCATTGAGCTGCTTAAAGTGACTCTAATTCAGTTGGCTGAGCACCATGGACAGAATGACGGTCAGGATGATGGATTAAGGCATGAAGTGACTGTATTTTTGCTTCAGTCACAGTTATGTCTGGTTTTTAAAATGTAAATCAGAAGTTTCCTTCAGCCTGGGACCTTGTAGCATCAGTTCTACATAATGCACTCTGTTTGGCCCTTTACCAGCCTGGCGTCTATGGCTTTGTGTTCCTCTGAAAGTGGCCTTTATTCCTCAGTTTTGTTGATTTTTCTCCATGTGTGGGAGGGATTTTCTTGTCTTCTCTCTGATATTTGGCAGCACGATGAAGCATTTGCTCTTGGCAACGCTGAAAAGCCCCCACCAAAGACTTACACTAGAGGCTTTTGCAGCCTTTCAGAGCACTTCCGAGTGATGGACAGGCAGCTCAGCTCTGCCAGAATTCAACCCTTTTCTCCAAACATGTTCTTTGTTCCTTTTAGCAACCCCGTTTGTTTTTCTTCCTAAGTTTTTCAGGAAAAGTCGGATGCCACGGGGTTGTGGGGGTAATTGCTGTCACGGTGAAGCAGGAGTTGGAGCTGGGCTCCCACGTCGCCCAATCATGTTTTCATCATCAGGAGAAGGATTTTCTTTACGGACGTAATAAATCTCCTCTGTGACATGCTACATTTACTCTGAATGCACGCAGGAAAAAAGACCCCAGGATTTTTTTTTCCTCTCTATACTTTAACACCAAGCCTTGTAACAAGCTGAGGCAGATCATTGTTGCTGCTTCGCCCTCACTGCGCTTTCAGAGGATGGGTTTGCAACACATTCCGATGCAGAAGAATTTCAAAGGTATTCACACTGGAATGTGGCTTTTTAGTGGACTCTGAGGGACATAAGGAAATGGATCCATAAAGTGTGTTCAAGCCAAGATGACACATGTACAATCTGATGTAGCTGCCTTTTAGTCTCCTAATGATCCAGGAAAAAACCTTGTCTTGTTGGAAATAAAGGATAATAAAATAAATACCTCTTTTATAAGTATAGCTGAAGAAAAGACGACACATTTGTTCCCTGATCCCACCCTGTGCACCAGGCGGAGGAGTCTTCATGACATCACCCTCTTGGATACGATGCGACATGTGTTGCATGTGTCTTAAACTCGACAGGTGCTGCTCTGGCCATATTTATATCATGCATACAGTTTGTTTTAGCTTGCAGAAGGCTGTGCATGCTGCATCTAAAAACACGCTGATTCCATTTTGGTTTAATGTCAGATGATTGGAATTTGAACATAATTTTGCTGCATCAGTTTTTTATTCGTTAGTGGCTCCATAATGTTTTTGGAAGGTTTAATGTTGCTCATATACTCATAAGTTCATGACGTTGCTGACATTTTACTGTGATTAAAACTTGTCAGAAAATCAAAAAATTAAAATTCATATTTTCGTTTAACTCCACCCTTCAGGGTTCTCCACAGCAGACCATCTGCCTCCATCTCACCCTGTTTCTACCTTTCTTCTCCAGTAGACCAACTCTCTTAGATTTATCCTTTATCCCTCTGACCATCTCATCCTTGAACCCCTACATTTCTCTCAACCTGAGCTGTCCCTCAGATCCTCTCTCATTTCTCCCCTTGTCCATTTTGCTTGCTCCCAGGGAACATCTCAACATCTCCAGCACTGCCTCGTGTCCTTTAGTTAGTTCATCTATCTCCAGACCATCCTTTCCTTTGGATGGTTGACCTCAGATATATAAACTCATCCACTTTCAGTCCTCCTTGCAGCTTTACTGTTTCACCTTTCTCATTTTTACATGTTCATTTTAAATTTAATTAAAGGCCTAAATATTGAGGCAAAAGGTTGCAGTTATTCTTTTAATGTAGTTCAGTCCATGTTTGTTATTGTCCCAAAACCTATTTAAATCATTTAAGACTTTTATAGCACATTTATATGTCTGATTTTCATACTTTTAATTACATTTTCTAAAGTTTTCTCTGTTTTCAGCAATTTCCACAGTATAAAGTTCAGGCCTTGGATGTAGAAACTGCAAAACTAGTTTGTAGAGGATGGATGGAGCTGAAAGATTAATGATGGACAAACGAATGGATTTTGGGTGAATGGATAAAGTTAGGTGGATGAATGGACAGACATGTTGGGTGGATGTGTGGACGGACTGATGGATGGATGGACACATTAGGTAAGGTTGTCCAAAATCATTCCCAGAGGTAATTCAGTGATCAGAATCAGCAGCGTTGGAGGGAGGACTCATCTAAAACATGCAGGACAACACCTTTTAAGGCCTGGAGCTGGACTGAGAGGTGGGTGGATGGAGGAAGGATCACAGGTGATCTGCCTAAGTGATAAAGTTAAGAGACAGAGACGGAGGAATGAAGATGTTTTAATATCTTCAAGACATCAGAAAAACGTCGCAGCCCGTGGTGTAGAGGTAGAGCATGCAGACCGTATACAGAGGCTAGAGTCCTGGACGCAGCCATCGGGGGTTCGATTCCTGACCCTTGGTGCATATCTTCTCTCTGGCCATTTCCTGTCTGTATACTGTTAAATAAACGCAGCTAGTGCCACAAAATAAAAATAAAGAAATGTCAGAATAACAAACACATGGGGGGACCCAGGTTCCTCAGAGGGTTGAAGCGGGATGTTGTACACTAGGCTGGATCTATAGTGTGTAAGGTGCTGCTGCACCTACATGTGGGTGGTGTTAACGCCCCAGTTGAGACAGAGGTTAAATGGACCGAGTTTCATTTGCTTCACTGTCTTTTTGTTGAGCTCAGAGGTGAATCATTATTTGTGTCAGCATATAACTAAACACTCTGCTCCTCGTAGCCTTCGATCACAAGCCCAACATCTCCTGGATGTTCCTCGTACGAGGCTGAAAACCAAGGAGAACCGGACCTTCAATCTGTGGCTCCTAAAGTGGGGAACAGTTCACCACCACAGCTTCACTTTGCTGACTCAGGAGAGAGTTTTAAAACCCTCCAGGCTTTTATTTTATGATTTTATTGTGCTTTTTATGTAGATGTTATTATGATTGTCCTCTGTGATGTTGTGTCTGTGAAAAGCGCTTTACTTACTTGTATACTTACAGATCCAGGACACTCAGGTTGAGCAGCAGAGTCTTTTAATCTGCTACTTTGCATGGAAGAAAGTTGCCCTGTTAACTCATTCTAGTCTTTGCTTTGGAGCCATGTTCAGTCCAAACAGAACAATAAGTCTGGTGCGTAGCCCTGGGGAGTGGCGCCTAGTGGTTAGAGCAGGGCGCTAGTGTCCTGGGAAGGCTGCATGTTTCCTGGTTCGAATCCCACAGACTATGGTCCAAAGAAGGATCTTTTGGTCACAGCTTCAGCATTTTTACCCGAAGCAACAGTTGGCTCGGCGGTGAGTAAGAACGCTTTGCAAGAGTTCAAATTCTGGGAGCAAATGAGACTTCAGCTTCATATTTTCTCAGTTCTTGGAGGATTTATTGATAAGAAGACTCAGACTGACATGCTTGTTTTTATGTCTGATGTGGGACAAAAATAGACTGTCTGAAAGCCCAGTTTATTTGCTTTAATGGAGTGTATTGTAATCAGGAAAACACACATTAATGAACATTTACATATAAATGTGTCTGATTTTATCTTCCCACTAATTCCCACCTGTTCTCTGTTGGCAGGTTGATGATTAACACATTAGTGTAACATACCTGTGCGAACATATTGCCCATATTAAAGTTAATTGTGCTTGTCAATAGTCCAAACGCTGGAAGTTATGGTGCTTTGTGACCTTTGTTACATTCAGGTGACTTTTCCAGACTAGGCAGTGACTTATTGGATAACTTCTCTATCTTTTTACCTTTAATCCAGTTTCACTGCACATTAAAGTAGTCTGAGAACCTAATCTGCTGCCTCCTGCATGCCACACAGCTTTGGCAGCTGTGTGGCATGACTGAAAATAGCCCGACTGGCTCCGTGTCGTTCTATTGTATCGGCTCTCACTAGAGGCTGTTCGGGTATGTGAGTAATATTGCAGTTGTTGACATGAGATGGGCCTGATTCACTCATCGTTTCATAACCAAGTCCAGTACAGTTCTGCTTCATAATCAGAACCAATGAAAGCATTCAGCAACAGCTGCTTAATCTTTGCTGTAAACTACATTTTTGTCTCTTAATGACTTATTTTTATATTGTATATATTTATATATATTTATATTCAGCATGCGCATTTTTTATTGAGATTGTAAATGGTGTTTAATGCTGGAGAAAGCTCCTGATCAGTTTATTGAACGAACCAATAGGTTTTTATCTTTGCCGATGGTCTGACCTCCCATGACGGATAGAAAGACTTAACCGTTGTATATTCAGATAACGTTTTGGAATGAACAGAGCGAGTTGCTTTAAAAGCTGCATTATCAGAGAACAGCTCATCACAGGACAACACTGTTACACATGCCTTTCTCCTGCGTTTTCGCTTTTATGGCACATTCCTGAGATCTTTGTCATTCAGTGCAATTGTCTTTTACTGCTGCTAATCCGTGCCGTAGCCAAGCCTTAAACGCGTGTAGTCTTAAAATTAGACACTGAGATTAGTGCTTGGCACGTTTGTCGAGTGGCTGAATCCACTGAATGCAGGCCGAATGGGCAGCTCTATGAAAAGATCGCCTCAATATAGTTTCAATCAGGAAATGGAGACAATGGCATGTTTGGGACATTTTTAACTTGTTACTGTGAGTCTGTTAAGTTTCGAGTTCACTTGAATCCACTTTGTTCATATGGTAGGAATAAATTAATCCAGCCAGGTGTAGTTCATCAGAGTAACTGATCATCATAAACGTGAGTACCTCCAGAAGAGCAGAGGTTGGACAGTTTGCTGCTCTCAGGTGTACAGCTGTGGTGGATGGTGGTAATCTGGATTAGGTCTTCAGGGTTTCAGGCAAGGCAGGTTTATTTGTATCGCACATTTCAGCAACAAGACAATTCAAAGTGCTGATGAGAAAGGACATTACCTTGGCATGATAAAGGAAAGTAAAGGGAAGTTGGACTGAAATTAATATTGGCAAAAATTGTGATGGTGATTATGTTAAATCAGGTTTTCTGCCGTTTGGCTTCTTTCCTCTCCTTCTTATCTGTGCTTCCATCACTGTGACCTTCAGCATTTTGGGTAACATCATTAGTGTCCAGTATGAGGATCTGCTGCCGTGAGGCTAAATATTACAATCGGTATGTAAAATGCAAGTTCATAACACTTGGAATATATCAGCTAACAGCTATCGCTCTCCAAACAGTCCTTTGTGATATGAATATTAAACACTCTGATATTGCGATGACGATACATTATGCAGCACTGATTTGGAAAGACTGTAGCAATGACCTTAGAGAGGTAACTGTTGCTGTCCATCAATCTGAGAACTATCATCAGGACTTTTCTTTCCAGCAAATTCAGACCCAGGTCAGACCATTCAATGCTCTGAGAAATGACCAAAAACCCGAGGGTTCTTTCTCAGACCCTACAGGCCTCAGTTTGCAGGTTAAATTCTAAAGGTCATGACAGGACAGTTAGAAGACAGACCCAGTATGGCTGTTGGGAAGGGTCGAACGAGAAAGCCTCTTCTCTCTAAATATGGAGGCGCCACTGGATCTCATGATCTACAGCCAGATGTTTGGAGAAGACCAACGGCATCATATCATCACAAACACCTAAGAGCTAAGCAAGGTGGTGGAGGGCTGGTGATTTGGGCTTGTTCTGAGCTGCAGGACCTGAGCATTTTACAGTCACTGAGTAGACTATGAACTCCACTGCAGACCAAAGTATTCTGGAGTAAAATATGAGACCATCTGTCCAACAGTGGAAGTTTGGTCCAAACTGGACCATTAACAACAATGATCCCAAACACAGCAGCAAATCTGCAACAGAATAGATGGAAAAAGACAAGGCTCAAGGTGCTGTAACACATAGTTAAAGTCCAGGTCTCAACCTGATTAAAATGGTGTGGTATGGTCTTCAGAGAGCCTTGCAGATACAAATGTCTGCAAAACTCATTGAAATGAAACAATGCTGGACAGACTATTCCACCAGAATTGCTACTAAGGCTTGTTGTAAAAGCTGCTGGATCCAGGGGTGTACTTAGCTTTTATTGCATTACTCTGTTAAGAAGTCATGCACACCTTTATACCCCTCTGTGACTGATCGTTTTCATTATTTTTCCTTCTGAAAGGAATACCACCTGCAAGAGGCGGTATATGCTATATTTTTTATTCTTGGCGTCCTCTGAAGTGCAAGGAGCTCTGGGTTGCAGGTATGGTGAGAGAAAAATGTTACTGCATGCAGGATCTTTTCAAAATTAAGTCAAAAAGACTCCAGATAAAACTCAAGTGAAACATCGAGATAACCACAGCAGCAGCAAGATCCAGTTATCAAGCAGGAATCTGAGCTTCTTCTTTTTCAGCTTTAAGCCAATGTGATTCCTTCATTTGTATCAGTCCATTAGTAGTCAGAAAATAACAAAGAACATGCAAAAATTATGATGCTTCATTAGCCTCAACTGAGTAAATGACCACATTTATTTATTTCTGTTAGAACTCCAACGACAGCAGCTCTGTTCGCCGAGCAGCCCTCGCTTTAACACAAGTCCAGTCAAGTCCGGAAGTCCAAACGTCACCTTTTTTGTGCTCCTGCTGTCAGAGGCCGGCCCCACGTTTGAACTCCGGCGGCTTCTTTTATCTGCTGCAGGAAAAAAACCACGTGAAGCTGTTTGTTTGGTGTCTGGGTGGGTCCATGCCAGTCCGTCCACGGTCAGGCTGAAAAACAGGGAAACATTCCTCCTTTCAGACTGCAGCCTAAACAACCACAGGCACTTTCTCAGTTTGTCAAAGAAGCTTTAAAATGTACTTTATTGATCCTGTGCTTCCTAACTAGCAGCTGGGGACATTGTCATGTAGCGTTTCTCCACCTTAAAGTGATCTTTTGTCACGTGGATGAATGGGAATAGACATTTATTTGGGAAAAAAAAAAAGATAAGGAGCCATTGGGAAACCTTGGAGACTGTTTCAGTAGATCTGATTTCTTTTATGATGCCAGATGTTGACAGATGTACAGGAATGCATCACATGTTCCAACTAAGTAAAGATAAGACTAAAAATGGTGTTGTCCAAGGTCAAAATCATGTATTATTTCAGGTTTTGCAGAGAATATTTTGTTAGATGTACAGGTCCTTCTCAAAATATTAGCATATTGTGATAAAGTTCGTTATTTTCCATAATGTCATGATGAAAATTTAACATTCATATATTTTAGATTCATTGCACACTAACTGAAATATTTCAGGTCTTTTATTGTCTTAATACGGATGATTTTGGCATACAGCTCATGAAAACCCAAAATTCCTATCTCACAAAATTAGCATATTTCATCCGACCAATAAAAGAAAAGTGTTTTTAATACAAAAAACGTCAACCTTCAAATAATCATGTACAGTTATGCACTCAATACTTGGTCGGGAATCCTTTTGCAGTAATAACTGCTTCAATGCGGCGTGGCATGGAGGCAATCAGCCTGTGGCACTGCTGAGGTCTTATGGAGGCCCAGGATGCTTCGATAGCGGCCTTTAGCTCATCCAGAGTGTTGGGTCTTGAGTCTCTCAACGTTCTCTTCACAATATCCCACAGATTCTTTATGGGGTTCAGGTCAGGAGAGTTGGCAGGCCAATTGAGCACAGTGATACCATGGTCAGTAAACCATTTACCATCGGTTTTGGCACTGTGAGCAGGTGCCAGGTCGTGCTGAAAAATGAAATCTTCATCTCCATAAAGCTTTTCAGCAGATGGAAGCATGAAGTGCTCCAAAATCTCCTGATAGCTAGCTGCATTGACCCTGCCCTTGATAAAACACAGTGGACCAACACCAGCAGCAGACCATCACTGACTGTGGGTACTTGACACTGGACTTCTGGCATTTTGGCATTTCCTTCTCCCCAGTCTTCCTCCAGACTCTGGCACCTTGATTTCCGAATGACATGCAGAATTTGCTTTCATCCAAAAAAAGTACTTTGGACCACTGAGCAACAGTCCAGTGCTGCTTCTCTGTAGCCCAGGTCAGGCGCTTCTTCCGCTGTTTCTGGTTCAAAAGTGGCTTGACCTGGGGAATGCGGCACCTGTAGCCCATTTCCTGCACACGCCTGTGCACGGTGGCTCTGGATGTTTCTACTCCAGACTCAGTCCACTGCTTCCGCAGGTCCCCCAAGGTCTGGAATTGGCCCTTCTCCACAATCTTCCTCAGGGTCCGGTCACCTCTTCTCGTTGTGCAGCGTTTTCTGCCACACTTTTTCCTTCCCACAGACTTCCCACTGAAGTGCCTTGATACAGCACTCTGGGAACAGCCTATTCGTTCAGAAATTTCTTTCTGTGTCTTACCCTCTTGCTTGAGGGTGTCAATAGTGGCCTTCTGGACAGCAGTCAGTTCGGCAGTCTTACCCATGATTGGGGTTTTGAGTGATGAACCAGGCTGGGAGTTTTAAAGGCCTCAGGAATCTTTTGCAGGTGTTTAGAGTTAACTCGTTGATTCAGATGATTAGGTTCATAGCTCGTTTAGAGACCCTTTTAATGATATGCTAATTTTGTGAGATAGGAATTTTGGGTTTTCATGAGCTGTATGCCAAAATCATCCGTATTAAGATAATAAAAGACCTGAAATATTTCAGTTAGTGTGCAATGAATCTAAAATATATGAATGTTAAATTTTCATCATGACATTATGGAAAATAATGAACTTTATCACAATATGCTAATATTTTGAGAAGGACCTGTATGTTTTTGCCCCCTTACAGATCTCTTTCTGTGCATTTTTGTCACATTTTAAATGTCTCACATAATTAAACATATTTTATCATCTGTGAAGGGATAAAAGGTATCAACAACCTAACCCTATGGGAAAAACTAACCACCCCCTTGTTAAATCATGAACTAAAAGGTGATTAAGCACGATTTTTGGTTCGGTTTCACCAGCCACAACCAGACCTGATTATTGCCAAACCTGTGGAATCCAGAAATTACTTAAACAGAACATGTCTGACAACATGAAGTAGGCTAAAAGATCTCAAACAGCAACACATCATGACCCGATCTAAAGACATTCAAGAACCGATGAGAAGCAAAGTCCCTGACTTCTATCAGTCTGGAAATGGTTATAAGCTCATTTCTACGGCTTTAGGGACTGCAGAGAACAACAGTGAAAAACCATTATCCTACATGGAGAAAACATGGAACTGTGGAGAACATCGCAAGAGTTGCTCACCTGGGATGCTGTGGTATGACCTTAAACAGGTCCACAGTGATGTTAAAGATGCATGACTAGTTATCAGAAACACTTGCTAAGGGTGGAACAAACAATTATTATGCTCAGGGGTAATTACTTTTCTACATTGGGTCAAATTGGTTTGGAACTTTTTTAAAATAAATAAAATCATTAATCATCATTTCCAACTACAAGGGGATCACACTCCTCAGCCTCCCTGGTAAGGCCTACGCCAGGGTATTGGAGAGGAGAGTCCGGCCGATAGTCGAACCTCGGCATCAGGAGGAGCAGTGTGGTTCTCGTCCCGGTCGTGGAACACTGGACCAGCTCTATACCCTCTACTGGGTACTCGAGGGTTCATGGGAGTTTGCCCAACTGGTCCACATGTGTTCTGTGGACCTGAAGAAAGCATTCGACTGTGTCCCTCGTGATGTCCTGTGGGGGGTGCTCCAGGAGTATGGAATCGGGGGCCCTTTATTAGGGGCCATCCGGTCTCTGTACAAGTGGAGCAGGAGTTCGGTTCTCATTGCCGGCACTAAGTCGGACCTGTTCCCGGTGCATGTTGGACTCTGGCAGGGCTGCCCTTTGTCACCGGTCCTGTTCATAACTTTTATGGAGAGGATTTCTAGACGCAACCAAGGGCCGGAGGGGGTCTGGTTTGGGGACCAGTGGATTTCATCTCTTCTTTTTGCAGATGACGTGGTCCTGCTGGCCCCCTCTAGCCAAGACCTACAGCATGCGCTGTGGCGGTTCGCAGCCGAGTGTGAAGCGGCTGGGATGAAGATCAGCTCCTCCAAGTCCGAGGCCATGGTTCTCGACCGGAAAAGGGTGGCTTGTCCTCTTCAGGTTGGAGGGCAGTTCCTGCCTCAAGTGGAGGAGTTTAAGTATCTCGGGGTCTTGTTCACGAGTGAAGGAAGAATGGAGCGGGAGATCGACAGACGGATCGGTGTGGCTGCTGCAGTAATGGGGACTCTGTGCCGGTCCGTTGTGGTGAAGAGAGAGCTGAGCCGAAAGGCGAAGCGTCTCTGGGGAGTCTGCTGCCCCCACGACCTGGTCCCGGATAAATCGGAAGACGACGAGTACGAGTAAAATCCTTACTTACTCTCGTCTGATATTAAAATCACTTTTATCTGAAGTGATTAAGTGTGACACAAGCAAAAGAAGAAATCTGTAAGGGGGTAAATATTTTTTCATGGATCTGTAAATGGTTATGAAATGTGTTCTTTGGAGTGTGGTGGTGATATCTGTGTTATGTCCCCTTTCAAAAAAAGAGATGTCCTTGAGGTGTAAAATATCTCCAAACAGAACCTCTTTCCTTTGGTCTCATGGATTGATTTAAACACCTTTAACAGCTTCTGCTCAGCGGCTGCGGTCTGCCGCATCAAGGTCCGGATGAGTTCATTCAATTACAGCCAACAAAAGGCCCGTGGCAGCTGTAACGTCCGGGTGAAATGTGAAGCCACGCGATGGACACACACACACACACACACACACAGACAGTCTCGTGGCCAGTCAAGCTTGATTTACATTTGCAGCACTCCTGGCCATCGCCATGGGTTACAGTGGGTGCTGGAAAGAAATGTGGCTCTGTGTCTGGTGGGTTTATCTTGTCTGAGGCCGTCAGGCAGGTTTCCTCAGCACCGCCACATGTAGACAGACAACATGCACGTGTTTGAGTACAATTAATGATTGCTTTCTTACAGGTTTAGTGATGCACAGACTTGTACAATCTTAATAATAATCTCCCTCTTCAATAGGATCCACATGGAAACGTTGAGGGTAAATGAAAGTAACACAGACCAACCACTACAGTGAAAGAGCTGTTTAAAACATCTGTCCGGGTTCCTGTGCAGCCGTGAGGTGTGGAAGATGTATGGAATCAGCTTGTAGTGTTTTTCAGGTCGGATAAAGATGGAGAAACCCAAATTATAGTATAGAAAAATTATTTGTATCTCCAAACGTTTTCACTGGTCAATTAGTTGTAGAGGAGTAAGAAGAGATCATCTTGAGATTTTATCTTATCTCTACACTTTTCATGGCTCATTTAGTCCAATTATCAGACGTTTTTTTTGTCTAAGAACAGCAGCTATGGTCACAGTGGAAACAGCTGTTTTACACCTAAACCACAAAAACTCCAGCATTTATATAAAAACATTAAAGTTGGATTTTCACCACGGAGTCACTCAACACGGATGGTTAGTGATTGTGGTGAAATGACCAGCAGAGGGCAGTAAGTTCTCTAACTTACCTGCATTAAAGTAGTTGTTTAGGTCCGATCTGATTCCAACCCAATCCTCTGCTTTCTCTGAAACCTGGGACACACATTGGAGTGAGGAACACGTAAATATCTCACCCCCTTCATGTTAAAGCCTGTGCACACAATGCTGACTTTGATCTGTCAGAGGGGCTTTCTGGAGGCTTTCTGAGGAATGAATCCTATATGGTTTCAGTTCAGGGCTTCACATTGTTTACAGTACAGACACAGTTAGGATTCCTTCTGCATGCATGGGCAGAACCCCATCTATAGCCTGCTTTTAGCTTCTTCTTGTTTAAAGTCCTCATTAGCTTACTATAAAACCCTTTAATGTCTGTCTGCTGCCTGTTTTTATTTTAATGAGGTGATATTTAACACGTCAGACTGTTGACCAGGTTATATTGATGTGCAGTAATATCCGTTTCCATGTGAAGAAAGAACACCTCCTACCATCTCTCTCTACCAGCAAAGCTAACACATTCTTTGTGTTTTTAAACCACGTTGAGTAGAAAAACTGAGCGGATGTTAATGTCCCGTACAATTCTTGTCCTCCGCCCCATTCATGGACAAGTGGTGCTGAATCAGTCAGGTCCGACATGATTTCTATTAACACTCAGTCCAAAAACCAAGAGTTTTTTTCAGGCAGACATCAGCCTGTTTCATAGCAACCATCTAGACCTAAACAAGTAGAGAAAGTGCTGACAGTCCTTGCCTTCTCTCTGTTGCGTGCACCATTTAGCTTAAACGTTATTACCACTGGCGAGGGAAGTCAAACACATTTATTGAATCAGATTCAGCTGGCTGGAAGACCACTGCTTCAAGGTGGCAAGAAATATCAGTAGTTCAGAAAACACCTTTTTACTCCCTGCTTAATAATTATTTTTTTAACAGTTTGGGATTTTTTTACATATCAAGTTCCAGCTGTAATGAAATATAATGAATCTTTTAAACTATTTTCCATCCCAGGAATTATTTCCCACGATTCCTCAGAGGTTTATCTCACCTTGGAAAAGAACTCTTTACCTTCTCATTCTCGGGTTTAATGGTCGACTTTGTCCGATTGTTCTTACAGCTTCAATTCCCCTTTTATCAAAATATGAATTTTGAGCTTCTGCCATCTAACTAGACCACCATGACCTGTTGGACTTTATTAGGTTATACAGATTTTATTAAATCCAGGAACCATAAGGAGTAAAATAGTCCAGAAATGTTGGAAACAATCAGACCCTGGTTGGTCCCACTTTCCATGTTGTGATCTTTTGACACTGGCTTTCCACAGCGTTCATGTGCTTCCTTCTCTGCTTGCTAACAATGCATCTCAGGAAGTATGTCAGGATAAGAGCCAGACTGTTGGGCTTTCCTCCGTCATTGTGTCCCAACGTTTCCAGGGTTCTGTTAATCATAGAAGAGTTCTGTTTGGTGTTCAGCTTTGGGTCTGTGAAAAGGAATAACTGTCTTCAAAGAAAACTCAGCGATGTCCCTCTGGCTGGTAAGTCTTCTTCAACATGTCACTCTGGGGCTGGGGTGGTCAGAACCTCAATCCCATCTCACTGGTGGGTCAGACTCAACAGAACAATGTCAGAAGTGATCTTTTTCCAGTTTTGGATCCTTAATCTTGTTTTAGAGTTTTGCAATGAGTATAACCGTTTGCACATTTTTCAAAAATTAGAAATGTCTTTTTGTTTAGACAAGAAAATACAAACAAGACTAAGAAAACAGTAAAATCTGAGGCTCCACTGTGGTTCTGGTGTGGTCTGAGCCTTGATAAGCTTTAGCTTGTATCCTGTATGGATGTTTGACGGTAATTTTACCAGCTAAGAATGATTTCCTGTTTTAGTTTGTCTCATAATGTCAAAAATACTTCTGTGAGAGCAGGATGTTGGCCGCAGCGGATCCTCAGCTTTCTGTAGATGTTGCTCCAAACATTTAAAGTTCGGCGCAACAAAGACCAGCGAATATGGAGAACAGTACCGACAGTTTTAAACAGAGTCTGAGTAAACATCTCACTGGGCCTCCACTGGATCACAGAACACAGGGGATTTGGCATGAAGACAAAATCTGCTGCCTGTAGATAGAGCTGCTCGGCTTGTTGAAAGAAAAAGGGAGCTTTTCTCCAGTTGTCTGTGAATTTCTGTCTATTTTAGTCCAATTCTGGGAGCGACGGACTGATGCTGAGGTTTCTGTGGCTGGTGCCAATTCTGAGGTTTTTCTTTTATTTAAATCAGTTTTTATTTTGAGCTGGGATCAGTTTTGCTTGAAATGACTGATATTTTAAAACAGGACCAGCTGATCTAATGGTCCACTGTTGGATAGGAGTTATAAGAAGCAGTAGAAGATGACGTTGAACTGACCACCTGCAGACAGATGTTCCTCTGTCACTGAAACCGTGACTGGCCACTTCCCTTCCCGCTCTTACGGGAACAATGACCCATAACTCCATGACCTCTTGTCTACTTTCGTTGAACACAGAACAAACCTGGTGTGACCCGACTGAAACTGACCCATTGTTTGTTCTGCAGAGAAACAGGAACACAACAGGGTCACTTTGGGTCTTTGTCCACTTTCCAGTATTGTATCCTTTAATAATGCAGATCTACTGTCCTGGAAAAGGGTTAGGGTTAGCCCTAAGCCTAACCCTTTGACCCCAGTCACCAAACTGTTCACTTTACTTAACCCGAGCCTAAAACGACAGCTTGATTACATCTCTGCTTTGTTCTATCAAATATATTTGTATCTTTAATATTTTTTAGAGCATTGATCCAACCGGTTTTGGATTCAGTCAATGAGAAGTAGTTCTGTATTATAAGGACATCTGTTACACATTATCTCTGATCCAGTTCACCAGCACGCACCTGAACCGTCTCCATTCATATCTGCAGTTTTACTCTGGTTTTATTGACCCAACTTGCCTCTTTTTGCTCCTCTTCTCTTTTTCAGAAGAAGATTTCTAGCTATTTTCAGTTTTTCTAATAAATGCTTCTCAGAATCTCTTCATTACCCCCTGCCCTCGATCCTGCATTAAACTGCAGACCCACCCTTTTCCCATCACTTTAAGTGCCTCGCTCTGTATTAGACGGCTCTGCCCGACCCAACCCTCCCCTCCCATTCCAGTCCTTCCCCTCTCCTAATCTTGTTCCTCCTCATCCTTTGAATGGAAGATCCTGCTGATGAGGTACAGGTTGTGGGAGGAAAGGATGCTGAGGGAAAAGATCTACATGGAATGATGTACTTTCTCTTGAATCGGATAGAAAGTCATGGTTTCTCTCCCAGTGTGACTGCTGGAGCGCTTGTGGTTCAGGAGACGAGCACTGGGGGGCACTGAGAGGGTGACACAGTTACAGACGTGAGGAGGATGGGTGGACTTCACTGGTGCCTCGGCACAATCTTCAGTTGGGCTAAATTTTTCTTCTTCTGCATCTTCCCATTTTGGAAGCTCAGGCGCAGCAGGAGCAAGGTACAGTTCTTGGTTTCACTGCGGCACAGATTAAAAAGCTGTCTTGTTTTTACTGTAACAGAGAAAATGTTGAACCAGTAAGCTTGAAGGACATCTGCATAATAACCTGGTGGCAAAGGCTTTCTGAATAATGGCATTGCCATTCAGCATTGGGTCGTTTTTATCTCTGCAGTTTGTGCACACATTCGTGGACAAGATTTGGTAAAACATCTCTTATTTCAGAAAGGTGAAACAACTATCTTATAAAAGATGGATCTGACCCTCAGGTGCGGCAGAAAATCCTTCAGAAGAAGGTTGAGCAGCTCTTTAAAAGGAACATGGGGATTTCTCTTGTTTTTGTATCACTTTATTTAGTCATTTCTATTCAGGGTCTTAAAATTTTGACTATAAAAAGAAAATTCAACATCTTGTAGAACCTCCTTCAGCAGCAACTCTGCAGGTTTTCTGTCTGACTTTGAGTCTCTCATTGTTGAGGACTTTTGGTACCATTCTTCCCTCCATTGTTGCTTCAGTTCATGGCTCTCTGAAGGTCCCACCAAATCCTTTGAATGAGGTTGAGGTTTGGACTTTGACTAGGCCAATGCAGCACCTTGATTCTTATCTTTTTCAGGTATTCTGTTGTAGATTAGCAGTTTGGGATCATGGTTCTGCTGATGAACCATTTTGGACCAAGCCTTAGCTGTTGGACTGATGGAGATGATGGTCCACTCAATTAACGCAATTCACCCAGGTCCTGTGGCTGTAAAACAAGCCCAGATCAACATACCTCCACCACTATACTTAATAGTTGGCCTGAGATGTTTTTGCTGATCTGTTGTGTTTGGTTTTCCCAAACATGGTGCTGAGCATCACGGTCAAACATCTCTGCTTTGGTCTCATCTGTCCAGGGCACAATGTCCAAGAAGTCATGTGCTTCATTCAGGTGCACCTTTGTGAACCCAGTTTATGCTGCCATAGTCCTTTTTTCGAGTGACACAACTTTTAATCTTTAACCTCCTAACTGAGGCCTGTAGAGTCAGAAATGACTAAAAACCCAAGATCTCCATCTCTGAGCTTCATGCTCTGACCTTGGGCTGAATCTGCTTGGACGTCCACTCCTGGGAAGATTTTCAGCTGTCCGAGATGTTTTTCACTGGGGAATAATCTTTATGCAGAACGATGGACCTCAGATAGTACAGAGATGACCTGATAACCCTTCCCAGATTGATGGGCAGCAACAGTTGCAGCTCTAAGGTTATTCAATTCAATTCAAAAATACTTTATTAATCCCAAAGGGAAATTAAATGTTGTTGTAGCTCATTATGGAGGTTGCTGATGTCTTTCCACCCTGACATTGTGTTAACACACACCTATATGCAGACTTTGGAATAAATTTACTGGGAAGTTCAGGGAAAATTGGCCTCTATCCTACATCCTTTTTGTTGGATCTGACGGGGTGGAGAGTGAAGAGATTTGGAGAAAAACATTTCTGTATAAATATATGTATTTTTATTATTTTATTGCAGTTGTGTAAAACTTTATCTCTGCTAGGATAAAGATCTGGGTTTATAGAAATCTGTAAAGTTTCCACTCAGTAAAGTTGTCAGTTTGATGTAATAATGATGCAACTAAAGGTGGATTCATTTCATGATGCCCTCCATCATGTTGGGAACAAAGACATATTTGCCTTGTTCTGTTATTCAGAGCTGATTGAACATGACTTTAAAAGGCAAATTCCAGACTTTAATTCAGACGGTTTGGTTCCACCATCTAGAAATAAGATCCCATGTTATAGAAAGTAGCCTCTTTTCAGGTGTCATCATGACGTGGACCGCTGTTTCTGTTCCTCGGTTGTGTTTTATTTCTTCATCGGTGCACGGATGAGATGCTTTCACTTTTTTCTGCCATTTGGTTTTTCAACAAGATGAGGATTACCCAAATCTGTCTGGATTAGATTATTAAGAAAGAATGCACTTCTGTGCTCTGTATCCGATTGGACGGGGGGCTCAAGGAAGACCTCCAGTGCTGGTGACGGTTGGGACTCAAATGCCTGTCAGAGATACCAGAACCAGGCTTCAGGCAGTAGCTGAGTCTTTATCAGTGAGACAAAAGCAAAGACGTGATCCCTCCAGGATTAAAACTCTTCACAATAGGTTGCAGACTTCTGGGAAAACTGGTCATAGAAGACTAACTGACCCTTTTATCAGACTAATGGGCAGAAAAAAGTCTCGAGATTGAAAGGAATTGGCCAAGAACCACAGCTGAGTAGTTCATCAGTGGAGCACGGTGGTGGGGCTGTTATGGTTAGGGCCTGTTAGGATTATGATTATTGATTAATTAATATTTATCAAGAATTATAATTTAAAATCATAATTTGAGAAAATTAATTTATTAACCAAAAATCCTTATTTATGTATTGAAGCCAGAGATGTTTCTGGTGTTGTAATTGTAGCCTAAAGCCTTTGATAATTACAACCGTTAAATACTCAGTAATAATTAATAACTATTACCAGAGATGTCACTGTTTAATCAACCGTTTCTGCTGAAACGTGTGGAACTTTGATCTTATTTTGACTGACGAATCACTCTTACACAAAATAAACACATCTACGTGAATATTTATTAAATCAACAGCCCAATCCACCTCGCTATGCCGATTCAATAATCTTCACCTAATCAAACATGCAAAGTTCTACACAGAAACAAAAGGGTAAAATATCTAACTAAACAAAATAAAAACAGCAGTGAAGTGTGTATGGAATCAAACTTAGCAGTTATGGCAAAATAAAAAGGGGAATATGGTTGAATGAAGCTTTGGGAGCGCCCCTCCCAAAGTGTAGCTCAGCAGGACACAGGCGGTCATAAAACCCCAAGCAAAGTTGTAAACTCAGCCCACACAAAGGATCATAAACCTTTTTGGCAGCAAGCCAGTAAAACATGAAGTTGAAGAAAAAGAAAATGGTTGATTTCTACCATAAGGTTATTATAGCAGTCCAACTTCTCAGCGCACCTGCGCTCAGGTGTTCGTACAGTACAACACAACTTGTGAGACTCTGCAGCCTCCGAAATTCAACAGCAGTCAAGTAAAAAAAAAAAAAGGTTGCTTGCACGTACAACTCAGAACACATTAGACTATAAGTGACGATTCTAATCGCACTAAAACCTCCTCTATCCTGCCCAAGCTATTTCTAATAAAGAAATAAAAATAAAAGGTGGATTTTACTTGTCGTTGTCTCCTCTGAGCAGAGGGAGAGAGAGAGGGAGGTGAAGAGCTCCACGCGTCCGTGGATCCTCAGCAGAGCAGTCCGTTTTCTTCCTTGGTGGCCTCCGTGGCAGAAAGGTAGAAAATAATGACGGACTGTCACTAGTCAACTGGTACAAAAACAAGGAGGAAAAATTGCGTCTCCTTGAAACTGTGGTTTTTTTTGGTTACGTGTTAAATCCACGTCGTCGATCGGTAAAGTTTAAAACTTACAAGCCTTCTTATTCCTGTAAACTTAATTCGCTTAGTTTTCTTGTTGGCCAACGAAGGAGAATGAATGAAAGTCCACGTGGGATTTTCTTCTCCAGAGTGATGCGCTTCAGTTGCTGGTCCGGTTTCCAGCGTGAAAAGCATGATGGGCCGTCTCATACTCTGTTATATAGTTGATGGTGGCCCCAGGGCTGCGACGCCCCCGTCTTATCAGCCGCGGTGCCAGCTGGGATTTGTAGGAAAAGACTATCCTGCGGTACAAAATAGCCGATGACGTTGGAAAGTCATAGTGGCGTCCAGCAATGTGCAAATGGTCCAATATTCAGCAAACAAGTGGTCCAACAGGCCTGTATGGCTGCCTCAGGTACTAAAAGACTGATCTTCACTGAAGATAGAGCTGCTGATGGAAACTGCACAATAAATTCTCAGATGCACTGAAGCCTCTGAGGAGTTGGCAGTTGTTTTCTGAAATTTAAGGTTTCGCTTACCACGGTCTGGATAACCCGAGCTAATTGGCTGATTAGGGTGTGACACCAGGAGTTTCCAATATTTAACTTTTTCACTAGTTATTTTATTTATTCTGAGATTCTGAATTTTGGGTTTTTATTCTCTGAAAACCGTAATCAACACAAATGCAAGAAATAAAGTCTTGAAATATTTCACTCCGTGTGGAATGGATCTATAGAGTTTCACTTTCTGAAACGAGGGACAGAATATTGAATTTTCTTTCAGTTTTTTGCAGCTTTTTGGAATATTTGCCAAAATCAACTACTGTAGTTTATAAGAGTAGACCTGATTGTTCTGAAGCGTTTCCTTTCATTCTGTCCAGAAGTGCTGCTGTAGCTTCTAGGGGGCAACGTTGTGTTCTGCTGCCTCTGTGCTGAAGGACAGAGGAAAAACGTGCATGCACATGTGAGCGTTGTGCAGAGAGGGCACGGGGTCTGCTTTGTTTTCAGCAGATGGGAGTCACAGAGATGGGAAAGGGTGTGTGGTGTGTGTAGGGGGGCTGGACTCTGTTCTTCCTCTTTGGGTCAACAAGTAAACTCCTCCCTTCATCCAGCTCGTCAGGACGTCAGCCAACATGTGAGGACACACCCCTCTGCTGTTTGCACAAACACTTTCTCATTATCCATCTGCTTATCTACTACCTCTACATCTATCTGCTCATCTATTTCATTAAAATGCCAACTTCTATCTTTTTCTCTCCTGGTCCTGCTCCTTTGTCTGATAAACGTCCTCTTATCTGTTGCTCTGTTTGCTCGACTTTGATGCCCTTCATCTGTTTCCACATGGTTTCTTGCTTCAAGGACTCTGTTCTGGCACTGGTTAAGCTGCCTGATTATTCAAGCATCATTCTGTGGAAGAGGACGGAGATGGTCAAGGTTAAAGATGTAGTGACACAATTGCTCTGAAGGATCTGATTAACCTTGGAAATACACCCACTCTTCCTTTTCTAGGTCACAACCTTCCTGTGTTTCCAGACTGACCCTTGTTCATCTCTGCAGCCCGTCTTCATAGACCAGACCTTAAACAGGCAGCTGTGATTGTAAACAGTCGCACAGTTTGTTTGGTGACCACCAGAGGGTGCTGCAGGTACAGCTGGACACAGGCAGCATTTTCAGTCCATTCATTGTGGCCTGCTTCTTCTGAACAAGGAAGTCTCAATGATTCTGGCTTACAGCTGATAAAAACCCAAAATTCACTTTCTTATGAAATTACAGTATAACATCAGACCCAGAAAAGGGCGCTTTGTAAAGTATGTCCATGTTCTGTCCAGTATCTGCTCTCAGCCTGTGGTCTGGGTTCATTTTGCATGAATTACTGCATCAATGCAGCGTGGTTCTGCTGAGGTGTTCAGAAGGCCCAGGTTGCTTTAATAGAGACCTTCAGCTTATCTGAAATGTTGGTTCTGGTGTCTCTCATCTACCTCTTGACAATAGCCCATAGATTTTGTCACACAGACACCATGATGATTATGGCAGACGTTGGTTCTTTTGGCAGTGTGGGCTGGTACCAAGTCCGGCTGGAAAATGAAAACAGCGTCTCCGTAAAGCTTCTCAGCAGAAGTAAGCATGAAGTTCTTTAAAACTTCTTCATTGACTACTTTACTTCACAATTCTCTCAAGGCTTCAGTTATCTCCATTGCTTTTGTACCTTTTCCTCCCACTGCATATTTTCTTTCCACTCAACTTTCTATCAAAGTTGCAGTGCTCAGGTCCTGCTAGTGCTGTGACGAACCGTATGTGCTCTCTGGAGACCAAACATCTTTACTTTGGTCTCATCTGTCCAGAGGATATTGTCTCAGAAGTCTTGTCCTTCATTCAGATGCATATTTGCTAACTTAAGTTCTGCTGCCATCTTGGTTTAGAGAGAAGAGACTTTCTCCTTCACCACTTTCAAGCAGCCATACTGGTTCAGTGTTTTTCTAACTGTCCTGTCATGGCCTTTAACCTGCTAACGGAGGCCTGTAGAGTCTGAGATGGAGCTCTTGGGTTTTTTGTCATTTCTCTGAGCTTCACGCTCTGACCTTGGGCTGAATCTACTGGGACATCCACTGATGCTGATGTCTTTCCATCTTGGCGTTGTGTTTACACACACCTGTATGCTCCAAAGCAGCAAACTGCCAAAACTTCTACTTTTATAGAGGTGATCCCAGCGATGACAAGTTAGTAAGTGCATCTGCACATTAACACCTGGATGCTACGATCTCATGCACTTAGTTTTTCTCAGCTTTTTCATTCCTAAGACCCTAATAAGCACTGATGAGCTGGAATCTGTCGTTTAAGTTTACTGGAAGCTGAACTTGATTCATTTCAGAACCTCATATTGAGAGATACAAAGTTTACATAAGGTTGTACTTCCTTTTTAACATGACTAACCTTAAGGTTTCTGTCTATATACATTTTCTGTCCTGTGGCACAACTAATTACCAGGATGATGAGTTTCTGCAGTGCTGTTTGGTAAAGCTACCGTTGGATAAAGAAACACTGCATGATGGCTGAAATAATCTTGCAGGGTGCATTTGTGGACGTTTCTATTTGTTAGTAATTTTGTTCGGTTGTAAATGTTTTGCCCATAACACTCTCCCTCGGTGAGAGTGTCTCTGTCTGAGTGGCGCTCAGGAAATGCCAGCAGATTAACGCTGAGTGCCGCCGGCTGATGGTGTTTGTGTGTTTCTGGGTGAGGCTGGGTTTGTGTATTTGAACAGTGTGTGAGAAAGATGTGGAACTGTATACAACAGAGGAGTTTAAATATGTGCTTATTGTGAATCTGATGACCTAAATCTTGTGTGTTTGTTTTTTGGGAGTTTTGGGTGTGACCGTGGTGACCGATGGGTGTGTTCTTGTTTTTGTTACGTCATTGGGAGATTATTCTAGATCTAAACACCTGGCTGGTTGAGACCAGTTCTCCCCACTGTGAACTCCACAGTGGTTCAAGCAACCCCATAGCATGATGCTGCCACCACCATGTTTCACCATGCGGCTGATGTGTTCAGCGCGCTGTGCAGTGTTGGCATTCCTCTATATGTGGCGTTTTGTATGTGGGACAGAAAGTTAGATTTTAGTTTCATCTGAGAAGAACATATTCTTCCTCATGCGTCTCCGTTGTCTTCACAGTCTGCACTGTTTCTGAAAAGACTTGGAGTTTATCATAACTGGCTGGTTCCTGCAGAGGTTAGTTTGACCACCAAAAGATCAGGGATGGCACAGTACACAAATAGACCGGCTGCTGGGTCAGTTTACAGGATTTACTGAACCAACCAATGTCAGCGAAATGGATCAAACTCCTGTAGAAACTCTCAGGGCCACATTTTGGAGGAACAAATATACCAGTAGGTGGCGCTAATAGAAGATGCTTCTCTGAATTTGAATGGGTTATATTTCTGTTCCACTTGTTCATAAAATGAAAGTGATGCAGTTTCACTTGAACCCAGAGGTGAATATGATGCGGACTGTGTTGACTGTATTATGTTGTTTGCATGTTGAGTTTTTTTCATGTGAGGTTATTTGTGGCTTCTGTATTTAGATCATTTTAGTTGTATCTTAACAGACAGCATAATATTCACACTGGACTGCACAAACAAATTTTTATTTTTTTTGATAAAAACTTGGAAATAATTCAAAAATGTCAGTTCTTTAAATTAGGCCCCAGCTAAACCATTTTATTTCATAAAGCGTGTGAATTTAAGAACTTTTTTTTTAACCTTTTTTATGTTGAAAATGAAAAATATTTTGACCTTCAAGGATCTTCATCAGTATTTAAGATCAAATATCTGAGTGCATCTTGTTTAACTTCATCACTGATTGTTATTAGTTGATAGTTCTTGTTACGCCCAATGTTTCTGTGTTTATGTTGTTGCAGCCGCTGTTTTTCATTGGCTGTCAGAAACACTGGTTTGCAGGGTTGGCTAGAGTCCAGATCCAGCTGAAAAGATTCCAACATGTTTGTTTGACTGAGACTGGAGTCGGGTCGGTTCCCCCTCACACACTTGCAGACTCTGGTCCTCACCCCTCCCTCTCACAATAACAGATCTTTGGGCCGACTGTCTCCATCTGATGCAGACTGAATGCAGCCATAGAAGCAAGGTCAGATTTATTCAAAAAGATTCTAGTTTCATTGGTTTTCTTGGCAACAAAATGAACTTGATTATTATTACAATGATGAAGAGCAACTTATTACATTTCTACCATGATTATCAGGGATTTGGGTTTTTCTAGACCTTACTGACAGCATTGCATATGGTTTATTTGCATTGAAGTTGTTTCTATGGCAGATCTTCCCAACCCTAAATTAAAGCCCTTCTTATTAACATTTCTTGATCAACGTTCTGGTAACATCAAAGCTAAAGGTAAATTGAATCCATAGAATTGGTACCAGTTTCTTTAGGATGGGCAAAGTGAACAGGGCTAAGCGGTGGCACTGTTGAAAGCACTGTTGCCTTGCAGCAAGCAGGTCCTGGATTCAAATCCTGGTTGGATGTTCTCTCCAGGTACTCCAGCTTCCTGCCACAGCCTGAAACATGACTGCGAGGTTAAATGGTCTCTATATTGCCACACTATGAGTGTGTGCATAGGTGTCTGTCCTATGTGTCTCTGTTGCCCTGAGATCGACTGGAGGCCTGTCCAGGGTGGACCTCGCCTCTTGCCCAGTGACCACTGGAGACCTCGCCTCTTGCCCAGTGACCGCTGGAGACCTCGCCTCTTGCCCAGTGACCGCTGGAGACCTCGCCTCTTGCCCAGTGACCACTGGAGACCTCGCCTCTTGCCCAGTGACCACTGGAGACCTCGCCTCTTGCCCAGTGACCACTGGAGACCTCGCCTCTTGCCCAGTGACCGCTGGAGACCTCGCCTCTTGCCCAGTGACCGCTGGAGACCTCGCCTCTACCACTGGAGATGGGCACCAGCTCTCTGTAACCCTGCAAGGATAAGCGGATGGATGGAAAATAGAGAGAAGCTCCTTACAGACCTTTGGGAAAAACTGGAACAGTTTAGAGAAAGTGAGTTTTGGGTTTTCATTGAAATGAACAGAAATGAATATGTTACTTAGCATTTTGAAGGAGTTTAACTCAATTGAATTACTGAATAATCTTTTTGATGACGATCCTATTTTATTGTGATGCACCAGTGCGATAATCATTAATGAACTGGACTCCTAGACTGTGCTGGAATAGAGAGGATTACTTTGAAAAAAACTGAACTAATGTGGATTCTGTTCACCTGGAGATAAGCTGGACCCGTTTGTCTTGTGCATCTCCTTGAGATGACTTTTACTGTAATTCTATTAATAAACAGAGAATAAATTCAAATAAAACCTCAATCTGCACGCGTTTCTTTCACTTGTAATTATCTTTAAAACTGTGACCTCCAAACCTGAAATACTGTGGGTTTTTGTTACAGAACTGTAAACTTTAAAATCACATTTCTGGCTTTCATTTATTTCGCACCAAATTAATTTTTGTCTGCAGATTGGCACTTCAAACAAGAACTGAGATGCTAAATATTGGATTGTTGCATTTGCCTATATCAGGGGAAATGTATGCATATTTATCTCAAGGGTAAACGGAGTCAGCCTCTGAAAAATTAAAAAGGGCTCAGAAACACGGAGCAGAGGGCGGCGGGGTCATGGATGCTGCGGGATGAACAGTGAGAGGAGGTGGGATCAGGCAATGAATGAAATTAAAAGCGATGAGACTTGGAGGACTAAAGAGGGAAGGAGACACGGGGCAGGAGAAAGAGAGGAGGCACAAGAGAGATGGCTCAGCGAACCACCCCCTCCCCCCTTCTCCAGTGGAGAGTTAGGGGCAGCCTGAAAACCCCCCCAGCCCCAGATAGAAAAGAAAAGCTTTGTGAAACTTTCCCCCCGACAGAGGGAAGGAGAGCCTCAGAGGAGAGGCAGCCGGGATTTAATTTGGAGGAACTCCGACTGAACGGACCAGAGAGAAAGCGTGGAGGAAAGTTTGTGTCCAGAAGAATCATGATTTCCCAACGTTTGACAGCTCTTCTGCTGCTTGGATTAGTCCCGAGGAAGCCCGCTGGTCTGTAGCAGCCGCAGCATCACTCCGGTCCGTCACCATGCCCTCCGTATCCCTCGGCCTGCCAACGGCTCTAGCAGGACCGGCTCGGACTTGGGTCTGTCTGTCCTGCATGTTCTGGGTGAGACCAGAGAACTTTTAAAGAGATTGACATGAGATGGCACAAGTTTCTGCCTGACCTGAGCTTCTCCAAGCGTGTCTGTTGTGGTGGAATGAGAAGTATGCAGGGATGTGTGCCTGTTGACAGTTTTCCACTTTAAAGCCTGATGAAGTGGAGGCGGTCAGGAAATGCGTTGGGTGGTCTGTGTTGTCGGGGGTTGGGTGGAGGGTTAGGACCCTGGCTGTGTGGGGCCTTGGCGTGGTGACACATTTAAATGAGCTGCTGGAAGTTCCTGAAGATGCTTCAGCCTTAACATGACTGGTTGAAATTGTTTTAAAAGATGCAGAAAAAAGCAAAAAACAAAGGTTTTTGGATAGAATTTTAAATGTAGAAAATAGCTTTTTACAGGCCTTGTGCATCTGCTCCTGTGGCTGTGGTTTTGATGCTTATGTTAATCTGTCTCAGAACTAATGAGGAAAAAGATCTGATTTCATTTTGTTGAGTTTTGGTATTTGTCTGCATGGAAAACTTTACAGGTTCTCCTGAAAGTTTTGGAAAAGTGTTTAAATCTGACTTTAGGGATGGTGTCGGGACCCAGAATGGAGGGTTCTTTAACAAGTAACTTCTATGTCCTCTGAGGTTCTGCATGTGTACCAACAACATCTGACATGAACTGAACGGGTCGGACTTCTTTCTGCTCTCCCATGTATCTCGTGCTGCTTTGCTCTTGGTGGTTGGGACTATTTTTGCTTTCTGCAGCATAATTCAATCTGCAGTGTGTCCCTGCTCACAGTCGTGGACTGTTTGTTTGTTCTGTTGTGACCTGAGAGCTCTGAACCGGTCCGTGGTGAGCTGTGTTCCCGTATTTGGACTGCAGTCCTGACATTCTGTCTTTAAACATTAGATTGTGTTGATATGAAGCAATATTCCCATTGCATGCTAATCCCCACTTTCAGAGCTGAACAGAAGATGAAAGAGGATGGATCTGAATGGACCATTCAGATCCATCCTTCCTCATTGGGCTGCGCTCCTCTGGGACACGACTGCGCACCACTGGCGCTCGGCGGGGACACTGGATAATCTTACTGAGCTCTTCATCAGTTAATTACCATTCTTCCTTTTGAGCATTGGTAGGCGAGGTGAAGGGAGGGGGCTCGGTCGTAAAAGAAGCTCAAAGCCCCCCAGCTAAGCTGTGGGTCACTGATTGACTGGATCAGAGCGCTGTGTGACAAAGCGGGCTCACTTAAGAGGGCGAGGTTCAATCTGAGCCCCTTGTTAATGGCAGATCTTTGTTTGGAGCTGAAACCTTTTTAATTTGGGCACACCTTCCTTCCTCCTTACAGGCAGGATTAGGCCCTCACATCAAACTTTAAGAGCCTCAGAATTTGAAATTTCAGTTTTCTATGGCTCTGACAAACTTTTTATCTGTGATTTAAACAGAAATTTGCTCTTGTTGCCCATGTTTTGCTTATTCCTCAACTATTTGTGGAACCTTCCAGGTTTTTAGCTCCTTTGCATCCTTTCCAAACACCTTTCAGTAACTTCTAGCCTAATAGTTGAGTTGAAAAATGGTCCAGTATGTATTTACACCTATAAAGTGTAGCTACAAGTCTCATCTCAAGCTGTACCTTAGCAGAAAATAAGCACATAAGTCTGAATACATTTACCAGGATAATAAACTGAGACCCAGAAAAGGTCTTGGTTGGGAGGTAACACGTTATTCTCTAACTGGAAGCTTTGGATAGACTTTTGAGGATTGGGAGTGCTAAACATTTTGAATTAATAGACTTTTTTTCAGCATTTTAATTCGTTCATAACAGTTAAGGCATCTTCAGCTCATATGTTCTGTTTATTTGAACTGAAATAGATTTTAAATCCTGTAGAAGAGGGGAATAAATCTTTCATTTAAAGTCATGTTTTATGGCTTTAAACCATGGATGTTCTCAGTAGAGCACAATATATGGAATCGCATTCTTCATGACAATATCACAGTGACTCCTTCACCTCCAAAAGACCTCCCAACATTTACTTAGTCTTTAGTAAGACCATAAAACACTTAAAGTAGGCAATCAAACCATGATGTTCTCAGCCAGTAAGCAAAGGACCAGAGGATCTGGTCCAGACGAGCAGGAGGAAACCCTCATAGCTCCTGCTGAATCCGTTGGTCCCTCCTAGACAGATAAGTGTGGCCCGTGGGCTGCAACGATTCGTTGACAATATCGATAATGTTGATATGACAAAAAACGTCGACGCAAAATTTGAGTCAAAGCGTCATAAAAAAATAAAAAAAACGAACAAACATTATTAAAATCTAACAATCAGTCTGAGGCGAATATTATGAACCTCATGCAGTTATCTGAGCGGACAGCAGAGGCCACTATAGTCTCGGTGTCCTTGCCTACCCTATCCCATGATTCCTTGCGGGTCAAAGCAGCAATGGCGGAGGAGAGAACAGAAGTTGTGAGAATGTTTGATAGATTACACATTCAGTGATTAAAAATACTATGCGATATTTTAGGCGTGAATGTATCTGCTTAAAGCTAAAATATCTGCTTGGTTTATCAAGATGTGGCATAATTGTAAAAGTATTGGTCCGTTCTCCGTGGGCTAACAGCCGGCTTGCCCCGCCATCTTCCTGGTGACCGGGCGGTGGAGGCGCCCTAAACCCGGAGAGAACACCTGACTACCGGGGCACGTCGGTTTCAAACCTCTCTCAGTTAGTGGAAGTTTCATTTAAAATCCTTGGAAACATGAAGAATTGTTAAAAGCTTCAAGGTCGAAAGATTTACATTTGGATCTTTTTTCTTTTTGACTTTTTAGCAGTTAAATAAATGTTTTAAAATAATCGTTAAAGATCAGTTAAATTTCATGTGGGTTTTCATTTCTAAAGTGTTAAATAAGGAGAGTGGCAATAAGGGGACATTTACAAGTTTGTAGACTAGAACAAGTTAGTTTTAACATTTTTACAAGTGACTGAACTTCCAGTTATTTGATAGTTTCAAAAACTCACAATGCTCAGATGTTTTACCGTTTAGGAGTTCCCGGGGCTGACTTGGCAGGGTTAGGAGAGCAGCTCCCAACAAATTTATGAAGAGGATTTATAACGGAAAGATGGAGGTAATGTCTGCATGAAAGACTGAGCGCCACATCCAGGAAACGGATCACCTTAAAGAACCAGACAAGAACCGTTCCTTAAGCTGGAGCTTCAGGAGAAAGGATGGTCCTGGATAAAAAGAGGCTTATCCTTTAGCAGAAAGAAAATCCAGAGGAAAGTTCTAAGAAATGACAGAAACGACTTGAAGGACGCAGGAAATGAATAGAAGAGGCTTTAGGCCAACAGTCAGCGTAAAATAAACACAGAGCGAACAAGAGGCCGTGAAAGTAGACCTTCAGAAGAGAGCTGCCTCCCCACCAAACATGGTGAATAATTAATGAATGCCAAAAAGGGATTTAGAGATATTTTATCAGGTTTCTTGGAGTTGACCTCAAAATAAATTAAACCCAGGGAGAGTTTTTAAAGGCCGTGCTGATGCTGTTGACATTCAGGAGCGGCAGGTTATTATTTCACCTGATCCTCTGAACAGATTTGTGCCAAAAGACTGGAAAAGGTGTTGGTCAGGTGGATTTGATCTCACGAGGTGCCGTAGGTAATCAAAGATGTTAGTGTAAAAACGCTAAGCGGTGAAACCTCCTGATACTCATGTAGATCCAATCCGTCCAAGTTCACGAGTTGCTGGTGATAGAAATCATTAAATCCTGCAGATTAATCCTGACTTGGATCTTTTACATATGTATTAAGCAACCAATGTGCTGCGATCATAAGATGTGGTCTTACTGTTGTCCAGTCTGATCCGGACCATTTCTACCTGCCGTGGCTCTTTTCCCACACGTTAATCTCCTTTAAATCCTGTTTTCTTTTTCCTAAATCCTCTCTGGGTTGTGGTGACCTGGGGTATTGCTGTTATTTTTCATCTGTGTGGCTGATTGCATGTGTTTTCTTACTGGTGGGTTTTGAAATGTGTGAAGCAACAGAATAAGGGGAGGTTAACACTTGCTCCGTTGATTTATGCAACCTGTTGAGCTTTGTCTCATACTACCACCCACCACTTTCACTCCTGAGCAGACCCCCAGCTTTGTGCACGCTCCACTGGGCACATTTGCCTCAACCCTCCCACAGCCTGAGGGTTTAGTAATTCAGAATTGGACTGCGTGTCAGTTCCACCTTTCCTCTGTCAGAAAACTTCAACCTAGTCTATATAATCCTATTTTTCTTAACTCAGGTGAATGGATTTGTGAGTCGTGTCTCATTGTTCACCGACAGATAAAAACACATAGCTGTATTGTGTATTTTGACACATGTATGACTAGATTAATTAGTGTGGGATTACTGTTGTAATTTTATAGTTTGTTGTGTAAGAAGACCTTCTGGAGCCTAATGGCTCCCATTCCCACAAATCATCATTGTCTTATTGTCCTCTAAAAACTACATCCTGCACTTGACCCTTTTAACCTCCTGCAAAGTCCATTGACATGAGCCCCACTATATTTCCTTTTTGCTAAGCATACCTGATTGACCCTTGAACCCCCTTATATGAGTGGCGCTGGATGAGCCGGGCTGCCACAGAAGCATCTCAAATAATTCTGTAGCATGAGCGCTGCAGCTCTCACGTGGCATGCAAACTGCACACTTGCAAAGACTATCAGTTTTCTTGTCCTGCCAGAGATTCGACTAGGACTTTGACTAGGCCATTCTAACAGATGAATATGCTTTGAATTAAACCATTCCATACTAGCTCAGATTGTATGTTAGGGGTTCTGTCTTTTGGGAAGGTGAACATCCACCCCAATCTTCTCAACACTGACCAGCCTTCCTGTCCCTACTGATCAAAAGCATCTCCACAGCATGATGCTGTTACCACCAAGTTTTATCACGGAGATGATGTTTGAATAGCATTTTGCATATGGACCAAAAAGTTTAACTTTGGTCTTATCTGACCAGAGCAGCTTCTTCCACATGTTTGCTGCGTCTCCTACATGACTTGGGGCAAACTGCAAACCGGATGCCTTCTGGCTTTCTTTCAGTAATGTCTTTCTTCAGATCATTCTTCTCATACCCGTAAAAGTTACTACTTCCGGCTTAATTGGATATGGAAACGATGATGTGCATTTGTAGAATGACCATTTCATTGAACTCAACGATGGAGACGGTTGCTTACAGAGAATGTTAAAAGGTGTTGCTGTTGGAGAATTTAATGGTTGCTTTGGAGAGGTTTTAACCTGGTAATCATTCAGCAACCGGAAGGACTCATAGTGGGGTCTGAACCTCTTTGACATAAGAAATAAAACAATCTTTAACTGATGCTTTTGCAACAATACATTCTATAAAAAAATGCATTGAGGGAATGTTGTCGTTTTTATTGCGTGGTCATTATGTTCGGATGCTGAGTCATCGATAGGTATTAGCCTGTTTTGCTAACAACAGTTAGCATGACATGAGTCTAAAACTCCCATTGTCCTTTGTTTTTCCAATTTGCTGTGTTGTCATCCTGAGGAAAATAGAGGCACTGATACACCTTAGTGCACTGTGGCCTTCACTATCATAATTAGCATTTCTCAAAATACTAATTAAGATTTTCAGATTCATTAAAAAAGCTGAAGAACACCACTTTTCTATTTTTAAATCATTTGCCTTCTGGAATCTGAAAGATGTTCGAAATGTTTAGGAAATGTTTGCTTTAAACATATTTAAAGCTTTGATCAAGTCTATCAAGGATTAGGATGTGTCCTTGATAGGGTTATAGGGTTATAAGGCACATTCTGTGCATCGCGGTTCTATGCTGTCACTCACAAATCAGCTTTGTTTGATTCGTTTTCCTTCAGCTTTATGACACGGTTAGTGGTCCTAATGATTACCCTGATAAAATGTATTAATATTTAGTTTGGGTTAAAGTTCACAAATTTACGTTAAAACTATTCAGGTACTGCTTTTTTTCATCTTATTTATTGGGTTTTATCAGGCAGTGAAAGTACAGCAGGGATGTTTCAGCAACCAAAGAGCATAAACTTTTAAAGTTAGCTGTACTTTTTAAAGCTCTTATTGCTCACTGCCTGCAGAAGGAAACTCCATCCTCTCCTCCAGCAGCTCTTAGCTGCCTAGCGGCTAATGCTGAAGACCTTCAGAATGACCTGGTTTGTCTGTTTCACTTGTTTCGAACCGGTCCAATTTTTTTGAACTGCTGCCTTCTGAGGGTCTGCTCATACCTGGCAAAACTTCCTGAATAAAAATCAGTGTGATGCTGCACTTCAAAGCAGAGGAAAACAAAAACAGACTTTCACAATAAGAGCCTCAACAATGTTAAAAAGTGCCATGAACTTTAACTGTAATTTATCCCTGATGGAGGTAATACTGAAGACATTCTGAATGTGTTGGTGAGAGAACGATGAACTTATAAAACACACAGTGGTCGTCTTGCAATCTGAGGGTTGTGGGTTTGATTCCAGCTTCCTCATGCCACATGTCAATGTGCCCCCGGGCAAGGCACTTAACCTGGTGTCAGTGGATGAATGTGTGTACATTAGTGGCGCTTTGAGTGGTCAGTAGGACTGGAAAGATGTTACAGAAGTTCAGACCTTTACCGTTTAAAAATAATAAATTTAAATATTGTAAACATTTATGCTTGAGTTACAAATTACTGTAATGAATATTTATGATACAAACTCTATTTTTAGAGCAAGAGTGCACTTTACCTGACTGGTATTAGTTTTTTAAATTAAAATACTTTACTTGAGGGTATCTGAAGTCCTAAATATGCAAATACATTTAATAACTCTCTGCTCTGCTTGACAAGTTCGTAAATTGTGATTAAAATCATGATTGTGCGTTTTTTTTGGGGATATAAAATTTCTGCTCTATGGCTTACCCATAGGTGACAGATTAAGTGAATTACATGTTTTTAGCAGACTTCCTGCGTACCTTCACCTCAGGTTTAGGCTCTTGTTCTGATTCGTGTTGTTGGTATTTTATCAAATTTACAAGTTGTTCAAAATGTACAAACAACTGTCTATTCTGTAGTCTACTATAAAATGAACTTCGTATGCAGAGTAAATAGTCAACATTTTAAGCACAGCAAAGGTCGTAGCCTTTAGTTTCTATGCAGAGTTAAGGCCACAATTATTCATACCCCTGGTAGATTTAGATTTAAAAAGACTGTCCATCATCCAGAAAGGTTCTTTCTGATCCAAAATGAGACGGCCATCTTTAAAATGAAAAGGACAGGTATCAATTAAGAAAGAATTTGTCTTTACATTTTAACATAATTGCTTTGCCGAACATTATTTATACCCTTCTCGATATTCACTTGAAAACCCTTTTAAAGATTTTACAGGAATCAAGGCTTTCATCTAACAGCATAATTTCTCTGGTATTTTAAAGATTTTTAATCTTTGGCTCTCTCCATAGATTCTCTATCAGTTTAATGTCAGAACTCTGAGCCGTGACCATTGCTTCCGGTCTGAAGAAACATGCTGTACAAATTAAATTTTTTTTAAACAAAAAAAACACAAACTACCTTTTAAATGTAAATCTGCCAGGGGTATGAATAATTACGGGCTTAGCTGTATTAATGGGAGCAGTCTGCCGTGTCTTCATGTCTTCAGATTTTGGACTTTCTCTTTTAGTTGGGTATTTTGGGCAATTATCCATATGCATAACTGCTGCCACCGAAATTAAAAAATTAAATTACTTTCCCTTTTGTAGTCTTGCTATTATCATCTGTCTTTTTTCCGTTTGTTTGATTGTTGATGTCCTGTCGGGTACAAATGTCGCTTTTATTCTAATATATTGTTGATTGTGTATATTTATTATGTTTGATCATTTATTTTACAACTTTTCCGGTTCAGTTGTGTTCAGGCTTCTCTTTCCAAGTAGTTCTATTCATATCCATGTCAAACAAAAAAGTGTTAAAGGAAATTTAAAACAAGAAGGTTGAAAGCTGCATAACAGTGACTTTATATAACAAAATGGCTACCCAAGACACAAGTTGTGATATCAAAGTTTGCAGCTCAAATTCAACAAAGATTTTAATATGTTGATTTATTCAGGGAGGAGGAAGAGGAGGAGGAAGTCGGGAGAGATGTTGTCTGAGTGCAGGAGCTTGGAGACGTATAAAACAAGCACCTACCAGAGGGATTTAAAAGCTCTCTGTGTTGAGCTCAGTGTGCCTGTAAGTCACTGCTGTATCAAAAACTGTAATTTGACATACTAACGGTCTGTCAGCATTCAGGTAGGTTTAATTTCTGCTCCAGTGCTGACCAGCATTTACTCTTGACGTAGACAACCATCAGTCTTTCTATTTCTCCAGACAACCTTGTCACTACAACACTAAGAGAGTTTGATTGGTGTGACAGGTGGTGTCTTCAAACACTAATAACGTCACCTGTGGTGATTCTTCTCACGTTAGACCCTATAAAGTCACTACAAGCTAACTACACATACAGAAGGAAGTTGGCACACTCAGACAGCATCTGTGATAAAACATTCTCTCCTTTATTTAGCTCAGACACTGAGAAAAATGATGCTGCTACATGTAGTTATTGGTAAGAGAATAATTTTGCCAGATAAACGGTAGTCTCAATAACAATGCCTGCGGTCACCTCCATGGTCTGGCTGTTGACTCTGTTTGAGCTATCAGTCATAGCCGTAGCAAGAACTGTCAGCTGTGAGTCGGCTCTTCCCTTATATCCAAGTTTCCAGTTGTTTCGTATTCCTAGGACAAAACGTGTTTCCAACAGAGTTTCGAGAAGACATTCATCTTCCTCAGACCTCACCTTCATTTCTTTTTGTAGCGAAGGTGTTCTTGGCGTCTTTTTTCAGTAATGAATTAGCGGCCACACTTACATTACACTTATTTAAGTCAAAACTTTATTGTGTTAAACTAATGTCATCATGCATCTATGGTGGTGCCTTCTTGTTTTAGTGGGCATGACTCTTTCTGTCAGAAAAATGTTTTATACAGGGCATATGATGCTTTTAAATCCTCCCTCTTCACCTTAAAACATCCAGTTGTGGTCTATATAAGGTGGAACCTCAACTCTTTGGTCTGAACTCCTTGTTCTTGTAGCTCCTCAGGTTCCTCTTTGACCTGTTCTGAGGTGCGTCTGAGAGCAACTCGATTTGGTGCCGTCTCTTTAAATGCTACTTCACACCCCGTCCCCCTACAGGTCAAAGAGTGTTCTACTCCACCCCATTCGACCATTTTGGTAGTTTGAGAACAGATACAAATATCTAGCAATTTTTACATGATATGTCCCCTTTTAAAATGACATATTTGCTTTGAAAACCAATAAAAATTGTTCATATTTAGAAGATTTTAATGCTTTCTGCCCGTACAAGATGATGATATATGCCGTTTGAGTTGATGTTTTGTTTGTAGACCTCCTCATAATGCTGACTAAAATAACCAATTAGAGCTGCTCAGTGAAATAAAACTAATTGCCACTAATATTCTCCCTGATTCTGACACAAAAATCATTATTTTTGGTTACTGGTGGACTTAAAAACATAATTTACTCACGTTTGAAAACATATTTTTACATTTTGACACCGAAGAACCATAGGAAGCCAAATCTGAGTCATTGCGTAGCTTTGAAACAAGCTTTAGGGCTAACATCCTAACGTTTATTAGTGAAAACTCACCTTATATGGATATGCTTCACATCCCATGTGTGCCACAGAGCTATTATTCGCCTGAAAAAGCCTAGCATGCTCTTGTTCAGTCAGATATTTGAACCTCTTTGCTGCCAAAGCAGAATTTAGCAGCCAAGTTAAACTAAGTACTAAGACACAAACAGATGGATGTGTAGTTTTGCTAAGATAAAGACTCAGTGGTGGGAGTTTTTGCCCAAAAGCTTGATTTTGACAGCTGTACAGTTTGGATTGTTTGAGGGTAGTGGAGTTCTTCTTGGTCCGATTGCCCCCCCCCCACTGATGAAGGCAACAGAACCTTTGATTGGCATGATAACATTTATTCAGCTGTGAAACCAAAGGATCCAAAGAGGTGGTACTGATGGCATCATGCTGTGCTGCCGCTGCATTTCTGTGTGAAACAGAGAAAGGATTTTATAATTATTGTAGTTTATATCCTGAACTGATTGGTGCTGTTGTGTTTTTATGGGTTTCAGGTTTACTGCACTCTAAGAGTCATGCAGAAGCACAAGAGGAAATCACAGCAACAAAATTCCCTTAAATAATGACATTCCCTTCCAGCTGAGGGAAAGGTCTGGTATCACGGTCCTGGTTTCAGCGGTCCTGTTCGGGTTCCTTTAACAACACGATACAAAGCAGTCTGGTTTCCTTTGGCTGGTGAACTCTAAATATTGCAGTTTAAACCTTTTTATCCTTTCAAATCAACATTTTTGGCACACTTGTCCTTTTTTATTTGAAGCTTGTACACATTCATGTTCTGCAGGCATCATTTATTTACTTTGGGTGCATATTACAGTACTTGGAAACCTGTTCAGAGCTTTTTCCTTAAACAGAAAGCTTATCTCGAGCAATTTGGGGGGTTTTCTCAGAAAACAAATGAAGTTTAATATCCTGCTTTATATGGATTTATTTAAGACTTCTAAACACATACCTGAATGCAGGCCAGGGGTTATTAATGTCATCGTGTTACACATCAGCACTAGAAAGAAAACAAGGGGGGCAAAAGGAGTTTAAAATGTGAATAAGAAGAAGGTTAAAGGCCTCTGCTAAATAATGGTTGCTGCTGTTTCTCTTAATGGACTCATTTATCTGCAGCTGGATCAATACAGGTTTTTAGTTTTGAGAATGTTTTATGGTCTGATATTACAAAGTCCAAGGTCTGGATGTTGGACTGAATCAGAGAGGACTCCCTGCATTATGTTGGTGTATTTAGCAGCTATTGCAACTCACTGAACTGGACTGGTTCTAATATAATGGGACTTTAATTATAATGAATCAGAATAACCTGAACTACGCAGAACCTGAATGAATTGCCTTGAAACAGACCAGGGGTCTGCCGCTCCAGTGCTCCAGTACCTGTGTCCTGCAGCTTTGGATGCGTCTTCTCCAACACATCGGAATCAAAAAGGCTTGACCAGGCGGGTGGGCGATGTGGACCTAATATTTTATCGCAATATTTTGTGGTACTATTGTGACAACGATAAAAGTGATGCCGTTTTTAGGTAAGTGTGTGGCTGTGACTGCATGCCACAGCAGTCATAGAGCCACAAACAGAAATACTGCTCTAGAAAAATAAACCCATTAAAAATGGGCTTCTTGTGTGATTGTCATCACTAAACTGCACACAGTAACTGTTTTTAATTACTTTTTCAAACTTATTAACATTTATTGATGCTCTCATGGAACAAACTGGAGAAAATAGTAAAGGTACAAATACAGCCAGTTCTTGGAGTTTTTAAACATCATTAAAGAGAATTTATCTTATTTACGATGATTCAAAATTGTCATCATGAATAAGACATTTTCCACAATAAACTACGATAAAAATTATTGGCTGACACTTAATAACCATACTGAAACAATTAGATTGAACTGGACTCTAACTGGAAATAACAGGCTTGGATTGGGTTGTAATTGAATGGAATCCATTGGACAAAACCTGGATTATTGTTCCAGACTGGACTCTCCGTACTTCGAGTTAATTAAATTGAAACTAATTGGATGGAATAACATTATAACTGTTTGTAAATTGGACTGTAATAATTTAGACCGCAGTGGATGGAACCCGGGTATAATTATCTCAAACTGGGCTGTTCTGTTAGAACTGGGTTGAATGGATTACTGTTGGATTGTTCTGAGACCAGTCTAATTGGAACCAATTCACTTCAGTTTAGTTATTTTTGTATTGAGTCCATTTGATCAAATTGGGTTTTAGTTTTTTCTCAAACAGGATCGACTGAATTAGTTATAATAAAATAGTTCAAGTTTACAAGTGGACTAAATTGGGATAAATTAATTTAAATTGGACTCTTAGGCCTTAATCCTGGGAATTTTGACTAAATGACCGCTGAGTTGATCTAAAGCTGCTGCTCTGAGCAAGAGGAGATTTTCTCTGGTCTTTATTTCTGGATGACTGAGTGATTTCCTTCTGGGATCCACCTCCACTGAGATGAAAAGCTACTGGGGCAGGAGGGGAGAAAAGAGGGACCTGAATGCCTATGGTACCCCTACCCATCCCCCCCACCGCCACCCCACCCCCAGAAATGAAAATCAGGTGACTTTTCCATTGCTGGGAACTCTGGTTACTAACTAGAGAGGAGCAGAAAGGGAGGAAAGGATTTCTTGTTAAGCTCTAATTGTTCCTTGTTGCACTTGTTCTGTTGAAGGCTGGGGAACAGTAACCGGGTTCACAGGGACTTCATTCTTTACTCTATGAATGTTTTGGACCAGAACCGTTCAGGGAAAAGTCCACAGCAGATCAGAGCAAATCTGTCTGGAGGAGCCTGTCGTTGTGACGGCTCCAGAGGAAGATGGATTAAGGGTGGAGGTGTTTTAGGAACTGGAGTCCAGACGGTAGCAAACGAGCAGCTTGGCTCAGACATACAGCCGGAGTCTGGAGTTCATGGGGGCAGATAACGACTAAAAGAGGTCATAGCAGGGAGGTGAAAGGTCGGTTATCTTTGTGGCTCCTGAGTAGCTGATGTTTGTGAAATCTGGGAAAGAAATATAGAAACAGAGTTTGAGAACTTTTTTGATTTTAATTTAGTAGATTTTGGGGCCATGGAGGCTGATAGTAATAACAGCCTCCATGGCCACTAATATTCAGATAGTCTGAAGAACTTCTGATCAAGACTAAACTATTAAAGTGTCTTTGGACTTTGGCTGTGTTTTGTTATTTTCTGTCCGGTTTAAATAAATAAATAAAATAAATGTATATTTTTTGATCTCACAATGGGGAAAATATCCTCTGCCTTTAACCCGTCCCTTAGGGAGCAGTGGGCTGCCGTTGTGCGGCGCTCGAGGAGCATTCTGGGGCTAAGGGTCTTGCTCAGGGACCCAGAGGGGCAGGCTACGGGATTTGAACCAGGGCACTTGTGGCCTCTTCAGGATGCAAATGCCCTGCTCTCTAAGATCAGGGAGGCCCAACACCAGTCTTCAATGGCCTGTGTTCATGTTGTGTTCCTGCTCCAACACACCCGAGTCAAGTTCTGCAGAATCCTTGAAATGAACCATTTTCACTTGTTTCAGGTCTTTTTAAATGCGCGAAAGATGTCTTTGGACACCACAGATCAGAAAATGTTTAAAGGTATTCTTTTGTTGAGCCATTTCACTCTGATTTAGTTATAACTTGGACAAAGAAATGCTGCTAAACTTACTTGGAGAACCAGTGTTGTGTGACAACTTGGCAAATAACCACAATTCAGGATTTTACCCTGGCACATCTTTGCATGATGACCAACCTGTCCTCGAAAACATGAAGAAACTGGACAAGATGTGGAGAAATGAAGTGTTAGACCATAAAGGTGGCACCTTCTGCAGCACATACAGATTCACTAGCTGAACTGAGAAAGATGCCTATCAAGGGCCTGATGCAGAACCAGAGACATGCAGCATCCTTCATCCAGCGTGTATGCAGAATTTTCAGCTAATCTCTTGGAGAACAAAACCAACCAAGAACGCCTCCTTAAAGCCCCAGCAGGTCATACCAAGCCAGAGCCATCCATCCTTTCAACATATTTCCATTTCATACCCATATTCATAATTATCGGTAAAATTCTTTAGGAAGTTCGTTTATTAAGAAATTTCAAAGGTAATCATCAAGAAAGCCCAAATCTCATAAATTGTATGTTTTCAAAAGGTTTAAAATTGCACCCTGTGAGTGTGACCCTTGTTTGTTGCTGTTCTGCTGGTAGATGCAGTTCACTGGAACCCTACACAGGAGATCAAGTACATTTCTAGAAAATGACCTCAAGTCAAGGTGAAATGTCAAAAAGCCAAGTAAGAGTTGATGCACCTTTTAAAAAATAAATATAATTAGACTCGGAACAAGAATACAAGGACAGATATGCTGGATGGGGACCTTCACTCCAAACACCTTCACAGATGGAGCAACGCTGCCTGAACCTCGCTCGCCTTGTTCAGGTTTCCATCCATGCACATGGCGTCCCATTTGAGAGATGGCGGCATGCTGACTGCTTAACCCAGATGACTGGAGGGGTCTCGCTGGGTCTCTGGCTCCACCATTAAGAACAATAGCGTCTGACTGGTGGGGGTCGATCGTGGGGCACCTTTGGCCACTCTACCCATCTGCTGATTTACAATGAAAAACATGTTTGCTTGCAGATGATTAATCTGAGTACATTCAACCAAGCCTGGTCATCTAAATCATGTGCATTTCTTTACTGGATCATCTGAGTTTCCCAGTAGTTAACTAAAAAAACTGGAACTGGGTTTCAGTCTTGGGCATTTCATGTACCTGACTGAACAATAAATGCTATGAAACATAGAACAAGGTAGTTTAAATTGTATTTATTTGTACTTTAGTGTTTAGGGGTTGTTTTTTTTTTTTTTTTGCCCTATCACCATCATTTGGTGGGACGTCCGTTACTGGGAAGATTTAGAGCTGTTTGAAATGTTTTCCACTTTATAATCAAAGATTTATGTTCAGATGAGCTGCAGTTTATGAAAGCTGAAATAATAATGACTATTGAGGAGAAAATGTGGTCCAGGAGATAAATCGGTCTTTACTGGCGGTGTTTCTGCATGCGCATGATGTAATTAAATGGAGCGTTTGTTCATCCAGGCGAACATGGTTTCCTTTCTAAATGAGGTAATGCACAAAGGGCTGGAGGTGAATGTCAGAGTAATCAGAGGTGAGATCGGTGCACGTGTCCATGCATGAGTCACACTAGAGGAGAAAAACAACCTTCTGTTGACGTTCTTCAGCTGGAATGTCTGTTACGGGTCAGAGCACTTTATTTCTGGGTTCTATCATTACCTAACCCGGACTGGTGCCGATCCATGTGCTCGGGTTCATGTTATAACAGAACATCCATTAAAGGACAACTGCGGGTGCAGATTAAAATGTAAGGCTCAGCTTTAGACGGGCTTTATGTTCTGATTTTCAGTTATGATTCATTTCCAGAGATCTTATAACATAGACGGATGGTGAGATATTATTCCTTAACACATCATGACAGTTCATTAATTATTAACTCTCCTTCCAGTGTGTTACGTACTCAGACCTACTTTTATTGTGGAGTACAATCCGTCGGGTCCAGTTAGAATTTTGTTCTGTTTCTTCTTTGGAGAGCTGTTGTCTTAGTGCCAGTGACCACCTCCGTGGTTATATCATTCAGGTTATATTTATCAGGATATGAGAAAAACAACATGGTCATGAAGCCAAAATGGAAAAGCTTATGAAAACTAAGTGCGCCCATGACCCAATAATCCAGCAGTTTGTAGAACCAGATCTGAAAACAGAATCATTTCTGTTAAGTAATTTTCAGCCTGATTTGGTCCGGTTCTTTTTTGTTGTGGAGGTACTTTGATCCTATCTGTTTTCCAATGTTACTTCATTTAATTGAGGTTTCTGCACAGCTCTCTGAACGACACGCCTCAACCTTTCAGTTAGTTTAAGATCTGCTTTGACTAGGCCATTCCAATACTTAGGTTTTCTTCTCCCTCAGCCTTTCTGTTGTAGATTAGGCGCTGTGTTTGGGATCTTTGTTCTGTTAGGACCAAGCTTCAGGTGTTGGACAGATGGACTCATGTTGGACTCTAAAATGCCTTGCTGCACAGAGGAGTTCATGGTCCACTCATGGACTCCAAGGTGCCAAAAGAAGGCCAAATCATTGCCTCTCCACCAGCGTTCTTCACTGTTGGTATGAAGTGTTTATGCTGATCTGTTGTTTGGTTTCCTACACCATGGTTCTGTCCATCATGGTCAAAGATCTCTACTTTGGTCTCATCTGTCCAGAGGACATTGGTCCAAAAGCCTTGTCCTTCATCCAGATGCAGCTTTGCTAACTTAAGTCCTGCTGCCATCTTGTTTTTAGAAAGAAGATGCTTTTTCCTTCAACACTTCCAAGCAGCCAGACTGGTTCAGTGTCATGACCTTTAACCTTTAACCTGCTAATTGAGGCCTGTAGAGTCTGAGATGGAGCTCTTGGGTGACGTCCTCTCCTGGTGATATTGGAAGCTGTCTGAGATGTTTTCCTCTTGGGAATAATGTTTCTCTCTGCAGAATGATGGACTTCAGATGGGTGCTCACACTCATGATCCATATCAAGCAGTAAAAACAGTTCTGATCAGAACCACTGTAAACGACCAAAAGTCTGACACTTTGGGACAAAAATATATTTTTGGAATGAGTTTTGAAGATGTTCCTTCGACACAATACGTGTTTTTCTATGAAGGTCCTATGTCTAAAGGCTTGAGAAGCCTCAGTTAGAACTTTAATTAAAGGGTTCCAGAAGTCTTTGAAATTAAGGGCAAACATAAAATATCCCAAAATGTACAAAACAACCCCATCATTCTCCTCAAGCCTTCAGATTTCATTTTATTAAAACACTTTAGAATCTTTCTGCAAGAATAAATCAGAGGTGAAGCAGTGAAACCTTTAGAGATGTTCCTCTTCTTTAAGTTTTAACAGTGAGAAAAGTTTAGAAATAGGGTGGAAGTGATTGCTGGTGTGTGTGTGTGTGTGTGTGTGTGTGTGTGTGTGTGCGTCCGCACATTTAATGCACAAGAGTGCCTGTTTTGCCCGTGTGCTAATGAGTGTTAGGCAGGAGATTATGCGTGCGTCTCTAAGGGAACAGGAGTCTGTTCCCAGGAGCTGTAGGGCCCAGGCTGAGGGGGGTATGTGCACACCCTGACCCCAGCTCTCGGGGTCCTCTCTGCCTGTCTGAAACCATTTCCTCCCTTTGTGGGCCAGGTTGGTCCCAACGTGTGACACGAATGTAAAGGACAGGGGTTATTTGGAGGTTCTGCTGGGCACCAATAATACTGCAGCCACAAGCTCCCAACCCCCCCATGGCTGTCCTCTTCACCCATGTCTTGCCAATCAACTGCGGCAGACAACCCCCCCCCCCCCCCCCCCCCTGATCCCAAACAATAAACAAGCTCTGAGAGCGACTGGTGCATTGCTAATGATTGGAAACAATTAAGCCCTCACAAAAGGGAGCATCCTACTATACTGCTCTGTATTGACTTAGTATTTGAAGGTTAAATGGCTGCAACACCGATTTCTGTTGAGGCCAGGAGGGCTAAAATGAGCCTGTCTTTTGTTTAGGTTTTTATGATGCACATGTTAGGCTGCTGGCTCCTCTAGTGATCCAGGGAATTGTCCATGGATGTGAAAGGATTGTAAGAACCTTTAAAGCTTTGACCTGAGCTCAGCACACATTGGTGGTGTATCAAAAAATGACATTTTCTTTTCAATGACCCACACCAGCAGTATCTGGTTGGTTGCCAACCTGAAAGGCGCAGAGCGAAGCAATCATTTTTGAAGCTGTGCTTTGTAGATGCTTCAGGACTTTGACTAAAATTACCCACAGCAGAAGTTCCCTAATCGGTTCGGTCTCGTTGTTTTTCAGCAGAATTGGTCCAGTTTTTGCCAACAGCACCAGTTTATATGCGTTAATTGATGAGATGTACCACTGTGCTTCTGGTGTACATCAAGCTTTAGACTTGGGTCGCAAAAGAAAAGATGTCACACTGACTAGGACTCGAGCTCTGGGACTGCAGTCCTACAAACAGTCTTTATCTCATGCAGTAGGAAAATAAGGTAAATTAGATCATTTAAGGAAATGGTTTTCCCCTCTGTGTCACTCTAGTATGATAAATGGCTGGTTGTCATGGTTATATTATCTATAAGTTCTCTGTAATGTTTGTCAACAGTATATACCAGTAAAAAGAGGTAAGCAGCCGTTTCCAAGTCTGTTTATATTCATCGCCACCATTGAGCAGCATTTACAGTCAAAAAGCTACAGAACACAGTCCTGTTCTCCTGTTCATGGGTGCGTTTGATTTATTGACCGGGATCATCCACAGGCTGTAGGCCGTTTATTTGTTGTAACATTAAACTGACCACTCAGAGGTTCTCCAGATGACCCCTGAAGCCCGTGTTGTATTTTGAAAGAGTGGACCATCTGTGACACTAGAGGTTCTTCAAAACAAAACCACTTGCTGAGTTCAGGTGTTCCAACCACTTAAATAGCCACAGGTAAAATCAAGCACCTTGGCCTTCTCATCCAACATTAGTGTCTGACCTCACAAATACTCTGGAAAAAGGGTAAAAATTCCTATAAACACTCTCCTAAATTTTTGGATTGGATGTCATTGAAGCTCATGTGACCCAAACCTTTTGGCAGTGTCTTGTAGTTTCCCTTGCTGTGAAATATTCTTCACCTGGCCGGCTCTAAACTTTCTGAGCATCTTTTCAAATGGGCTGGACGGTTAGTATTTCTTAAGCTTAGTAGGCATATTAGACCCTTTTTTTCTGTTTGCTACACACATGATTTTCAGCTAGTATTCACGACAGTTTCTCAGGCCTCACTCCTCAGCTTCATTGATGCTGTTGACTAGCTTCCTTGGGTGCAGGGACCCACTACACATTATGCAAAGATTTGGCAAAGTGCTCCAAGCACTGAACAGAAAAGGAGTGGCAAAGCAGCCATAGTTGAAAGAAATCCCAACAGTTGATCAGGACCACTTTAAAATATTCTGACCGTTTTCTGACTGTTTGGACGGAAAATGTAAAGAAATAAGAGCTGGAGACATTTGATCAGTACTACTCTGGTCTACTTACAGGACACAGGAGAATAATTCCAGCATAAATTAAACAGGTGGGATAAAAGTGGAGGTCCCGATCCGCCACCTTACGTTCCCAGTGGCCCTGTGACTGGTTAAGCCTCAGAATTTGAATCGGCAGCGGCTGGGGGAGTTGGAAAAGGCCCAGGATTGGTCAAGAAGACGACTGAATCGAGTCCCAAAGCTGTGGTTGTCTTAATAAAGTAGCATGGAGGCTCATCTGTGAGGGAAATCTGGACTGGAAGTAAAAGTAAAACTGACAGTGATTCATGTAAAACTGCCCATGCTGCTTCACACTGTTTCTAGTATTGCAACATTCTGTTTGCAACCCAAGTTTAGAACCTCTTTTAGATGTGGGAGCATTTAGTGAGACCTCAAGTCCTAAAACATCTATAAAGAGCCTAAAGTGTCTGGCTGGTGTTCAGTGTCATGATTAAAATCTTACCTCCCCTGTTGCAGTTAATTTATCTGGAATCTGGAAAATGTGTTTCATGCATAAATCATTCTTAATGACAGAGCACTGAAACAGGCCAAACAACCCCCCACATGGTAACTGCATTCCTGTACAGTATTCTGCAGAAACGTCCTGGGAATGGCCCTGAAAGCTTGCCAAAGGGTGTGCGAACCTTTAAGAGACCAGCCTGATGGCATCTGAGCGAAGCAAGATGGTTCTTTAAGACCCCATCATGAATCCAAAGGTCCAGAAGACCTGTGTTTATCCTTTGTCCTGACCCTGACGTTCAGAGGTGTTTTGGAGGAGCAGTCTATTACAGGATTGGATGAGGTTTGGTTTCAGTTTTTCTTCTAACATTTCCCTGCAGCTTGGTTTTGTTAACTGTGCTGCTTTAGTTTTATGGCTTCATCTGTCTTAACAGTCTAGGATTTAATCTGAGGATAATGACAGTTTTCTAATTCCACAGTTTAGAATTTTGTCAGAATATATTCAAGTATCCCACTTATCGTCTTTTTCCAGCCTCTCTAAATCCAAATCCGGACTATCACCCCTGCAGGTGCCAGCCGACGCTTTAGATAACACTGAGTCTGTAGGGCCATGCAGGGACCTCCATCCCTCTCCTGCCAACATGGCGCATCCTGCACAGCCACGGTCATTATTTCAGCCTAAACTGATTAAGCTAATCCCGTTATGTCGTAGTAAGGCGTAGCCGGGTGATGGAGAGAAGGGTTGGCTGTTCTGCTGATGCCATGTGGCTCTGAATGAAACAAATGGTGGACTGTCACTTGGCTGTGGAAAAACAGCAGCAGGAACATGATGCAGGAGTTAGAAACACTCGGAATGAATTCATAGCAAATGGGATTTTCTGAATATTTAAGGAGAATCATCGTTGGTGACAACCACATTAATTTCCCACCTTCAGGCTGAAAGTCTTGTGGCCAAAAGATGGGCTGCAGTGATGAAACATAATTTCATGTCCCAAACTGTGGTTTATTACCAAATACCTGCAGATCTGATGTCATTCGGCCTCATCTGGCGTGCAGAAATTAAATTAAGAGGAAGAAATTGCAGGAATGTCATAAAAATCGTAGATGAATAAAGTTTTTTTTTTTTGTTTTTTTTACTGGAAAACAATCTGGAACAAGCTGGCATTGGTTTATTTTGAATCAGCTCACCAGCCCATAATGTTGCAGTAATCAGTATGAATCCTTTTGTGACCAGTTGTAACAAGCAGTTAATTTCCGGATATTGAAAGGTTTGATTCAGAGTGTGAAGGAATGTTTCCTGGGAATCCTCGAGTTTTTACTGATGAATTCACTGACAAACAGGGAAAACAGCCAAAGTTTCCAAGCTACTTTCTGATGATGGAGATTCTTGCTTCATCTCTATTGCTGTTTCAGCTGATCAGGTTCTTCTGGTCTGGATCCATACCTCCTGATTGAGGTTGGGTTTGAACATTGATGGAGAATAAATTCTGAGCTTCTCTTGAAGCTCAGCTCCTTTTTGACCACCACAGACCAGGGTAGCTCCTTCATGACTGCAAACAAGCACCAATCTATTTATTTCTTATTCTATCCTTACTTCCATCACTTCTAACCTGAAACATTCATCTCAAATCTGAGGCGATCTGAGTTATCCAAAGGATTTTCTTTCAGGCGAGTGACGCTCTGAGATCGAGACTCGATTCTGAGACTTGACTCGGACTTGTGAACATCCCTAGTGACCATCTAATTGTGGTGTCTCCTTATATGATGACAGGATAAAAACAACTGCATGAGACTCCTGTTTTCTCTGGGTTTTGGTGTCCATCCACCCCTTCCTCTCCAGTCAGGTCTAGGGTTGGTCAGCTGGTGCTGAGCTCACTTTTATAAGCTTTAGTGTAGCTTTCAAATGTGCATCAAAATGACGTCCATGCTGCTCTTGATGTTTGTGGTCATGACGTCAGGTATTTAGCTCAGCCTGGCAGCAGAACGTATTGAAACGTTTTTAAAATCATTCTTTGCAGCAATGTAAGTTGTTTTTTTTTTTATTGATTTTGTAAACATTAGTTTGTTCTGATTAAACTTCTGCTGGTTTTTTTTTTTTTTTGGGGGGGGGATTCGTCACACAGAATAATCATCCTCATAACTTAAAACCTCTTTCTTGTTTTGCTGAAATTTGCCAGAAGTAAAGGTGTATAATTGCTCCATTACTCCCAGTGGGAAATTGGGGCCAGCTGAAGAATTACAGCACCAAGCTGACATCTCCTATCTCTGAGGGGAGACCTTCAGGATGGACTTATAAAAACTTGTTGCAGGAAAATCATCACACCCGCTGCCCAGAATCAGGTTTACAAAGCAGGCAGGAGTTGGGCTGGGTGGTGGTGGAGGAGATAGTTCACCGTTGAGGTAACACAACAGACTGCAGACAGATGTGCTGAGATGTTTGATCTGGAGAACCAGAGGAGTCTTTAGGTGGGGATGATAGCAGGAAATAGGACTGGGTCTTTCTCTGCCATCTTGTCTTCGGCTAGTCTACGCTCAGACTCATGAGGATGCATGAGAACCTACATGCTGTTTTAATTGAAAACTGGTGTGTCTAAGTAGCTTTTCTCGATCATTAATTAAGATCTCTCCTCCTGCCAGCAGCCAGAAGAGTTGGAGGCGCTCCATTCTCACACGTTCCGGGTGAAGACGTTCAAGAAGACCAAGCACTGCAGCATCTGCAAACAGACCATCGTCCAGGACGGGCTGGTCTGCAGAGGTGAGTGGAATCTGTGATCCAGGCTTGTTTTTGCTGACCTCCAACAGGTTTTCAGTTTTGAAACTGCTCTTTGAAAACAAGCTGTTGGCTCAGACTGAGTTTGGAGACCATAGAACTACCTCAGTAATGGTACCAGGCTGCAGAAACAGACCAGTGGGAAACACCAGTTTGAGGCCATCAGCCTGACCTTCACACTGTTTGTACAGATGATACAGCTGCAGAGGTCTCTCTGTGAAACTACGTCATGCTCAGACCGAACAGCAGCTAGACAAAGATCTGAAGGAGTCCCAGCGTCCCTTAGAGGTCATCTGAGGTGGCGTGGGGGTCGGCTGGCAGGTCCGTTAACTGACAGCAGAGGGCAGACGAAGCTCCATGGAGGCTGAAGGTCAAGAGCTTTCAATTTCCTTAATGGAGTTTATTGAAGACACTTTGTTGTTGGCCACAGAGAGCTGCATATGGTACTGTGCAAAAGTCTTCATCCAACATTTACCACTTTGTTTTCCTTCCAAGCAGTCTGGCTTGCTTTTAAATTAGTTTTCATCCACAGTTCTTCAGACTTTCTGAACGTCTTTCAGTTTCGTTCAACTTTTGCTGCTTTTTTCACTCATTTTCTGTCATTTGTTTAAGGGCCTCAACCCACGTGACCCGTGAAACCTTCAGGCATAAAAGGACCGCGGCCGCCATTTTGGCTCTGATTGGTGGATTTATGATCAGCTAAGAGTTTTTTTTTTTAAAGAAAACGTTTTTTATTTTCCGTTTAAAGCTGCAGATAAGAAGAACCGCTGATAATAGGAAGTAAACATAACTCAGATTTATTATTCATTTCTTTCATTTTATTGTTGAAGTTCAGGGATGACGAAAAAATGTCTGGTGTACCTGAAGATCAGGAGATTGTTAACTTAATTGAATAATCTGGTAATGTTTTCCAGTATCTAAAGACCAAAAATCTACTTTTTAACATAGTTTTAACAAAATCCAATCTCTACAAAACTATTTAAATCATTTTTACCATTTTCAGAACCAAGCTTTCATGTTTACTTTGGAAAAGAGTAGAACCAGAAAACAGTTTTTCATGTTCTTTTGCTGTTTTTAACGATGTAAATATTATTTTCAACAGTAATAAACATGAGCTACAGAACATTATGAGCCATTTAAGTTATATTTATTAAAATCAGTGAAAAATGTGAAGTATAAAGTATATCAAACAGATTTTGTTGAAACTTTCATGACATCTTGAAAATATGAATATTTTTTCACTGCTTGCATTTTACTGTAAATTGTTTTGAGATTTTAATTTCCCCAGAATTTCATTTTTATTTAAAATTATGTATCTGTAAATATCTAAACTATGAAGATGCTCTTGGTATTAATTGAAAGGTATTTCAAAAATCTTGCCAACAAATTAAAAAGCTGCAAAACTTGAGGGATGAAGCAGTTTTGTTGATGTCGAACAGGCGGGTTGTTCCCAGTTCTTCAGTTATTAACAGTAACACAGACAGAAAAAAGGATTCTGGCTCTAACAAGGTGATTCCCAAAGAGCTGTTGGCTGAAATCGTGGTCTACAGGAGATCATCTACTGAAGAATGATGCATCAGATCTTTGTCCCCGTTTCTTAATGATTTAGACAATACATCTGAACCTGACTCCTCCTCTTGCATGATTTCCAAGCACAAGCTGCACAATGTTTAGTCATAGTCTGCAACAAAAACTGAAAATTACCTGAATAAAGAAGCCAAAGTCCACAGAAAAGGAAGTGCGTAAGACCTCCAGGAAGCCTGGAGAACTGCTGATCAAGAAACATTTCAAAGATTACAGGAAGGTCTGGCTTCACTGAAGGAAAACATGAGAAGATGGAGGTTTGAGGTGTTTGCTCAGTTCTTCATATCTATCAGTTCATTGGTGATTGAGAATGTGGATAAAAATGAACAAACAGCTGAAGGTGTCTGTTGGTTTAATCGGACACACGTTGACCTAAAGTGGGTCCAAGCCTGCATGAAAGCTCCCCCAGCTGTGCAGCAGCAGCCGTTTCCATGCAGTAAGGCTGTTGCTGCCATGTTCTCCACACAGAATGAAGCTAAACGTACGACCTCGACCTTCTGTGCACGCCGTGCTGTTGTGGAAATGCCTGTTTTCACACAGATAGCATGACACTAAACCTTGCGGAAATGACTGGATGCGTGTTTTGGCGCATTTGCATGGTGGTGGGGGGGGGGGGGGGGGTGCAGGCTTTCAGGTCCTGTTCCAAACCGGACGCAGGCCCGGCACAGGTACGCAGCTCTAAAAACCCCAGTGGGTTCTTTTTCCACAGATGGCTCATGTTTGAAAACGGCTTCTTTTATGATAGAAAAGTCTTTCCAGAACGACGATATGGTCTAAGGTTCTGCAGTCATTATAAAGTATACATTATTCTAGCTTCACAGAACCATGTTGAGGTTCCCTGGTGCAATCGATCCAAAGAACAGCTTCTAAAATCCTTCTGTTTCTGAGCACTAGAATAAATTTGTCAGTAATAAAGTAACCTCTTTATGTCTAGCCATGTTGTTTCTGACCTCAACAGATCAGGAGAGACGGTCCATTCCAGGCAGTCCTGTTCTAAAACTAAAGCCAACCCGTCCCATCAAATCGCCTGCGCTAAAGGATCTGCAGAAACGGTTCCCATAATGCACTGCAGGACACCAGGGCCTGTATCAAGTGATTAATGGGAGAAGTAAGGCACCATGATGAGCTTGCACTGAGCTTTACGCTGATTTAATTTACTCCCTTAATATTCCCCAGCTGTATCTGGGTTTGTCCATTAGTCGGGGTAAATCTAGTGCTTGTGTGTGGTGGGGACAGATTTATGAGGACACAAACCAACAAAGTGCCTCTGCCATGTCCTTTTCCTGTTTGAAGCTAGAAACAAGGCAGATCTGTGGCGTTCTCAGAATGGAGCGCTGGACGGAAATGCAACATTTTAGAAGAAATTTTGAAAGTACCGATGCAGCGATTGCCTGAAAAGATGCTGAGTTACTGGTTGCTATGGTGATTTGCATGTGGCAAAGAAGTTCTCACGGGTGAAGTATTTACCCCCTTACAGGATCTTTTAGTTTTAAGATAACCGATGATCATTTAATGATTTTAAGATCATTGAACAGATATTAAGACAAAGATGACCTGAGGAATAATTGGTTGTTCCACCTTTTCTAGTCTTTAACATCACTGGGGAGGAATGTTGACCCACTCTGCTTTGCAAAATTGATTTGATTTAGACACATTGGAAGGTTTCCGACATTAACAACCTGTTTAAGTGAGACCTTTTAAGTCTGATTTAAGTACAAACTTTGACTAGGCCAGTCCACAGCATTTATTGTGTTTTTTATTGTTTTTGGACCTGCTGGTGTGCTTTGGATCATTGTTCTGCTACAAAACCAAAGTGAGCTTGAGCTTAAGGTCACAAACTGATGATTGGACCTTCTCCTTCAGGATCTTCTGCTGAAGAGCAGAATTCATGGTTCCATCAATTACAGCAAGTGGTCCAGGTCCTGAACCCGAGACCAGCACACTACCACCACCATGCTTGACTGTAGGTGTAATGTTCTGGTTCTAAAATGCTGTTAGTTTGACTCCAGATGTAACGGGACAAACCCCTTCCAGACAGGTTCACTTTAGTCTCATCATTCCACAGAAAATTAACCCAGAAGTTTTGAGGATCATCAAAATGTTTTCTGGTAAATGTAAGACGAGCCTTTGTGTTCTTTTGGGTCAGCAGTGGTTCTGGCCTTGGAAGTCTCCCATGGAGGCCATTTTTGCCCCCAGATTCGTTCTGACCTTAACTGAGGCAGTGAGGCCTGCAGAGCTTTAGATGTTGTTCTGGGTTCTTGTCTGACCTCCTGGATCAGTCGTTGATGAGCTCTTGGAGTAATTCTGGTAGGTCAGCCATTCCTGGGAAGGTTCTCCACTGTTCCATGTTTTAGAATTGACTTGGTGACCCTTTCCAGACTGATGTCAGTGACTTTGTTTTTCATCTGTTCTTGAATTTCTGTAAAATATGATGTTTGAGATCTTTTAGCCTACTTCATGCTGTCAGACAGGTTCTTTTGTTGCTGGTGTCTGCTGGTCAGGCAATAATCAGGTCCTGGTGTTATTGGTGAATTCAAACTAAAAAGTGTGGTTGATCTCAGTTGACAAGGGTGTAATTACTTTCTTGCATAGGCCCAGGTTGGTTTGGAGCTTTTTTTGCGCTAATAAAAGAAATCATCGTTTTAAAACTGCCTTCTGTATTTTCTCAGGTTGTCTCTCATAATAATTTCTGTTTGAAACATTAAACTGTGAGGGAGTAAATACTTTTCCACTTAGTGGCGTTGCAGGAAGTGTACCGGAGTCAATTCCTGGTTTGTGTGCAAAAGCTTGGCAATAAAGCTGATTCTGAACCAAGGGCTGAATGAAGTTCTGGTGAGGAAGAGAGATAGCTGGGATTGCCTCTTCTTGATGTTTGGTTCTGTAGACCAGAGAACCTAATCTCTGTCTGTTTGGTTGAACTTTGTGAAACTGTTGCAGAATGGTTCTGAGGCTGTAGGTTTCCATCATTCCCCTGCTGTGATCCAACCGGACTTTGTTGCGTTTGTCCCGGTCCAGCTGCTTCCTGGCTTTCTTCCCAGATCAACAGAAATAAAATGGTGCTGACGTTCCTGTCTGACTCCCAGCCAGCTGGTGAAGGAGCTGAAGGTTTTCCTTGAATGTCTTCAATGTTGTGATCTTCTCCATCACCTCTGATTACCAAAAACCTCCAGTCACAAGATCCTGGAATAACAGGAGCACTCACCCCCCCTCTCTCTGGATACCAGGCGTTGGGTAGTTTGACAACGCTTGTTGATGCAGGTTTGGACCACGTTTTTCCACTTAAAAAATGTGGAGGTGTACGGGCACCGAGGCAGGAACTGGCTTTTATATTTTGTCTCTGTGGCGCTGGACAGCCGAGGACAAATGGACCTGTTGTTCCTTTTTAAACATAAAGTAAACCATTAAAGAGATTCCAGCGTCTGGTACGATGTTCTGTAGGATCCAGTTGTGACGTTTTCAGAACCTGATTTGCTGCTCTGGGGAAATCTGCAATGACTCAGAGCTGATGTCTTTTTCTCTCCCTGGTCCTGCATCTTCAAAGCTTCTGTATAAGAGCAGGTGTGTGAGAGCGAAGGTCATGGGTCTGCTGAGCTCATGCAGCTGGTATCCAGCAGATCCCAGTGACCTGAAAACACTCTGAACCCAGTCACTGACTGATTTAAACATCATGAACACCTTCGTTAACACCAGGAAGTAAACATGGACGTGGAAATGAACCCCCCAGAGTCTCCAGTTTGGAGGAGATGAACAAACATCACCACTGGGTTTGTTCAGAGGAGGATGATCAGGATCTGCCTCCCAGTCTGATAGTAATAAACCAACTGTCCATGATGGAACCAAACTGACCCAGTGGCAGGAAAACCGATTCACTTCGTTGTTCTGAATCTTTCTACTAACCAGCTGGGATCTCATGGAGGGTAAATACTGTAGATTTATGAGTAACAGGAAACACGTCAAATCAAACTCAAGGAGCAAGGGAGCCACCTGCTGGATAGTTTAAGATATAACAGCTGCATGTTGATCTGAGGAGCTCAAATGAGTTTAGTCAACGCAGATTTATGAGATGATATGAAATAGAAACGTTTTCATCAAACTACTGCAAGTAGAAATCCAGGCTCTTCTCCTCCTTTTGTATTATAATCCTTATTTTAGGGTTATTTAATGGAAGAAGGTGGGATGTTTCGTCTGGGTCAGGAGACAGTTTATGAGTGGTTGCAGGGTTTTGTTATGAATCCAGATCCGTCTCTGGCTTTGGTCTTCGATTCCACCAGATTTATTTGAACTTCAGGAAGAGAAACCTGCAAATTGTTTTTCCAGTCCAGTTCGCCGGTACCCACTTCCTGCATGCTTCACGTTTCTGCTTCAGCACACCTGATTTAAGCTGATGGTTCACTAACGGGCTGCTGCAGAAATGTGTGAAACATGCGGGTCAGAACACCTTCAGGACAACCAGAACTATTCAACCGTTTTCATGTCTACAATCGGTTTGGAAGCAGAGAGATTTTCATGAAAGCTACTTCAATCGTTGTCTCTCGGCTGGCCTGGGAACGCCTTGGGCTCCCCCCGGAGGAGCTGGAGGAGTTGTCTGGGGAGAGGAACATCTTGGCATCTCTGCTGAGTCTGCTGCCCCCGCGACCCGGTCCCGGATAAAGTGGAAGACGACGAGTACGAGTACTTCAATCAAATGGATATGCATTACATGCATGGAAGGAAGAAATCTCCAAAATCCATGAAGAACTCCCCGAACAGCAAAAAGCTTTCAGTTAAAGACTCGATGCAGCTGTGATTGTGTTTAAATCTGTCTGTTCCTGGGTGTGGCACTGGTGGTGTAGAACATGTGCAGAGGCCAGAGGTCCTTGATGCAGCTGTCCCAGGTTTGGGTCCCGGACCCGGCGACCTTTGCTGAATGTCTCCCCCTCTCTATGCCCTCTTTCCTGTCATCCTACTGTCAGAAAAGTGAAAAAAATAAAGGCTTCTAGTGCCGCAAAAATCTGTCTGTTCCTGTTCTTTAGCTCAAATACCAAAACACAGAGCAGCGTTCTGAAACCCTTTAACATGTGCAGCAGATCTGGATGCATATATCTGAAGCTGAAAGTCCAGGTTCTGCTTCATGTTGTGAGGGTGAACCCAGATGGCTGCAGCAGAATGAGTCGAACTGTTCTGACTGTTCTATGTTAGTTCTTTAAATGAGATGTTTCCAGTCTGCTGCACATTGAACAGGAATTTAAATTCAACCTTTTTAAAGCTGCTGTTTGTTAATATGAATCCATCCATCCTTCCCATAGTCCTGTCTATGTATTGACGACTTTTTTACCTCCATTTACAGAGGTTGGACAATGAAACTGAAACACCTGTCATTTTAGTGTGGGAGGTTTCATGGCTAAATTGGACCAGCCTGGTAGCCAGTCTTCATTGATTGCACATTGCACCAGTAAGAGCAGAGTGTGAAGGTTCAATTAGCAGGGTAAGAGCACAGTTTTACTCAAAATATTGAAATGCAAACAACATTATGGGTGACATACCAGAGTTCAAAAGAGGACAAATTGTTGGTGCACGTCTTGCTGGCGCATCTGTGACCAAGACAGCAAGTCTTTGTGATGTATCAAGAACCACGGTATCCAAGGTAATGTCAGCATACCACCAAGAAGGACAAACCACATCCAACAGGATTAACTGTGGACAATGTGAAACATGTATTGTTCTCTGATGAGTCCACCTTTACTGTTTTCCCCACATCCGGGAGAGTTACGGTGTGGAGAAGCCCCAAAGAAGCGTACCACCCAGACTGTTGCATGCCCAGAGTGAAGCATGGGGGTGGATCAGTGATGGTTTGGGCTGCCATATCATGGCATTCCCTTGGCCCAATACTTGTGCTAGATGGGCGCGTCACTGCCAAGGACTACCGAACCATTCTTGAGGACCATGTGCATCCAATGGTTCAAACATTGTATCCTGAAGGCGGTGCCGTGTATCAGGATGACAATGCACCAATACACACAGCAAGACTGGTGAAAGATTGGTTTGATGAACATGAAAGTGAAGTTGAACATCTCCCATGGCCTGCACAGTCACCAGATCTAAATATTATTGAGCCACTTTGGGGTGTTTTGGAGGAGCGAGTCAGGAAACGTTTTCCTCCACCAGTATCACGTAGTGACCTGGCCACTATCCTGCAAGAAGAATGGCTTAAAATCCCTCTGACCACTGTGCAGGACTTGTATATGTCATTCCCAAGATGAATTGATGCTGTATTGGCCGCAAAAGGAGGCCCTACACCATACTAATAAATTATTGTGGTCTAAAACCAGGTGTTTCAGTTTCATCGTCCAAACCCTGTAGTTTGGTACAAAGAGGAAATGTTTGAACAAGGACACCAGGGAGTAAACCTGCCCATGCTCTTCCTTTGATGTTTTTGTAAAATTGAACATTTCTTTGGTCACTCAGTAAAGGGTTTCAACTTGCTAAAAAATGCTTCTATTGTAACTTTTCTCCACATCACCTGATTTTCCTGAAGCTCATCCTTAGATTTCCTGCTCAGAAACATCCATCTGACAGTTACCATGTGCATTTATTTATTAATTGTAGAAATATGTGATTTGATCACTTCTGTAATAAACCACTTTATTTTAAGTCATGAGATTGACTTTAAAAGGTCACAGGTTTGAGGAACACATCCAGACCACTAGGTGGCAGCAGAGACACATGCTTCATGTATTGCTGTTTTTCACTGTAAATTTCCCACAGCCTCCTTCCTCAGCAGATTGTTTAATCAGGTTGTCAGTTTTGTTGTATTGAAACATGAGGTGTGTGTGTGTGTGTGTGTGTGTGTGTGTGTAAGTAGCTGTTTAAACAAAGCCAACAGCCGCAGTGACACACACGCAGACCAGACAGAAACAGTAAGCAAACAGGAGTTGTCTGTTTTGTCAGGAAGATGCAAACACATGACAAATCCTCGGCAGTGATTCCATGAGAATCCTCTCTCTGGATTAACTCGGTTTGTCTGGGGGATCTTCCATGTTGGGAATGCTGCAGCAGCTGGATGAAGGTGGGGTGTTTATGCAGAAATCCGACCCGGGTGGGACGTGTGGACTGGGAGATGACAACCCTTGTATGACTCCGATGACAGATCGAAATGCCGGGGTGCCGATAATTACTGACATTAATACCAATGTACACAGAAACTGAAGCAAGTGCATAAGAAGACTTGGTGCTGGACAAAGTGAGGAAACATGTGGGAGGTTCAGTGTGCAGTTTCTGTTTCTGGTGGGAAATGGTGAAACGGATCGCAAATTTCAGCTGTTTATCCTTTAATTGTTTATTTCTCTTCCTACTTGGGCTTAAACATGCTCGTCTGGACTTTGAATCACTTGTGTTTGCTGTTCTGTTCAGTGTTTTATCCACGTAATAATTTAATTGTTCATGACAAGACGATACAGACATGGGGAAAAAACTACGTAAACCCCTGCTGCTTCCATAGGATTTAAGAGGGAAAGCTGCACCTGGGGGTTTGCTAATTAAATGCATGAATTAACTGATGCTTATCAGCCTGAACATCTCTATGATGGAGCATACAGGTGTGTGTTAACACCAGGATGGAAACACATCAGCACAGACTAGAGAGGCAACTGTCTCTGCTCACCAACCTGGGAAGGGTCATAAGGTCATCTCCAAACTATCTGAAGTCCATCATTCTACAGAGAGGAAGATTATTTCCAAGTGGAAAACATGTCAGGCAGCTGCCAGTCTCCCCAGGAGTGGACGTCCCAGCAGATTCTGCCTAAGGTCAGAGCGTGAAGCTCAGAGAAATGACCAAAGACCCAGGAGCTCCATCTCCTCTACAGGCCTCAATCTGTATGGAGGACCAAGAAGTTCTGGAGTCAAATGTGAGTCCATCTGTTCGACAGCGGAAGTTTAGTCCAATCTGGGTCATCAACAGAACAATGATCCCAAACAGCAGCAGATCTACAACAGAATGGCTGAAAAAGAAATGGATCCTGTTGTTGCAATGGCCTAGTCAAAGTCTGTTTGAATTGCCATGGTGAAACCTTCAGAGAAGAAAGGAACGTCTGCAAACCTAAATAGCTTGAAACAACGTTCTGAAGAAGATTGGTCCAAAGTTCCTTTCATAACGATGTGAGGAACTAATTCATGAGGCAGAAACTTCTGCTGAAGGTTCTTGCTGTTCAAGGAGGTTCTACCAGCTGCTGGATCAGGGGTGTGCTTAGTTTTTCACTTGACTGTAGGTGTCAGAAACACAAACTATGAAAACACAATTTAAAAGAAATGCAAACAATATTCTGTGTGTGGGGGGGGGGGGGGGGGGGGGGAACCTCGGCTCTTCTTAGTGTTTATTTATTTCAGTTCTTTCACAATAATTTGTAAACAGGAAGTTAAAATGGTCACAATAAAACCTGTTTCATTTAGACGTTTTCTGTCCAGTTTCTATTAAATCATCCAGGCGTTAAAGGCTCTTAAACTTAAGGAATGAACCAGAGTTCGACACCTAACCGGCGATTTACAGAACCAATCTGAAACTGGATTATAAGGTTCTTTGGTACCAGTCTTTCTGCTTGGAGGGGAAGCAGACTAAATGAGGTCTGGTTTAGGAGTTTTGCACAGTACCTAATGTAAAGAACAGCAGAGAACACCTTGTTATGGGTCTGTGCTCACGTGTTGGACCGTGTGTGTAGAAAGAAAATGGAGGAAGCAGGACGGGAGAAAGTGGGAGGGGAGGAAGAGGAAGTTGTGGAGCCCTGCCCTCTGATTGTGTTTGGTGGTCCGAGGTGGTCCAGCCCAGCCCCGCGGGAGAAAATGCTCCTTCTAAGAGAACAAGGGAAGGAAATCCATCCCCACCCCTTTATAAGACCCAATCTGAGCTACAAGAAGTTTCTTCATGACCTTCAGACCAACTCCAGGTGTCTAAAACACTCTTCTTCTGCAAAGATCTCTTCTCTCCGACATCTTCTTTCCTTATCTTCTCCTCATTCTCGCATCACGTTCTCTCCTCCTTCTGTTTGCTCTCCAAAGCTCTGACTTCCTAAGAAGGTAAAGTCGAACACGAGCTCGGAGTGCTGCTCTCTTCACACCCAATATGGAAGTCCTGACTTTTCCTCCCATGTGGCCCTGGAGTGATGTTTACCAGAGACTCCTGAGTGGGGAGCGGCCCGCTCGGAGAGACCCGTGACTTCTGGTGCTTATTGGGAAGATGGACAAATATGCTCCAGTTTCACACACCAGAGCGTTCCATGTGACTTATATCACAGTGAGCGTGTCAGACGGACTGTAAACAGCCCTCAGAAGAGGCTCAGATGTCGACTCTACAGACGGCAAGCAAACCTGGCTGAAGGAAAACAGCCGGAGGGAAAGGGAAGGCTCCGGCTAACAACAGAAACTGTTATGGAAGCATTTACTGGATCCAAGTCTTTATCAGAGACTCTAACATGATTCTGGAGGGGAACAAGGTCCTGTAAGGTCCAGCCTCAAAAAGGCCTGAAGTTTAGTTGCTTAGTTTCCACATCCCAGATTTTCCATTTGGTTGAGAGCGATATGATCTGTCCTCACCAGCTGACATGACTGGCTTTAAGATGTTTGCATCAACAACTGGAGAGAAGATGAAGGTTGAGGTGGTGGTGCGGAGATCTTTGGGAGGATTTTCTGCTTTATCCATGTTCCTTGGGACAAACAGAATGCTGTTTCACAGATCATCGTAATAATTTGTATTAAAACGTTTTGTAAATTTTTACGAAGGCCATTTTTAATTTCGGTCTTCGCCATAGATCAGAAATATTCATCAAGTTACATGATTTTTGCCTCTTAAATGCCTGTTTTTAGCCATTTAAATCAATTTTTTCTGTTAATCCAAGCCTGGGAGATTCGGAAACTGGCACCAACTTTTATTCTGAGCAATTTTTATTTTTGCTCAAAGCTATCAAAAAGTCAGTTTTCCATCAAATGTATGCAAATGAGTTCATTTACAGTACAAATAATAATGTAGAGTAAAAAACTGGATATTATGAAGGGATTCCAGTACCAGGTTCTAGTGATTCTGTGCTAAATGTGTAAATAACTGCAATCAGTGACACAAAAATGCAGATTAGTCTAAAAATCCATCAAAAGCTTAAAGGAACAAAAACAAAATCAAAGCATCAAATAAAAACGTCCAGAGACCCGGAGGGTTAAAATGAACTCATCAAGGAGACGGATCAGAACAATTTGGAGAATTTAATGAAAGAATGAAGCTGGATAAGAAATGGGGGGGGAGCTGGAGGATCTAATGTAAAATGTTTTAGTTTGAAATATTTTCTCTTTCCTCCCTGTTTAATTATTTAGAATAATTGAAATCGAATAAATTTTTCGTTGAGTGATTCTGAGTAGAAAGTAAGGATGGACAGCAACATAACCAAGGGCTGGTTTCTAAAGTCAAGCAGCTGTCTGCAGAGACATGCATCACTTTTATTAGATGATTGCGTAAAATGATGCTGACTATAATGACCAGTTAAGGTTACTGTTGGGCTCAGAATGCCGTTATTATTATCATATTTCCTCCCTGGTTTCCTGAAGCCGTTTCTGTAAAACATGTCTCATTATTTTGGTCTTCATGGAGCTGATGGACCTGGGAACCCTCTCACACTGTGCTGTTTCACGGTGCCACCCACGATCAAAGGCCTCTAATTAGGAAGCAGTAAAAGTCCAATGTTAACCCCACTTATATGTATCATCCCACATGTTCTGAAATAGAATCCAAACGGGCCGTGATGTCATTATGCTTCAGGAGAAGCTTCCCACTTTCTCCAGTTTCAGCTGGTTTATTCTCAGTTTAGTTCTGAAATGTAGGACAAATCCAGTTTGGCTTTGCTTGCTAAAGTATTCACACCACTTAAACTTTTCCACGTGTCATCATGTTCCATCCACAAACTTCAGTGTATTTTATCGGGATTTTATGTGAAAGAACCACACAAAGTAGAAGGAACGATTTGTGGGGAGCACTCTCTCCTTATTCGAATACCCTGAAATAAGATCTGGTGCAGATCCAGCTTCAAGCCACTGTGTGAGGTAGAAACTATCACTGTACATTACTGTGAACACACCACCCCTACAGTCAGACACGGTGGTGGCAGCATCATGCTGTGGGGATGCTTTTCTTCAGCATAGACAGGGAAGCTGGTCAGAGTTGATGGGAAGATGGATGGAGCTAAATCCAGGACAATCCTGGAAGAAAAGCTGTTAGAGGCTGCAGAAAACCTGAGACTGAGGTGGAGGTTCACCTTCCAGCAGGAGAACCACCCTGAACATCCAGCCAGAGATATTCTGGGATGGTTTAGACCAAAGCATGTTCATGTGTTAGAATGGCCTAGTCAAAGTCCAGACTTAAATCGAACAGAGAATCTGTGGCAAGACATGAAAGCTGATGTTAATAGATGTTCTCCATCCGATCTGATGGATCTTGAGCTGTTTTAGAAAGAAGAAACCCTCCTTCTGTAGATGATCAAACTAGGGCTGAAACGATTAATCGGATTCGTCAATTATTGAAAAACTTGTCAACTAATTTAGTAATTGAATAATCGTTAACTGAAATATACAGACTCAGAAACATGCCATTTGCTCAAAGAACAACCCACTCAGAGCAGGAATTTGGCCAAAATTGTAAAAAATGACATGTTTTGCATTTTAGATGAAAAACCTTCTGTCTGTACATGTGCTCTATCCAGAACTCCTCAAGTGGCCTCGTGTTAACTTCATCTGCTTCAGAAAACCTGCTATTAAGCATCTTTTGCTCTCATATTATTCATCGATTCTTTGATAAAATCATTAGTTGCAGCTCAAATTCAAAGCTTGAAGAGACAAAACCCCAAAGCCCCGCCACTGGACCTGCAGCCAGAGGTGGTTCTACATAATTCTGACTCAGTGGAACTGAATACAAATACATGCTGCACGTTTCCCAATTTGTAATTGTAAAAGAAAATGTGAAAACTATCAGTTAATTTCCTTCCACTTGTCTCCTGCACAGCGTTGTTTTGGTCCGTCTCATAAATTTAAAATAAAACACGTTGGAGTTTGTGGTTCTGATGTGACAAAATGAGGAAAAGTTCAATATTCCTGCACCGAAAATCAAAGTGTTTTTTTTTTGCTTGTCTCATTTACCTGAAGTTCTATTGTTAAACAGTTTACTATCAACTGATCAGTAAACTAAATTATATGAACATCTGCATGTTTTCATCCGGAACCGTCTCAGAACCTCTCATTTAGGCACTTGTATTGATTTTACTTTCTAAGGACGCGTTGTTCCTGCAGATTACGGTTGTCTCTGACATCAGAACCAGCCAGTGTGCACCTTCATATCGAATATTTATCAGCTACTCCATGATATTACAGATGGACAGAGGAATGCGGCTCGGCTCAGGAATAATAACTCATTACCCAAGGTGTAAAGCCTTCCAGGAAAAGCACACACCGTTCCCCTTTTATTTGGAAAGCCGACACCTTGGCACGGAGAGCTGTGTTTTGGTTCTCAGTCTTTCATGGGATCTGAGCTGCTGGTCCAGGTCTGCTGACCCTTAGTCTTAGACCCAGTGGGAGTCCACAGAGGGGACATAGAGAAAGAGTGGAAGCAGCTGGAAAATAAGTCTAAATTGATTTAAATAATATATTTAATCTTGATTTGTTAGATATTTGTTAATCGGGACCGGGTTGCGAGGGCAGCAGACTCAGCAGAGACACCCAGAGGTCCCTCTCCCCAGACAGCTCCTCCAGGGGGAACCTAAGGCATTTCCAGGCCAGCCGAGAGACCAGCCATCCCTCCAGCGTGTCCTGGGCGCGTCCCCTGCTTCAACACACCTGAATCAAATGATTAGATGATTAGCAGGACTCTGGAGAACTTGACCACATAATTCAGCCATTTGATTCAGGCGTGTTGGACCAAGGACACATCTAAAAGTTGCAGGACGCCGGCACTCGATGGCTGGAGTTTCCCACCCCTATGATAAATAGAAAGCCAAGAACTCTGCACAAAACACTTTCAATATGAGACATGTCTCTGTCTCCCTCTGTGGCACCTACAATAGGTTGACCCTCAATGATTTTGTGCTGGACAAGAGATGTCCTCTCAGTCTGATGTGGAGCTCCTTTGCGAGGCAAAGATGGACTCCTACCAGAGAAGACCTGAATCAAAAGGTGCTTCAAGATATTTAAAGGTCTGAACATTAATGCAACCCAGGTATGGCAGCTCTTTTTGGTTGATTTTCCCTCTAACACAGGCTCTGCAACTCTAGTCCTTGAATGCCACTGTCCCTCATCCTTTGGATGCATTACTGCTCCAACTAAATGGCCTGGCCTCTGCAAAGGAGGTAATTTGGCCTTTTGGTTCAGGTGTGTTGGAGCAGGTATGCATCCAAAGGATGCAGGACTGGCACTCGAGGACGTGAGTTCCAGATCCCTGTTTTTAATAAGTTTGTTTTTCAGTTGAATCTGCAGGTTTAATACGGCATTAAAGACGGAAAACGTATGGAAATAATTTATCTTCTCATTTCGTCATCTCGTCTCATTCCACTTTTGGGATCCATTTGGCCCAAAATTGGCAGGCATCTGTCAGGAAGCTTTGACTGAAAACCAATCAAAATGCAGAAGAATGTTTCAAAATATCTGGGATGAGAAGGAAGAGGCTAAAAGGCTGAGAAGTCCTGCAGAAAGTAGGACACCTGGTCCCCCAGCAGAGACCCGAAAGCAGGATTTTCTGGTTGAGAACCAAGAACCTTATGAGCACTTGTGTTTTCATCAGTTTCTTCGTGTTTTAAACCGTCAGCTCTTAGGGTGTGATGAAGTCAGCTTGATGGTGCAGATGTTCATGCGTCAGAGCTCGCCTCGTGTTAATAGGTTCTGGTTCCTTCTTCAGAGCAGAGAATGGAGCCTTTGAGATGTCAGGCTGTTCCAGCTGACTTTGACCACAGAACAAACACCGTAGAACTGTTTGGACCCTTTTCATGCCACCTTAACAGCCCCTCGGTGTCATTGATCCTGCTTCACCCGTCAGTCTGCACAATGTAGGTGAGATGTTTCTTGAAGTGTGGAGGTAATTTTCTTTCTCTTTCTGTTTTTTCCAGTGTGCCGAATAGGATGCCACAAGAAATGTGAAGCCAAGGTAAGCACTAGAACAATGTTCACCAGTTCACACCTTCAAACTCCAAAGGGTAGCAAATTTCTTGTTTAAAAGCTGATATTAGGTTTAATTATTTCATGGTTTCTTATGTTGGAGCTGCTGTTTTAGCAGCTCAGGCGTCCGCTTCCTTTTAGGGATTGTAGATGCAGACATGTAGATGTAGAGGGAGGTGGTCTTTGGGGAGTTTATGGTTCAAGGGGAGAAAGGAAAATGTTAGGAATGTCTAAACAAGTGCTCAATGTACCAGTAGATGTTTACATTGGATGAGTTTCTGCGTCTTGGAGATTGTCCCGGGTCTAAAAATAAAGAGCTCTGGATGAATCATCGTCCTGTTAAAAAGCAGGAACACAAGCAGGACGCTGAGAGAAAGACGGGGGAACACAGGGAAAGCTGAGTGCTCAGTGTGTATGAACATATAGTTTCCATTTAGCTGTCTCGCTCATACACACCTCAGCACACACCCTTCATCTGGTATACATTAGTGAAATGGCTTCTTGTTGCCAGCTTTGCCCACTTTGTTTTACTCACAGGAAATGCCAGGAGTGCAGGGCAGACGGGTTCTGCTGAATGAGGGGTCAGAAACAAAATAACTCAACTGATCTGAAATGATACGCCAAGCCTCATGCTGTAACATCTTCTATCCAAGTTTCTGTGACAAAAGGATCACAGAATGTTCTCCACAACCCGCTGTGATGGGAAAAGAAAGTACACCCATGTTTAGGGTATCAGATATTAGGACATGATCTGGACCCGTATTCCTAAAGATTCTCAGTCCTCTCAGAGACCTCCTATAAATATTCCTGCCAAGGACTCCGAGCTTCAGAGTGATCCAGCTCGCTGCTGAGAGCGACTCTGAGCAACGAGACGACAGAGACAAATGTGCTCCTAGTAATCAGTGGAGAGAAATTAACAGATGATAGAATTTAGACTGGATTCAGAAATGTTTAAATTATGATGATAAAATGTAGCAGGATTAAATTAATTGTCCCACAGCATCAACATGTTTGAACCTTTTTTTAGAAGCCCATCATTATTCTGATTTGCTTATTATTAGAGGTCAGAGTGTGAAGCTCAGAAATGACCCAAGAGCTCCTTCTCAGACTCTACAGGCCTCAGTTAGCAAGTTAAAGGTTAAAGGTCATCACGTGGTAATTGTTGCATATCTCCAGCAGTCATTGAGCATGAGACTGTGTTCGTCTGGACAGGTCTCCAGTCCATCACACAACAACACAGAGACACTCAGGACCAACAACCAGGAACACACACTCACATCTGTGGCCAGTTTAGAGAGACCAGTTAACCTGTTTTTGCAATGTGGGAGGAAGCCAGAGTACCCAAAGAGAACCCACGCATGCCTGGGAAGAACATCCCCCAACTCCATGCGGAAAGATCACAGGCTGGGATTCGAACCCAGGACCCTGTTGCTGCAAGGAAGCAGGTCTACCAACTGCTCCACCAATGCCACCCAACTTTTAATTTTGATTTTTAAACCGCTAACTGACCAAAACTCATAAGAATGAAGAAGGACTTGCCTAATTCGCTATTTTATCTACAACCAACCTGCAATACACAAACCCAAAATTGACCAAATATGGTCATTTCTTAAAAAAAAAAGATGGTTTGGTACCGTCTAATCTGTCTTTGTTTGAGTTGAGTTTAACTTATCTAAACTTAAGAGCTCAGAGGGCTCCTGTAAATCATTGGTCCTGGCTTCTTTCCAACCCGCTCAGATCTTTCTGCAGCTGAGATGATCAAAGTGTGATGAATGGTCGAGCCCAGCACACACTCACTGATAATGTTCAAGTTTCAGGAAACCAGAGGTCAAATTCGCAGGAGGAGCCGATGCTGATGTCCAGAAAACACAAATCAGTGACTTTCCATCTCCAAAACTCGCAGCAGCATTTCCTTTTCTAAACATTTCAGCTGATATTTGTCATAGTTTGGCAGGAAGTAATTTGTTAACAATCCTGAGATGAAAAACAAGGGAGTGACTGTGACAGGGTCAGACGTGATCGCTATCGTCTCAGTCCAGACTGAAGGCTGGGGGGTTTAAAAAAGCTTCTTTTATTTTAAAAAGTGTCACATTTTACGCAGAACCCAAAGCTGGGACATGTTTTCATAAATCGCCTTCTGGAGGCTGATATTTGCTTCATATTTAACCTGAGGACCAACAAATGGTCACCCTCAGCAGTGTTTGTTCACAGCTGGATGTGAAAATCAGTTCAATCTTGTTCTCATCAAGGTGACAACAGAAAGGACAAAAACAGCAGCCGAGGGAAGTCGATTATATGATTATAAAGGTAAACTGCAGGAATTTATCTATTTTTATGACTTTTGTAAAAAGTCTGAATATTTTGGATTTTCTCACCATCTTGCTTGGGTAAAACTTAATTCATCTAAAAGCAAACGGCCAGAAGTTCATTTCTCTTTTCAACATCTGTACATTTATACATAAAAAATGCAAGAAATACATGAATTCCCACAAAAAATAAAGTCAAAGAATACCGGGCTTTTTGTTGATGTGTCGTGACCGTCCCACTGACTGACGGTAGAAAAGTTGTCAACGATCTGCATTAAGATTCAAGCAAAGGGTTTTGAAGGCTTTAATGAACACTATGCTGGACCGAAGACATTTCATTCAGTCTTGACGTGAGCTCCAACTCTCCTCCCACATCTCCATGAAGTCAGATTGCTTTGCTTCCAATACAGTAACTATAAACTCCAGAGTTTGTTTCTGTTTTGTAAAATTGATCCTTACTCTGTTTAAAGATTTAGTACAGAATAATTGTAGTGAAACTCATAATAGTTGCATTTAAATGAAGCTTAACGTTCTCAGGGGCCCGTGGACTAGCTAATAATTACAACCATAGTCTTATTTATAATACCTACTGTTTAGGTTACCAAGTCCTGATATTTCACTTTTTTAAATTACTGACAGTAAAACTAACAAAAATATTCCAAAGACGGAATCTAAGTTTTGTTTTTCCAGGGCAGTAAATAAAATCCGGAATAATTGGAGGCACTGATCCTCCATTACCTGTCGCCTGTGTGGTGAGAATGAAACCATCATCTACCCTTTAGAAGGAAAAATATCCAACAAAACAAAGTGCAGAGACATGCCCACCTGCTCCCTCATGTTTTTCATTCCTTACTTCAGGATAACGAAGCACTTGTTTTTGATTTTTCCAGCTCTTTGGATTCTTCAAATGAATGTTTTGACAAAGTGAAGAAAGCATTTTTTCTTTTCTCTGGCCGACTTCCAGGTCTTGCTTTATTTCAGATCTGTTGTTCGTGACCTTGAGCTCTTGCAGAGTTCAGGGTCCTGTTGTAGGCCTGTTGTTCGCTGATGAATGTGTTCCCCTTCATTCCCACTTGTTTGCCAAAGAAACTTTTATATCTGTCTGAGCAGTTAATTACAAAAACATTTCCAGTAATAGTTGAAGACTGTCTTCATGCTTAAGGTGTGAGACTTGCTGCTTACTGTCCTACACAAAGTTTTAAGCTTATTCTGGTAATGTATGCAAACCTGTAGCTAATATTTCTAAGGTACTTAAATGGTCTGCCCTGAACACAGCCAGCATTGAAATGCTTCACTTGTTGTTGGATTGACTTAGGTTTCAAAGATACTTCTTTTATAGATATAAAGATTAAAGTATATTTATTTAGCGGATTCTGAATGATCATTAATTGGACCGTGTCAGGGCACTTATCTGGAAATAAAGGTTTATTTTAAAGCTAGATACCAGGTCATAGTCTTTGAAACACCATTTTTAAAAACCATTTTGTTCATTCTATATTGGACTTAAGGTACTGGGATAGACGGACCAGACCTTTTTAAAACATCTTTCACATACTTGAACGATCTTCTGAAGACACAAATTCCCTGGTGCCAGGAATACAACACTTCACCTTTTTTTGTGTTATTTATTACCTCCAAACCGTTCAAATGCCTGCAGGCACACATGTGATGGGGAGTCTTTTAAAGATATCATCAGGGAAATATTTGTTAGCTCAGCCTGAATCAGATCAGAGTCAGATTGGTTTCCATCTGTTCCCAGTGGGGTTCAAAAGACAAAATCAAGACACGGCTAATTACAGGATTAATAATGGTCCACTACAAAAGCTTTGTCTTAATATCCATGATTAGTATGAAATCATTGGTTAAACATTGGTCTATTTTGAATCCCGTATTGACAAGATTCAAAATTTAGGATTGGGATTAGGTTCCATCTTTTGAAATCTTTGTTTATTTTGCGGTCCAAATTCTTGAAATCTACATCATATAACCTAGAGAGATCTTTAGGGATATTTACTGCAAGGTGCTTCATCTGACCCCCCTGCTTCTCCCATTTAGGTTGGATATAAACTGCAGTTCCTGATTAGGTTAATAATTAAAAGTTGAGTTTTTAGAATATTAAGTTTATAACCTGAGACTGAACTTAATGTCTCTGAATACAACAACAGCTTGGGTAGTGAAGAGTTTGGCCTTGTCAGATAAATCAAAACATCATCAGCAAATAAAAAGATCTTGTGTTCTTGACTAAATTATTTTAACTCCTGTGATGTCATTGTTCTGAAAACACCTCTACTCCAGAGCCTCAATGAAAAGAGCAAAGAGTAGTGGACTCAATCGTCAAATGTCAAATGGTTTTGAGAGAGCTCCATTAAGTTTGATTCTTGCCTTTGGATATTTATATTATCTTTGTATGACTGAAACAAATGACTGATAAAATCCAAATTGCCCCAGAACCTTGCATAAGAATTCCCAATTAACCCGATCGAAAGCGTTTTTAGCATCCAGACTCATAAGAATCATCAGATCTTTATTTTTGACCACGTTATCAATTATGTGTAGTGTTCTACAAATGTTACCTTGTGTTTGTCTCTGCTTGATGAGTCTAGTCTGGTCCAAGCTAATTATCTGGATGAGGATATTTTCAGTTCAGGTTAAAATTCGATTAAATTCAATTCAGTTTTATTTATATAGCGCCAATTCACAATACATGTTGTCTCAAGGTTCTTCACAACAGTCAGGTTCATACATTCCAATTAATCGTAATCATTGAACAGTTCAGTCAGATTCAGTTATTTATTCAAATTGGATAAAAAGTTTTTCTATCTAAGGAAACCCAGCAGATTGCATCCAGTCAGTGACTTGCAGCATTCCCTCCTCCTGGATGAACATGTAGAGACAGTGGACAGTCACTGGTGTTGACTTTGCAGCAATCCCTCATACTGAGCATGCATGTAGCAACAGTGGAGAGGAAAAACTCCCTTTTAACAGGAAGAAACCTCCAGCAGAACCAGAACCAGGCTCAGTGTGAGCGGCCATCTGCCACGACCGACTGGAGGTTAGAGAGAACAGAGCAGAGAAACACAGAGAACACACTAAAATGTGTGTGAATATCTTTTTATCTTGGTTGAGCACACAAACAAGGCGGTACTTTCCACAGCCTGACCTGTCCTTTTCCTCTTTAGCTATTAAGGAGATAGATGCCTCCTTCCAGGATGGGGGAGATATTCCAGTCTTTAAGATCTAATTGAATACAGTTTTCATTGGAGGAATCAGGAGGTCTCTCATTTCCTTGTACCACTTTGATGGGAATCTGCCCTGGTGCTTTATTTAGTCTTAACTTAAGGATAGCTCTGTTCATTTGGAATTCATATGTTTTAGACAGCTAACTTGCATTTTGATTTTCATCCACCTTTTGAAAATTTATTGCAGTTAAAAAGGATTTCATACCCTTTTCATCGGATTTTGATGGTGTGTATAACTCTTCATAAAATGTCAGAAAGGCTTGCAGAATATCTTCTAGTTTATAGAAGATCACATTTGTTTGGGAATCTTTTATTTTGTGCATCGTATTTTTTGACTGCTGTATTTTTAGCCTGTAGGCTAACAGTTTTGCTGATTTGCCTCCTGCCTCATAGTACCTATGTTGTGGAAATACCATGTTTTTATTCATTGATTTCGTTTCTCTTCCTTCGTATTTCTGTTTTTAGATTTTTATTCGTGTTCATTTTAGGGGAATCTTCTGGGATTTCAGAGGAGCCAATAAAAAACTCAGGGAGACTTATCATTTTTAGCTAAATAATTTATGTCCTCTCTAATCCAGACCCTAATGGGATGTAAAATGCTTGTTTTTAGTCTCCAAGTTACTACTTCCAGGCACACTGGGGAGTGATCCGAAAAGTCCATCACTCCGATCTTGCAGCTAACCAATCTGTTTAAGTCTTTTTGAAACAAGAAAAAATAGTCCAGTCTGAAATGAAATGAATGTGGATGGGAGAAAGATGTATAATCTCTTCTGGTTGTACATCTGGAAGCCCTAGTTCTTCTATAATTAGTTTAATATTTTAGTTTGTTTCATTTATCTTGAAGATGTGTGGGTTTGATGAATCTAGGGATGGATTAAGTCAAATATTTAGGTCTCTTCCCATTATCAGAATGCCCTGTGCTTCTACTGTCACCAGTTCAGAAATATGTTTATAGATCTTCAGCTCTGATCCCGGGGGGCACATTATTCCCTCTAAATGTCCATCTTCCCTCCTTTTCTGTCCTGATACACTCAAAATTAAGTCTAGTTGAAGTTGAAATTGCTACACTTCTTTTATGTCTTTGTGAAAGGAAGGATGAAACTTCTATAGTTTTTCATGTTCTGACTGTGATAAATGGGTTTCCTGTAGAAGTGCCACTTTTCCTTCTTTTTTAAATTTAGACATAATTTTGCTCCTCTTAATGGGATTCCCCAACCCGTTCACATAATACAGTACGGCTTTAGTTGACCTTACACTCTGTATTGTGCAAACATTGGAAAGACGAAATAAAAAGTACACCTTTGATTATAAAAAAAAAAAAAAAAACACAAACAGCCACAAACACATCTCTCCAACACATATAAATTAAATGGCTGGATTCCCTCCTCAGCAGTCATTCAGCTCTATAGACCAGTACCTCTGGTCTATAGAGCCTTCAGCATTTTGGACCAGGGCGCTTTTTATTGACCCCTGTGACCTCTACCACTAGATTAATCTGTCTGAGTGCTCAGACTCTCTCTGCTCCAGTGAAGATCCGGTGCCCGAATAGAGATCCTCAAAGTGCTTCTTCTATTGCACAGCATTGTCCTCAGTGTGGATCTGCAGTTAGTTTCCCAAACCATGCACAGCTTGAGATGGTCTCTGTGTCCCTTTTCTGGCAACTCTGGAATAGGAGAGAGTTCAGTCCATTTCCAGGATTTAGTTTCCACAGGCCAAGCTGTGTCTGTAGCTTAACCATCACACCAACTCCTTACCTGCTAGTGAGGTAGCATTCCATGTCCGCAACACAGATTATGCTGGTGCCTGTTTTAGGTCTTGACCGCATCTGCAACCCATGTTGCAATGCAGCCAACCCCAACGTGCCCCCCGGCAGGGGCAGGAGGGGCTTCCTGTATCATCTTCAGGCTACGGCTGACCGACCATCAGGAGCCAAGAACCTGTTTTAGCAAAGTCCATCTTGGCTTGGACTGGGAACGACTGTAAAAATACAAAAAACAGACCAGTGTTTACTATAAGTGAAGCACGGCATGCGTTTACTTCCATGTTGTGTTTAGAATAGAATAGAAATATTGTTTATATTCCTCAGTGGAGAAATTGTGGTGTACCTTCAGCAAAGTTACACGCAAATGGAAGCGTACTAACTTACACAGAGGTAAAACAAAAAATGAACAGAAAGCAAAAAATACAAGACTAAGTAAGGAGCACATTTACAGTGTAAGAATAAAATAATACTGTACAACTGTTAAAAATGATATTAAAAAATTGCAAAATGTGTTTAAATGATTGACCATATTAAAAACAACAGACTATCTACAAGAAATGTAAAACTGCAAATTACAGCAGGGATGTAAACACTGAGTCTGTTGGGAGCAGTGAAGATTAGAAAGTCTAACAGCTTCTAGGAGGAAGGACCTGTGATAACGCTCCTCTGTGCACCTAGGAGGCAGCAGTCTGTCACTGAAGGAGCTCTGCTACAGCTTCATGTATGGGGTGAGAGATAATCTCCAACAGTGCGGTGAGAGACATTGTCGAACAGTGATGTTATCTTTGCCAAACTCCTTCGGTATCCCTCCACCCTCAAGGGGTCCAGGGGGCGTCCTGCAACATAGCTGGCCTTCCTAATCGGGTGATCTGACTGCTTCCTCTCAGCTTTAGACAAGCTGCTGCTCCAACATACTACACCCTAGAAGATGGCTGATGCCACCACAGAGTCTAAAAGATCTTCAGGACTGCCCCCTGCACTTCAAAAGGTCTCCACAGCAGGTAGAGTCTGCTCTGATCCTCCCTGTAAAGAACACCAGAACCAGAATCAGAAGCAGCTTTATTGCCAAGTTTGTACATACAACAAACAAGGAATTTGACTCCGGTACACTTTGCTCTCTGGGTTTCTTTTTTTGTTTTTTGTGTTATGAGATATATTCTGCATATATCCTTATGTCCATAAATACATATATATAATATACACATATACAAAGGTGGAATTGCGACTTCACTATGCAGTTGTTCTGTACTCTATTAAATGTTCATCAGAGAAACAGCCTGGGGGAAGAAACTGTCTCTGTGGCTGGTTTTAGTGAACAGTGCTCTGTAGCGCCACCTGAAGGTAAAACTCTAAACAGTTTATGTGCAGGGTGTGTGGGGTCTGCAGAGATTTTAGCAGCTCTTTTCTTGACCCTTGACCTGTATAAGTCCTGGATGGAGGGAAGGTCAGCCCTGATTATTCTCTCTGCAGACCTGATTATTCGTTGCAGTCTGGAACTGTCCTGTTTTGTGGATGATCCAAACCACACTGAGATGGATGAAGACAGGACAGATTGAATGATGGCAGTGTAGAAGATGACCAACAGCTCCTGTGGAAGGTTGAACGTCTTGAGTTGCCTCAGGAAGTACAGTCTCTGCTGGGCCTTCTTCTGAACATTGTCTATGTGTGAAGACCGTCTCAGGTCCTCAGAGATGGTGGTTCCTCGGAACCTGAAGTGGTCCACAGCTGAGTGGACCACTTCCCCTGTGTATGAGGGAAGTGGTCCACTCAGGGTAGTGTTCTCCGAAGGTCCGCCACCATTTCCACAGTCTTGAGTGGGTTGAGTTCCAGGTAGTTCTGACAACACCAGCCGATCCACCTGCTGTCTGTATGCAGACTCATCACCGTCCTGGATCAGTCCAATGACAGTGGTGTCGTCTGCAAACCTCAGGAGTTTCACGGACGATTCCGATGAGGTGCAGTCATTTGTGTACAGAGAGAAGAGGAGTGGGGATGGAACACACCCCTGGCTACAGGCCTGTAGTCATTTAATCCTACGATGGTGGGTTTCTTGGGAACCGGGATGATGGTGGATCGTTTGAGGCAGGAGGGGACCTCACATTTCTCCAGTGATTTGTTGAAGATCCTTGTGAAGATCGGAGCGAGTTGATTTGCACAGGCTTTCAGACATGATGGGGAGATGTTATCAGGTCCTCCAGCTTTCTTTGTTTTCATGCGCTGAAAGAGCCTGTTTACATCTTCCTTGGAGATCTTTAGTGCAGGCAGAGGATCTGAAGGTAGGGGGTTGGTTGTTTTACGGGTCAAATTTGTTCCTGAATGGGATGAGGAGGAGATGATTTGAGGTGTGAACGGCTTCTTGTCATGTCTGCAGTAGAAACCATTCAGACGGTTGGCCAGGAGACGACTCTGTTCAGGATGGGTGGAGGGGCTCTTGTAGGCAGTCAGGTTTCTCAGACCAGTCCATACAGCTGAAGTGTCACCAGTAGAAAGGATGTTCTTCAGCTTCTCACTGTAGCTTCTCTTAGCTGCTTTGATCTCCTTTGTTAGTTTGTTCCTGGCCTGCCTGTACCGCGCCCAATCTCCACTGCTGTGAGCTTCTTCCTTTTCCCTGCGCAGATTCCTGAGGTGTGGAGTAAACCATGGCTTGTTGTTCCCAAAGGTGCAGAAGGTCTTGGTCTGCACACACATGTCCTCACAGAAACTGATGTATGATGTCACCACATCAGTTAGTTGGTTTAAGTCAGTGGCTGAAGTTTCAAAAACAGTCCAGTCTGTACATTCAAAGCAGGCCTGTAGCATCTGCTTTGATTCCTCAGTCCACTTCTTAACAGTGTGAACCTTGGGTTTGGAAGCTCTTAGTCTCTGTCTGTAGGTTGGGATGAGGAGGATTAGATAATGATCTGAAAAACCCAGAGCAGCCCTGGCAACAGCATGATATGAGTGTTGTGACAATGAATACGAAAATATTATTTAATATTTAATATGAATAATTTAATATTTTATTAAATAATATTTGGGTCTATTAAAGGTTGTCCTGTGAATACCAGCCCAGTAAGGCGATGGTATTAAGACAAAATAGAAAGGTGTGAGACGAGCTCTGACATTATTGAACAGCATAAACTCTGCACATATATGGAATAAATTCACACAATTTCTTAAAATACAAGAATTTATTAACAAAAATAAGTCAACTCAAAGTCAAACATTTTTCAATCAACAAACTCTTTACTTTGCTAAAACAATCCAACTAAACTACCAAGCAGAATTAAAGAATAATGAAGATTAATGGGCTATGTACAATATAAACAAGTTGATTAAAGATGATTGAAATTATGACCAAAAAAGTGATGCAACATTACCATGCAATGTTTATGTTTGAGAACCAAGGATTATCTTGAAGAATCTGGAAATGAAGTTAAGTTAGTCTTGGAATTAACTTAGACAATAATCAGCAAACGTTTAGACAACCATTCACAATGTAAGATCAGATAAAATATTATTTTAATAAAATAATGTTTTAATGAATGATCTGCTGAATAAAACCAACCTTCTGGATGACTAATTCTCAATGGTGTCTCATTAGCTGCCTTTATTAAAATAATATTTAAAGAAATATTATTAAGGAAATGGTAAAATATTTAAGGAGGTATTTTGGAAAAGAACCAAAACCTTGGAGAAAGGGGCCTAAGTATGCAAGCACATGTCCTTAGCTTTTAGCAGTTAAAGCTAACAAAAGAAGCTGATAGCTTAGCACCAGAATCAAACACACACCTTTAAAATACCGTTAATAAAAAGGGTTAAAATACATAAGCGTAGACGGCGCGTTATGATCAATCTTCTGTGTTTAAAATCACCCTTTAAATAAAGTTTGTCTTAACTTTAAAAACACACAAACACAGAACACAAAGCTGAGCACGTGGTGCTGAGCAGATAGCCTGCTAGCACCAAGATAGCTGAGTTCAACACAAACAAAACCAAACTTCATAAAATGAAAAACGTTCAGATCATAAATCTTTCTCTATTACTTTGCCCAAACCCTAACCTCATGAACCGTGGTGAGGAAACGTTGTCCGGGGCGACGAGGTTTGAAGAAACATCCACTGTGAACAAACGGTTTGGTTCGGCTAACCTCCGTAGCTGTGGATGAAAGACGGCTGGTTCTGTCCGCCAACCAACTGTACAGTTACTGTAACCACGGTGATGCGGTCTCAGTTGTCCTCCTTCCAGACTGGGAAAGCCACTCCACTCGGCTTCGTAGAGACAGCGTTTCTGCAGGGAACTCTCTAGAACACAGTTTGCTTCTGCAGGCCTCAGAGAGAAAGTAAAGTAATGCTTATACTTTAATTTCCCTTTTTATGAATGAATACCGGGTACACAAACAGTAATTCATCCGTACTTAACTCGGTGCATATAATCGATGATCGTACGACACTCTTGGATCCAACTGAAGAGTTTATGTCTGTTTGCCAGCAAAGAGACATTAGCGCGCTGTCTCTCCGGCCAGCCTCGCACGGAGTCCGGGTGGAAGAGGCAGGATGTAGCAAGAGCGGTGGTTTTATTTGGACAGTGATGTCACAGGAAGTCCGCAGTTACCCCGTTTCCTGGCTTTGCCGGAAGTAGGTTAATGCAATTTATTTTGAAAGTTCCAGGAAAGTTTGTACTGGCCTTTCACGTTGTAACCATGGCTGAGATCCCAACATGAGTCCTTTAAAGCTGTGTAACAATGGTCCAGTGTGTTTTTGACTCTGGTGGAACACTTAATATGCTGTCTGTATTTGGGGAGTTCATTTGAGAGGTTTGCTCTGTTAAAATCTCCCAGTATTATGATGAAAGAGTCCGTGTATTTTTTCTCCAGGTCTGTAATTGGTTCAGCAAGATGTTTTTCAGCAGCAGAAGTGCAGCCATGCGGTGGAAAATATGAGCCGATTATTATAAACGAGGAAAACTCTCTCGGTGAATAAAATGGTTTACAGATTATGGAAAATGACTCCAGATCCAGACTACATGTTTTCTCCATCACTTTTACGTCTCTGCATCAACCTTCATTTATATAAAAGCAGATTCCGCCTCCTCGCTTCTTCCCCGATAGCTCCGCGCTGCGATCCGCTCTGAACAGCTGGAAGTCCGTCATCAGCAGTGCGCGGTACGGGATGTTTTCACTCAGCCATGTCTCGGTGAAGCAGAGAACCGCTGATCCGCGGAGGTCTGAGTTTTTACCGGTGAGGAGAAGCAGCTCGTCCATCTTGTTGCTTAGAGAGCGGACATTTTCCAGATGGATTGAAGGCAGTGGTGTGCGAAGTCCTCTTTGGCGGAGCTTTACCAGCACCGTTTCCCCTTCAACGCTTTCGGCGCAGTATCCCGCAGAGTGCCGCGGCTCCGCTTGGCAGGAATTTGGTGAAGCTCGGATGGATGAATGATGATGAAAAAATCCCGAGAGAGGACTCTCTGATGTTGAGAAGTTCCTCTCTGCTGAATGAGACCACAGAATTGTGGCCTGAGACCACAGTACTGTGCCTTGAAAAACATAAAAACACACAAAATACAAAAACAAAGAGAGAGCGAAGCTCCCAGGCGGTCATTGTTGGTGAAATCTTGGTGTAATCAGTGGTGTGACTCCAGTTTATTGTTCAGGTGAACACCCAGATACTTACAGGAGTCCACTATCTCAACGATTAACGTGAAAGAAAAAAACATGAACAAGGCAAGAAATCCAGGGTGAGGAGGAAGATTTTTCTGTGGTATTAAACACATGTCACTTTAACAGGTTTTCTCCTTTTCCACCAGCCCCAGTGTCCCTGGAGTGTCCCTCTGTAAGGTGGACTACAGGTGTGGTGTAAAACAGACAGACCAGATGTTCAAAGTCATATCAATGGGACACACATGTGGATAGGGACATGAGCAAAAGTACAGTCTTCAGGGTCTGTTCATGAGTGTATACCACAGTAGCTGCATGTGGTGTTTTGCAGAAAGCAGCTCTGAGTCTGATTAAAGACAGGCGCAGCCAGCAGCTCTGAGGCTAATTGAATTAGCAGTCATCGGACAGAACACATGCTCAGTACTCTGCTCTCCATGAGACACCAAACAGTTTCAAAAAGATGACCAAAGGGCTTAAAGACAGGAGTAATCTCAGGTCCTCCATAAGACATGAGAAAGGAGCAGTGACATCCTGAATATCAGTTGTAAAATCAAATATCTGGAAGGATGCACTAATTACATCTTGATGCATCTATTGATTTCTCTTTCTGCTCCCTGGGTGACAGCAGAGCACATTTTAACCCAAGAGGTGCTGAAAATGTCACACAAGTAAGTTTGTTGTTATTATACCAATTAGTTTAACTTTGGTCCTATTTGAACAAACTGTTTGAGCTCAGGTATGATAATGAGAAGTTGTTAGCTGCGCCGATAAACGGCAAAAATAACCACCTGTCATCTGTTTTCAGCTGAGCGGTGACTCATGGCCATGTATTTGGTAAGACTACAGTAGTGAAATGTGCTTAGATACAGCAGAGAAAACAAACAGGAACGCCCAGCTCTCGACATGATGGAGTAATCAGGAGTTTATGGAAAGAATGTCAACAATGGGCCAAGTGTACCAAGGAGACAGTGATGGAGGAGCCAGGATTTAAAAAGCCGCTCCCATAAACTGTCATCTCATTCTACTTTTCCTATTTGCACATTTTATATCAAATTTCCTCTTTTGTGCAGAAAAAGCTTTGTGGTTTTTTTTTTAAAGAAGGTTTTTGGAGGGCGTTGTCAGATTCCCACCTAAAAACCTCCAACATATTCCAGGCCCAGGATTAACTGTCCGTTAGCTCGATGCTAAACCTGCACTAATGAAACTGCTCTGGATCCGGCATGGGTGTTGCTGAAGTGCTCCACTGATCACTCTGGGAAATGCATTTCCTCATCCTTGATGTTGTCTGGAAAAGACAGAGACAGAACCATGAAACCGGACCTCAATGCTTTCTCTCCATCTTCCTCCATGTTCTTCACTCTTATTTGCTCTTCCTTTCCCTTTTCGGACACCAGTAAGATGACTGTATTTAGAGACAGGGAAAAGGTTTTATTTGTGTCCTTTTTATCTGGTATGTTAAGGATGTAAATTTGGATTTAACATTTTGTTTTAGGATAAACTGGCCATAAAGGTCTGAAACATATGAATTCAGTAGGTTGCCTATGGGATTAACACCTGGGAAAATTTATCTGAAAGCCCAAAATGTCCCTCTTATGACTGTCACATTGCTCCATTAGGCTGGAAAGCCCTTATCATAATGCCTGAGCCACCATGCTTCACAGTTCAATTCAGTGTTTGAGGATCAGCTGAAAAAATGTGCATCCTTTGGTCCCAAAAACAACAACCTTGCTTTCTTCAGTCTGTCACATGTTGCTCCATTTAACCTTTGGTTGCTGGGAGGAAGAGGAAATACATTTTTCTGGTCTGAAAAGTCAAAGTGAAAAACCTGTGTTCAGGCAGGGGTTTGTGCTTTATAGTAGAGACAATCGGAGCTGGTAGAAGTTGAGCAGAAATGGGCAAAATGATCCCAGCATGGCTTTTTTTAATATCAGTCTCTGGCACTTTAGGTGTAAAACCAACAAGATATAGACCAAACATATTAGTCCCAAATACATTATGGCTTTATAGTTCCTCAGATGTTGGGAAGAAGCTGCTGGTCTGCATGAAGATGGCCTTTAGGAACTAGGGAATTCCCATCATTCAGCCTCACAGTAAAGGTGTCAGTTGGAGGTAAACAAGCATGCTGTTTTGTTCCCATAAACCACACGTCGCCTCTCCAGCCGCCTGGCCTTCCTTCCTGGCCCTTGTCATTAATAGCGAATTAAATGGCGCTCATAGTCCCAACATCTGGAAACGAGACTCCAGTTAAAGGTGCTGCTTTCAGAGCTGCCTTCCATATAATTACCTCCTGCCAGCATCAAAGGCAGGGACCATGCTCTACATGTTGAGGTATAATTTTTAATGTGCAACAAATTTGTAGCAAACATTCCTCTGAGTCTTTGTCTGCTACTGGATAATAGGCGTGGAGGCTTTAAAAGCAACACTAAACTCTAACTGCTGTTATGGTCACTGTTGCTTGGCTCTTACTGGAAGTTTTAAGTTTAAGAAATGTTTTTGTCTGTGTAGCCATCTGCAGGGCAGTGTGCACATCATTTGATGAGGCAGGTGTTCTGGTCTCACTGGTTTATTTCAGTCTCACAGCTCATTTCCAGGCGCAGCAACTCCAAACAAATATCCCACAGAATCCGAATGATGGAGGAGACTGATGTGTGATCAGCGTGTTTTCAGTTGGTGGCTTAAACCATGGTCCGTTACCCAACCATTAGTTACCCAACTAATTTGAATAACTACAGGCCCATCTCTAAATTGTCTGTGTTGGCCAGGTTATTGGAGTCTCTAGTTAGTCAACAACTGAAAGACTGTTTAACATCTAATAGTATTTTAACTGACCTTCAGTCTGGATTTAGAGCAAGGCACAGCACTACTACAGCAACTTTAAAAGTATTAAATGACTTAATTGGTTTTGTAGATTAACAACATTGTGCAACACTCTTTGACTTACCAAAAACCTTTGATACAGTTGATCACAAAATCTTGCTAAAAAGGCTCTGTGATATTTCACCCTCTTATGAATCAGTGGAATGGTTTCAAAACTACTTGTCTGGCCGGTCACAGTGTTTGCAAGTGGAAGGTCACTTTTCCACCTGCCTTCAAGTATCTAAGGGTGTCCCACAAGGTTCTGTCCTAGGTCCCCTTCTTTTTATAATCTATATTAACAATTTGGATAAAAATGTCCCGCATGCTAATTTTCATTTTATTGTAGGCTAGGAAATGTCTTGTTACTGCAATTGTTTTGCCCATTTTAGGTTATGGTGACATAATTTATGTACATGCATGTTCATACTGGTTGCATAAACTAGATTCTGTATATCATGGAGCATTACGCTTCATCGCTGGTCTAGGAGCCCTATCTTACCATTGTCATCTGTACACCCGTGTTGGTTGGACTGCCCTGTCCACCTGTATTTTGCCACTGGTATCATTTTATTTACAAAGCTATCTTGGGTCTACTGCCCCCGTATCTATTGTCTCTTATTGTTAGAAAACTTCCAGGTGGTTATTTTCTGCGCTCAGACAACTTCATTTCAAAGCAAATCTCTGACAGATTTTTATGTTATAGTTTCTGTCAGACTAATTATGAGGATATTTAGCACTTTTATTGTCTTTCATGGCACCCAGCCGCCGTAGCACCCATTTCGACTCGAAATCTTGTACAAAAATATTTAGATTTCCTCCGGGGGGAAAAAAAAAATAATTTATACAAATAAAGTGGAGCATACACTTACCAGCCACTTTCTTAGGTACACCTTGCTAGTACTGGGTTGGACCCCCTTTTGCCTCCAGAACTGCCTTAATCCTTGGTGGCATAGATTCAACAAGGTACTGGAAACATTCCTCAGAGAGTTTGGTCCATATTGACATGATAGCATCACACAGATGCTGCAGATTTATCAGCTACACATCCATGATGCAAATCTACCGTTCCACCACATCCCAAATGTGCTCTATTGGATTGAGATCTGGTGACTGTGGAGGCCATTTGAGTCCAGTGAACTCATTGTCATGTTCAAGAAACCAGTCTGAGATGATTTGTGCTTCATGACATGGTGCGTTATCCTGCTGGAAGTAACCATTCAATTCAGTTCAGTTTATTTATATAGCACCAATTCACAACACATGTCGTCTCAAGGTTCTTCACAACAGTCAGGTTCATACATTCCAATTAATCCTAATCATTGAACAGTTCAGTCAGATTCAGTTATTTATTCAAATTGGTTAAAAAGTTTTTCTATCTAAGGAAATCCAGCAGATTGCATCCAGTCAGTGACTTGCAGCATTCACTCCTCCTGGATGAGCTTGTAGAGACAGTGGACAGTCACTGGTGTTGACTTTGCAGCAATCCCTCATACTGAGCATGCATGTAGCGACAGTGGAGAGGAAAAACTCCCTTTTAACAGGAAGAAACCTCCAGCAGAACCAGAACCAGGCTCAGTGTGAGCGGCCATCAGCCACGACCGACTGGGGGTTTGAGAGAACAGAGCAGAGACACAAAGAGAACAAAGAAGCACTGATCCAGGAGTACTTTCTATGGGAAGGAAAAGTAAATGTTAATGGATGTAGCTCCTTTAGTCGTTTCATCTAGAAAGAAAGAACAGATAAACTCTGAGACAGTTTTCAAGGTTAGAGTCTGAAAGAGATCACATATAATTAGTTACAGTAGAAGCTCAGTCAGTAGCCATGTCTAGGAGAGAGAAAGGGTTAAACACTGAAAGACAGGACTATGTGGATCATCTGTAGAAGGTGAGTGTAGCATATCTGTAAAGATAACAGTATACTATATTTTAAATCAATGTAAATGGATGGTGACCAATAAGGTCAATGGGCTAGTTTTTCTCAGAAGATAGATACGACTCATGAAGGAGCAGACAAACTAGAAGTTTACAGTTGCAAGTGCCTTGTATTTAAAGTGAGAAAAATTATATACATATTTACAACATCAATGAAACATCCGAATGGCCATATAAAATGCGCAAAAGAAAAACAAAATTAATCAATCAATCAATGTAGTGAAGAGGGTGAAAGTGGTCATTATGTCCTCCAGCAGCCTAAGCCTATAGCAGCATAACTACAGAGATAACTCAGGATAAACTAAGCCGCTCTAACTATAAGCTTTATCAAAAAGGAAGGTTTTAAGCCTAGCCTTAAAAGTAGACAGTTTGTCCATCTAGAGCCCACTGATGGTCATTGTTATACTAAAAACCACAACGATTGGGATACCTCTCTCTGTCAGATTGACCATAACCATTGGAAAAGAGAAGGGGTCATACAGGTAGCAGAAATGGAGTACACTGTGGTCATAAAGGGATGGACATGGTCAGCAACAATACTCAGGTAGGCTGTGGCGTTGACACGATGCTCAATTGGTACTAAGGGGCCCAAAGTGTGCCAAGAAAATATCCCACACCATTACACCACCACCAGCCTGAACCGTTGATACAAGACAGGATGGATCCATGCTTTCATGTTGTTGACGCCAAATTCTGTCCCCACCATCCGAATGTCGCAGCAGAAATTAAGACTCATCAGACCAGGCCACGTTTTTCCAATCTTCTATAGTCCAGTTTTGGTGAGCCTGTGTGAATTGTAGCCTCAGCTTCCTGTTCTTAGCTGACAGGAGTGGCACCTGGTGTGGTCTTCTGCTGCTATAGCCCATCTGCCTCAAGGTTCAACATGTTGTGTGTTCAGAGATGCTCTTCTGCATGCCTTGGTTGTAACGAGAGGTTATTTGAGTTACTGTTGCCTTTCTATCAGCTCCAACCAGTCTGGCCATTCTCCTCTGACCTCTGGCATCAACAAGGCATTTGTGCCCACAGAACTGCGCTCACTGGATATTTTCTCTTTTTCTGGCCATTCTCTGTAAACCCTAGAGATGGTAGTGCGTGAAAATCCCAGTAGATCAGCAGTTTCTGAAATACTCAGACCAGCCCGTCTGGCACCAACAACCATGCTACGTTCAAAGTCACTTAAATCCCCTTTCTTCCCCATTTTGATGCTCGGTTTGACCTGCAGCAGATCGTTTGGACCATGTCTACATGCCTAAATGCATTGAGTTGCTGCCATGTGACTGGCTGATTAGACATTTGCGTTAACGAGCTGTTGGACAGGTGTACCTAATAAAGTGGCCAGTGAGTGTATTTCAGTAAGTGACTGAGTCCTTAATTACGTCCAGTAAACGCTGGCATGTGCAGCTGCAGGATCAGTTTTCGCATTTAACCTGAAGTCTTTAAGGGGATAGTTCACATTTTCACACCTATGGTTTACTTACTTTGGTCCAAATCAGTTCATGAGTTTAACTTCTGGCTTGTTCCAATGGTTCGGTTTTTTTCACATAGAACACTAAAGAAACCAGAACCTGTCACTACAAACCAGGTGAGAACGTTGAGTCTGTTTATTGGCCCGATGAGTCCGGGTCAGGAGACCCAACTGTTAATACAGGAAGCAGGTTCTGTGTTCTGAGCAAATAGAACATGGAGAATTTAATCATGTCAATAGTTTGTTTCTGGGTTTTATTTTAGGTAAAATTATCTGAATGATTTTAAGAAGACGTCTTGAAGATTGCATGGAGCCTTTATGCTGTAAGAAAAAGAGGCGCAGCCTTCATTAGTTTACTGCTTCCCACAATGCAACACAAACAAGGAAGGCGCTTAGATCAAGCTTGCAGCAAACTCCTGGTGGCTGTGTTGAATCAAGGTCGGATCACGTTCACGCCATAAACGGGCCGCTCTAAAGGACCACCTCCTCCAAACGGTCTCGGTTTAGCTGGACGGTACGGTAGTGCGATCACCGTCTTCACATCTACACACTACGGAGGGAAATGAACCAGACTGTGTTATAAGTGGACCAAACACCTCAGATGTGTAAGCACACCGAGTGTGTTTATGTGGACAATATAAGCACTTTAGGGAAAAGAAAGTACACCCAATCTTAAATTGGGGAATTTATGTATCAGGACAAAATCAAGATGTCTTTATGAGCTTCTTAAGTGTTCACAAACACACCACAGATCCCTTGTGGTTATTATTTATCAAACATAAACCCAACATGGAAAGGCTGTGTGAATAAAACGTATTTTCTGTCTGATTTTGTTCTGGAAGAATTTTAGCCCATTCTTCTTCCCATAGCTGCTTCAGTTCTTTAAGGTCTCTGCTCTGCTCTCTAAAGGTCCCACCACAGCATTAATTTATGTTGATGCTTGGACTTTGACTAGGCTGTTTCAACACCTTGATTTCAACAGACAACCAGTCTGTTGTAGATTAGTTGTTGTGTTTTGGATCATTATTCTGCTAGAACCAAGCTCCAGCTGCTGGACAGATGGACTCTCACAGGTGGAGTCTATAGAATACTTTTGGTCTACATAGAACTTCATGGTCCACTCAGTGACTGCAAGGTCAACAAGCTCTTGGACTTTCCTTCATAGCAATGTCTCCTTATCCATCTTTATTAAACCCAAATGAAGTTCTCCAAACTGCTTTGTTTTGTGTCTTTATGAGCTGACCAACATCAATAGCTTGTCTGATAACTCGGTGCCCCTCGCTGCTCTTGACGCTGACTCTGTTTTAGTCAATAGCCTCTTTAATGGCAGTTTCTCTCTTGTGGCAGCTGTGCAGAAAGTGAGAGTAATGGTCTTGATGATGCAGAAGGGGGTGCTGAGGGGACTCGTATTTAAACTGTAACTTGAGAAGCCGATAACAAGCAAAGAACGAGCTCTTCAGGAAGCAGTGCATCTGACTCAGAAAAAGCTTTTGTTTCTCCAGTTCTCGTCTCAGAACGTGGGAAATTCAGTATTTTTTTTCCTAATTCGTCTCTCCGCTTGGAAGGAGGGTAAAAACGGTCTGAACAAGAGGGAGGAGAAAACCTCGGCAGCGAAGGAGAAGGGGAGCAGCCAGACTTTGCCTGCTTATTCAGCTCTGAGTGCTGCACTGCGCCGCCTCCAGTTGTGGGATGTTCTCATTCTCCTTTGGCTGCACTTCTCCTCCACTCGCACATTAGGACTCCTGAGGAATTTTTATGCTCATTTTCTTGGAGGAGGGCTGAGAGTGGAAGAGACTCCCCAATTCTGATTACTTGACACACACACACACACACACACATACTTTTCCTGTCTGAAACACACACACACACACATACGCTGCTCTGGCTCTGGGCTGCACCAAGGTAACGAAGTGGATCTAGCCTTAACCATCTGGTCGGAGCTCACAGGAAACCTGCTCAGAGGAGGTGGTGGGGAGGGAGGCGAAGGACGATGCAACACTAAAACACAGAACAGCAGAGAGCGATCCAGAGACGGGCAGTAATCCGGACAGGATGGCCACAGCAGTGTTCCAGGTGAGGAGGGTGGAGGGTGGAGGGGAAGCAGCTGGGATTTAGTTTGATTTGGGCAGAGGAACCAAAGCTTCATGCGGTGCTGATTCAACACTCATAGCTGTACATGAGCCCAGCTGTTTTGTTTCAAAGCTGCATTTACAGTAGATTTTCATCGTTCCATGTGTGTATAGATCAATTTCTGATACAAAGTTGCTGCATGTTTGCACAGCATAGTGCAGCATGACTGTCTGGTATGTTCATGTAAGGGGCTGGGTGGGATGTCTGAGAGTGCAGTTAGGAGTTGCACGCTGTATTAATGCAGTTTTTGTGTTCATGTATTGTAAAGCTCTGCTTGTTCCTCCATGCATGTGGTCTCCTTGGCTTCCCATGTGGTCGGTGGCTAACAGTTACAACTGGAAGGACTTTTTTTTTGTTTTTACATCTCTTAGTGTTTCTGGAGAATCCCCTGAAGTCTTCATGTTAGAAAGCAGTCAGCCGTTCATCAAAGCATACGTGTCTTTAGTAGCAATTTCTGCCTCGGTGAGCCTGCAGCTGTGAACTTGCCTGCAGCGTTTCACAACCGGACCCTGTAATATTTGTAGCACAGAAAGAACCACCTCGAGGTGTGAGAAAACCTGGCAGCAGTCTAGGAAGTCTCTGCACTGAGAGGGACTTACAGTTGCCTCCTTTTTATTCTTGTTGAGTGAAAAAGACTGAAAACGTACGTTGTATTCCTGCAGAGATTTGCAAGGCCAACTGTTCAGAGACAGCTGTGAGACTGGATTTGTATCTGCAGATTGCAGCAGATTCATACTATATCTGTAAATAGGATGTTCTTTCTTGTTTAACTGGTCGATGTGCAGAAACGTTTATGCACAGAAAGAGATTATTGTATTTTTATTGATTCATGTGTTTTTGCTCCTGTAGCATGAAACAAAACCAGCATACCTTATGGTTGTTTTGTGTTGCACCAACCTATATTAGAAAAAGAGACAAATGCTTTATGGCCAGGTTCCTAGAACATAATCACTTTGTTTTGCATTATTTCCAATTCGGAAATGGTCCAGAATCATTTTTCTTCACTGTACACGTGACATTATTATGTTCATGGGATCACCTAATGGGAACCTGCAACAACACAGACTGGGTGCATTAAGGTCAAACTGGTGTTCAGCTCTTCAGTTGACCAGATATCTTAAAACTAGGGTTGCATCGATGTGAGAATTCTGGGCCAATGTAATATCCGATATTAATATTTCTGTGATGGATGAAAAATATTTACCCTTTCAACACAGTGAAAATCGGCCACCCACCTCCCCCTCCAAAAACACAAACTCCAACAAGGTGGAAATAAACGTTGGTTATTAATATCGGCCGAGTCTTACCGATGGGATCAATACCAATATGTTAAAATATGATTAACATCAGCCTATACCGATGATAATGCTAATATATCGTGCATCCCTACTAAAACAATGAATTAGCTGCTGATTCCTTCTCTGCCAGCACCATGATGTTCCAGTTGACCCGGTTCCCATTCAACTCAAACTTTCCATCAAGACATTTCATCACCTCCTCTCAGATCTAGAGTCTGAAACCTGTTTTTAGTCAATTTGAGAAATTATAAAGGGAACCATAGAGATACTGGACAACGTAAATTAAGTTTCAGATTTAAAAGCGATCAAAGAAGGCCAAAGAGGACGGATGAACAACTGGGTCGAATTTGGTAAAACTGGTAAATATAAATCATTATTTCATGATTTTAAACGTAAGATATTTAAACTCTGTGATGACGATAGTAGATTTTTCTATTCATAACTAAACCCAACCCATCACCGTCAGATCAAGAGCCTTACCAAACTGTCGACACCGGTCCAACTGGACTTAGCCGTGACCTTCTGGACAGAACAGGTGTCCGTCTAAACCTTGGTTAGGAGCATTCCTGGGTCTTGCTGCATAAAACCTCTGCAGTATTTCTCGTCGAGGTGACGTCGGTCTCACGAAGCTCTGTTCAACTGTATTTATTTTTCAGACTCTTATTTTGTAGTAAGAAAGGAAGTGGTTCTGGTGTTGATGGAATCGAATGATTAACTTCTTGTTGGGGTAGCAGACACATTGAAGGAGCATTTTGTTAGACATGCAGGATTTCACTGTCCAAAGCAGGTAAAGAAAATTTCCTGTTTTTATCATGACTGTCAAAATAATAACCTAAACCAATGGTACTTAGAAGTGTATGGTTGTTGTAGAATGATCAAGGCTTCTCTCGTTAATTAATTGAACCCACACCAGTATGAACAACAGCAGTTCAGTGGGTGGAAGTACCTACTGACGTCCATCACAGCAGTGTCCCTTCATCGTAACACCCAACAGCCACTGCAGTTAAATTTCCTGTCCTTATACGACATTTAGCAGCATTATCAGTGTGGCATTGTTTTGTTAATGGTTAGAATCCATATTGCTTTTCTTTGTTAAATTAATATTTAAATAAAATAAAAATTGGCTTGGGAAAAATGTGGGTTGGGAAATCTCCTAAAATCAACGAATCCCTGTGTGTCGGGGAGTGGTGCAGCTCAGCTGACAGCAGCCTGTATACGACAGGATTTGACCATATATATTCTTAACCAGGCCTGCCTTATGAAAATGGTGAAAGAACATGAGGAGCTCTGCAGTTTAGGAAGGTGTGAGTATATTGGTCGTCTGTCTGATTCAGGATAAGGCAGAAGTTCATGGACCATTTAAAAACAAAAAAACACCCAGTATGAATGTTCATGCTCCTCTGCTGATGTAATGATTCTGCACGGTGTGTGTGTGTGTGTGTGTTTCAGTCCTTGCAGACACAGATTAACTGCTTGCATCACTGTCTGTAAAACTAAGCTTTCTGTTTTTCTGCATGAGTGCCTCAGCTTTATTTATTAATAATGAGGTTAAGAATGCATGTTTCTAATTGTACACATTGACATTTATGTCCAGTAGTTGCTCTGAAGGACTGCTTTGCAGAACTGTAATGCGTGCACAGCAGTTCCTTTATACCCTTCATCCTCTGGGCTCCATGCTCCACCTGCAGGACTTTGCACACATAAATAATCTGCAGCAGTGCCAGAGCTTTGTGCCAGCCACTCCTGCTTTTAGTGTAATTAATAGCATCCAGTCGACACAGAGTAAAAGCTTTGTTTATATAGGACTCAGTTGCAGTAGTTTACTGAGCAGGGTAAGTAGCTAGTGTCCCAGGACCTGGGTTTGCTCAGTAAATGCTTCTCAGAAAGCACCAATGTTAATGCCGATACATTGTCCATCCCTAGAATTTATAGGAACATCTTATGTTCCATAATTAATAATAAAACAAACCTTGATCAGCTGGTTATTACCAGCTACAGCAGCTCTGGACTAACATGGAAACTGATTGGTTAAAAACAGGCATTTATTTTTCATGTTTCCCTCATTTGTGACTGGAGCCTCAGCATCTAAGTTCCTCCAAGAAAGGAAAAGCTCTGGTCAAACATTGAACGCTAAGGCCTGGGCTTCTAAATGACTATATTGGTCCTGTGTTCTGCAAAAACTGCGACAAATAAATCAACCTTTCTAATCACTGTAATTTATTTTAGATTTGAAGCTGATGGAGATCAGGTCTTTATTCCCAACAGGGACGCTGTTAGTTATTTACAGCGAGCTAAACTGTATCAGGAGAAAAATCCTGACCTGTCTGCATCACCCTGAAGTCATCATGGCTGAGGACCACAGCAACCATTTAATATCTTCAGGACAACATGGTGCTTACTAAAAATGATGGGTTCTGATTGTTCTAGTTGGACTTTATCTTAAATAGTTCTTTGGATATTTAACTCAGATGTCCTCAGATACGTCAGCTTTACTTACTTTTCTGCTTTGGTTGAGTTTTTGACTATAAAACACAGAATCATTGGTTCTCTTTTGCTTATTTTTGACTGAAACAGACATAAAACATTAAGTCTTAATTGACTCTAGATTGTCCTCCATCCTATTAAGGTCTGAGCTGTTAACCACCTGCTCTGTAGCTTCTTCGGCTGTAATCTGGTTGACCCACTAAGCCAACTCTCAGTCTAGGTCTAGTTCTGGTTCTGCTTTTTAAACATTTGCTTCTCAGTTGATTGACCTCCAGCTGTAGAAACAGCGGTGTGGTCTCTGTTTCTTCTGGATCTTTCCAATGTTTGTGAGTATGTCTGGGTTTCTGTTGAACCTACCGGTTAAAGACCTTTGGAAAAAGGACAGAACTATCATGTCGCTTTAGGTCTCCTCGGTTTGGAAACACCTTCCTCACTGAACCAAAGGGCAATCGACCCCTTTTGGTTTGATGGATGTACAGTCTGATGGTGGGTCGGTGGACGGATGGATGGATGAACGGACAGACAGACAATGGGAAGAGGAAAAAATCTGTTAACATAGAAATATTTATTCTCAAGATGAATCTCATTTTCCCGAATAACGTTGCATAGAACAGATCATTCTAGGATCCTCAGGTGCTCAGGACAGTCTGACATGCCGAGACTTCGTCATCCTTCAGTTTATTCAGTATCATGGCAGACTGATGCTGGGACCCATCCAGTGTAATCAGTAAGAAATGATTGAAGCTGCAGCTCTTTTCCATATGACTGAGCATCCATGTGAACACTATGTGAAGTATGTGGCTGTGTTGGTGCCAGCGGGCCATGCAAAGGGTGGAGAGCCTGTTTTCTTTTCCCTTCCTTCTCTTATCAGGACTCCAGGTCTACGGCTGGAGTGTTTAGGGGAAAGCCGTCTGGTTTCCGTGCTTTTAGCTGCCCGCCCTCGTATCGTTGTTTGGATTTTTATGGCTGATTGGTGGGAAGGAGGTTATGTTCTCGGGAAACTCACACAACAGCTTGATTAAAGTTATGCTGAGAAGTTGGTCTGAGCCTCTACATTCATGTAGATATTTTAATAACTGGTTAAAACAGTTGTTGCCTGAGTTTTTAATCAGATTTTAATGGCCAGGTTGCTCTACACCAGCTTATCAACAGCTCATGGTTTGCAGGGTCTCCTCATACATCAGGATAACGGTGAGTCTGTCAGTTTTTTTAACCATAAGGTTCCATAAAGATGTGCAGCAGATAAAAACATGCTGCATAAAAACATTGACCAAAACTATAAATATTACAAGCTAAATATGGACTAGAGTGTGTGTTTATGGGCTGCACAGTGGTGCAGTGGTTGACGCTGTTGCCTCACAGCAGGAAGTTCTTGGGTTTTAATCTTGGCCGGTTGGAATTTGCCTGTTTTCTACATAGAGGTGTTTATTTTCACCGGTTAATCCAGAAAAGTCCATGTCAGGTAGTTGCGGAGGTGTGGGTGTGTGCATGCCTGGTTGTTTATCCTGCATGTCTGAGTGGAGATGGAGTGGTGACCTGTCCACGGTACACACCAACCATTGACCAGAGGAGACGGGAACCAGTTCTTGCTCCAGTTGAATGACCAGGCTCAGTTTGTCACCTTTTAGAGTTTCTTGATGCTGAGAAAAGACTGAAACATTTGAGCTGCTTCTTGTTTTCGGTCCTTCATAAGGGTTTGTTCCCCACCAGACTGGTTCCAGTGCTAAACTGGTGCTAGTGATCCATTAGCACCAGTTCTTTGTTTCCACCAATAAGATCACTTACTCTTACGTATTGCTGCTCCACAGGAAAGAACCACCACCATCATAATCTGGAGGCGGGCTCATTTGTTAACACAAATGGCAAGTCATTCAATCACATAACAACAACTTACTGCATTAATGCAGATAGACGTGGTGAAGATGATGCGCTGAAGTTTAAACTGAGCATCAGAGTGTTGAAGAAACAGGATTTAACCAACATGGTTGCTGGTACTATACAGGCTGGTCTGAGTATTTCAGAACGTGCTGATCTGATGGGATTTTCACACACAGCCATCTCTCAGCTTGACAGAGGATGCTCTGCAAAAGAGAAAATATCCAGTCAGCAGCAGCTGTGTGGTTGAAAAGGCCTGGTTGAGGTCAGAGGAGAATGGGCCGACTGGTTCCAGACGATAGAAAGGCTCCAATAGCTCAAAGAACCTTAAAGCAAATGGGCTACAGCAGCAGGAGACCGCACCAGGCGCCTCCTCTGTCAGCTAAGAACAGGAAACTGAGGCTAAAATTCACACAAAATCACCAGAACTGGACCGGAACATATTGGACCAACATTCCCTGGTTTAATGAGACTTGATTTTAGCTGCAACATTCAGATTGTCTGGACAGAATCTGGTCAGAACAACATGAACAGAGTGCAGTGCTTAAACCCCAACAGCCAATCTCTATTGGTGCTGACCATCTCCACATTAGACCCATCTTCTGATTGTTCCTTCCAGCTGGATGATGCTCCACGTCACAAAGCTCAGATTATCTTAGACTGAACATGACAATGAACATTGAACTCCAATGACCTCCATAGTCCCCAGATCTCAGTCCAACAGAACATCTTTAGGATGCGGAGGAACAGGAGGTTCTCATCCTGGAGATCCAGCGCACAAACTAGCAGCAACTTTTATAAGAAAATCTGTGCTAGTTGCTCATGAATGTACATGTTGGTAATCTTTTTTTGATTTTTGGGACCAAAATTCAGCTTATTAAATATGATTCATTCTTTCTTTGCCTTATCTGCATCAGAGATATCTACCAGTGGGAGATGTCGGATATTTGCTGATCAGGGGCTACATTTACTGAACAGGAGCCAGAACCTCAACTGCATACAACACTAGATGTTCAGAGTTGAGGGCTTGGTGAGCCTTCATGTTTTTAGGTCCTGTTTTGGGTCTTAAAAACAGTGCATAAAGTACTCGGGGACAGTCGATGCTTTCAGGTTGTGAAGAGTAGCTCAGGAAGATGTAACTGTGCCAAAGCCATCAAGTTTGCAGCCTTGTACAGAGACACCACAGCCTGTAATGGGTGAGTGTAATGAGAGTTGAAAGGAATATTGGAGTGACTTCTCTTTAAAAAAAAAAAAGAGTTGGGCAATAATCACAAACCTGCCAATAAAGCTGGAGGACATAATTTGTACTCTCTGTAACCCTCTGAACCCTGATTCTTCACGCCTGCCTTCCCCTGCAGCCTCTTGGCCTGGTGCCTGATGGAAATTGCTGTGCTAAACGTGTAAATCAGCGTGCTGCTAAATACAACTCTTAGCTGTAAAAGTACTGCTGAAAGGAACATGAACCTTCACTGTAGGTTTGGAACTTGAGAAACAAGTCTTCTCCAACAATTACTCTGGATATCTGAGTTGGTTCAGCTGGAGAGTAGTATGAGAAAGTAGCATGGAGAGTGAAAGTGGTCATTATGTCCTCCAGCAGCCTAAGCCTATAGCAGCATAACTACAGAGATAACTCAGGATAAACTAAGCCACTCTAACTATAAGCTTTATCAAAAAGGAAAGTTTTAAGCCTAGCCTTAAAAGTAGACAGGGTGTCTGCCTCAAGGACTAAAACTGGGAGCTGGTTCCACAGGAGAGGAGCCTGATAACTAAAGGATCTGCCTCCCATTCTACTTCTAGAGACTCTAGGAACCACCAGTAAACCTGCAGTCTGAGAACAAAGTGCTCTGTTAGGAACATATGGACCAATCAGATCTCTGATGTATGATGGATCTAGATCATTAAGGGCTTTATATGTGAGGAGGAGAATTTTAAATTATATTCTGGATTTAACAGGGAGTCAATGAAGGGAAGCGAAGGTAGGAGAAATATGATCTCTCTTTTTAATTTTCATCAGAACAGAGATATGAGATCATCACTGGATTCAAATAGTTTTTTATCAGGGTTTTAAATATGCTAAAAAAACTAGAATTGGAAGATAAAAAAAAAAAACATAACGTACCCAGACTCTTAGAAGACTCTTAGAAGAATCTTCAAGACTTTTCTATTTCAATATTTTTGTTTTTACTGAGTCAACATGGGTCTCTGGAAACAAACTGAAGCTCACTGGTTCTCTAAACATAGCTCAGTAAGGCCATGGTCAATATAGTTAAAATGAAGATAAAAGACAAACAAACACAAACGTACATATGAGCGGCAGGAGACTCACTATATGGTATGAAACATAAATCAGTCCCATAGACACAGGGAACAGTGTTTGGACACAGTTGCTTTCATGCCCTCTGCTCCATTATGGTCAATAAATCTGAGGCCTTCCAACAGTTTCCCTTTAGGGAAACCGAGAGGCCATAACTTTCCCTCCCACAGACGGATAAACTTTAGAGAAAAAGGCATTTAAAAAAGGTAGAAACTGAGAACTGAGAGTTACGTGTTGAAGTTGTCAATTTCAAAAATAATAAAGTGATTGTGAGCAGAAAACAGACATGACCTGGTAGAACATGGCCACTTTCTCTCATCATTCCTTTGTGATTTGATAATATCCCAAGAAGTCTTGCAGACCCGCACTCTGGCACAGTCCACCACCACGGGCCGAGAAGAGCCCGCTGTTACCAGTTACACTTCACAAATTGAATTTACACACTGAATAGTTCTGCTGGGTTGTGCCAGATGCAAAGATCTGGATAAACATGAAAGCTTTCAGGGCAGCGATGTGTTTATGTTGCCAGAGCTGAGTTCCAGGAGGGTTTTTACCTCCCGCCACCACTCTCCTTCCACAGTGGAAACTAGCTAACTTGCACGCTACCCATTTCCCAGCTCTAAGAAAACCTCTCCAGCATCAAACTAACTAATAAGTCATTGATGCCTTACATGTTTTTGGAGCAAAGCACATCATTAGTGGGGGATTTAAACATATTTAGACCTGCAGAATGACATAAATCCTATTAGCCTGCTGTATCTGGAGTGTGTTAGGCGCCAACAGGAAGCTTGCTGCATGTGAGCACTGTCCTGCAAACCGAAGATGCCTGACATGGACATTTGTCTACAGGAAATGGGCCCTGTTTAACACTGTTAACACAAGCATGTATGGAATGCAACCACACAATTATCCTTTATTATATTACACTCATTTGAATACAGCTGATAAGCATCAACATGCGTGCCCCCTCCCAACACACCACAGAGCTGGGACAAAGGCCCTGTGTAGGTTTTCATCTGAAGACGAACCGCATTCAGAATATTTTGTTTGGTTTCAGGACTGGAATGTACCCTAATAAGCCCACCTGTCTAAGGGGAATAATGAATGGAGCCTAAAGATGTCAGTTTACTTTAATTATTTTTGGAGCATTAATCTAACACGCTAACTCTTTCTAAATGACTAACCATATTTTATAACAAGTTTAGAAAAGTTTTACTTCTATTAATTTTAATCTATATTTTCCTCATTTACTCCTGGTCCTGTATGATGGTGACATTATTTGCATCTGCAGCATGAAGCTAACATGCTAACCGTCATGCTAATGTCATTTTTGGTATTAACATAAAAGTGAGTTTTCATTACTTCCCATCCTGAAAATTTTCTTCTAATCTAGGATTTAGGGAAACATTTTGAAAATACCTGTCTAATGTTGGCTCAATGGATGTCATTTGTATAATTTAAAAAAGCAAACATTGCTTAGAAAGATTAAATATGAATAGAAATATATATGTGATGGGATGTAATGGGTTCTATTCAGAAACACCTTAAAGGGTGATAGCTGGATCTGTACAGAGGACTGATTAAAGGAAAATCTGGGACCTATTTGCCCATAATTCTGAAAAACCTGTAAAATTACAGCTAGTGTGTTCAGTGAGGCCCCCCTTTAGGTTCAAAATGGGCTCTCTGGGTTGCATGTTGGTCCAGCTCATTATCTATATAGGCTTGCTGTAGATAGTCAATCTATGAGCAGAAGGTTAACAACACTCACCTGGGGCCCACCTTTAAGTTTTGTGTGGGTACTATAAGGGATTAAATATAGGTTTAAAGTAGAAATGCTCATTGGTTACATAGGTACCCCATATTATTTTTTACATATAGTATTGAAGTAGGAAAAGGCATTAAATGGGCAACAACTTGAAACGATACAAATGTCCAACTGGGTCCAATCTTCAAGCTTTATATGGGACATGCATACTTTCTGGGACTAATTAACTTCAGTTTGGCAGAGATAAAAATATATGAACACTTTTCCAAGTTCAGTTCAAGATAATTTTTTAAATCGTATTTCTGTCTTTAGTTTTTTTAAGGTTCAATAAGGGTTATAGACACGAAGAATCAAGTTCAAACTTCAAAATTCAGATTAGACTTGAAAAAGTCAACAGAATTAAACTGTTTTAAAATAAAATCTCCAGGTAATTTCTAGCAGAAACCAGAGAAGAATGTCGATTTTTAAGGTAGTAGCTTCCAACACGTTCAAAACGCTCCAATACAAGTAAGATGGAGAAAACATTGGTGGCTCTGAGCCGTTAATATTACAGCATCATCGCTATCCGACATGATCTGTGGGGATCATAACAGGATTACATAACTTCCTTTGGTAGAATTTAGCATTAAGGCCTTTTCCACACTAACTTTAATGGCTTCACATCAACTTAATGATCAGATATTTACCTTTGAAGCAACTGATTTAGCAGACTGACTCCCATCTTCAGAGCCATGCGGCTATCATGACTCCTTAGTTGGTCATGGGGAACTCACAGGAACTCACATGCTTCAATTTAAATCTGTTTGGCTCTGTCTACAAGCAGATTTCTGAGATTAGATTAGCTGGAGTCTTTTTCACACTTTGGTTTCCTCCTCCTGGGCTTGTGGCTCATCCTTCCTCTGTGCTCACCTCTCTGGGGTTTTCGCTGTGATCCTAACAGTGACTCCTCTGACCGGTTAAATGTCTCACTATTCAGTTACAGATTCAGTTATTTTGAGTAAATAGTTTATTACAAGTGAAAAGATGGATGGTTGGATGGATGGATGGTGAATGTGAAGCGGACCTTTGGTTCTGGCCTTGGTACTCTGAAGTCCGGTTATCTTTTTTATTTCTGTGCTCTTCACCATGACCCGTCAGATGTGTGTAAACAGGCAGCTGGTCTCACAGAGGGCTGCACCAAACAGGCCAGCCACAAAGACCGTTAACTCTTATATCAGTCCCTGTTTGGGGCTGGGACTGAGTTGGGCCCCCAGGCCTCCTTGGTCCTGTTGGAGAAAACCCAGAAGGCCTGAAGGTGTCTTTAACCTGGTCTGAAATGTTTGATGAAAGGAGCAAACTTGACTTGCTGAATAAAATAAGAAGGAGAAAAGTATAACATTTAACAGCTTGAAAATCCTTGTTTACCTTCATGTTGTCTTTAGGTGACCTGGCTAACTCCTCATAGCTCTCAGTCATAGATGCTCAGTGGTTTTCATGGTTCAGCTCCAGGTTCTCTGTAGTTGCCACCCATAGTTTCTTTCATCCCCAGCTGAACTTATGATTTGTTTCATGTTGAGATCTTAGATTTCTCTGCTTCAGTGAGACGTTGGCTTGTCAATATGTTTAGTTCTGTTGTCTATCTTCTGTTTTTCCTCTTATCTCTGTAGTAACTTGGATCATGTTGTCATAACCAGTCGTGTAACTGGGTTGTCCAAATACTTTCGGGGTATCTCGGCTTGTGAAGTGCATGCAGAGCTGTTTGCTTACTCCAGGTGGATCAGCTGTCAGCAGCATGTAGTGCAAACCTAAAAACACTGAACAGACCTGAGGAGTCGGGACACCCGGAGAAGCAGGACTCCTGCAGTGATAAGGATGGAGTTATTCCTGAAGAACTTGTAACAGGGAGGGTTTAAGATGAACATAAATACTGTGTCCTGTCATCAACTCTAAGGAAACCCTCAAAAACAGTCACGTTCCACATGAATGCAATCATTCACGCAGGCTGGTGATAAAATGACAGAAGGTTCCAGGTTTATCTCAGCTGCATGGTTGTGGAGATACTTCTTCACATCTAACAAAGCTTCTTGTTAGGATTTTGGCCGCCTTAAGTCTTTTTATGGCAGCTGCTCCTACACCAGAAACAGACTAAAACATATAATGTGATTAGGGTCATTTCCTGTTTAGAGTGAACATTCCTGTAATCCAGATGGGGAGCAGCTATAAGACGTGGGGAGGCTTCAGTGGCCCAAAGTGACTCACACATGTTTAACTTTGTGGATTTAATCAGCCTGAGGAGCCCCAGTGGAAGTCATCCAGTCGTCCTTTTACAGCTGGTTTAGAATCACCTGCTGCTTGTTTCCACAGGCTTGTCTCAGTCAAGCTGCCAGACGTTTCAGGAGTCTTTGAAAGTGGTGCTGATCAATAGATCTGCAGACCTCTTGAAGATCTTTTAAAGGTTTTCTTTGGACGGCTTGTTGGCATCATCTTTTAATGTTCGACAGATGTGCCGATAGACAGTTTATTCCTTTGATTCGAAGAGAGTTTTATTTAGTTTCAAGGAACCAAAGAACCTTTGGTGGTGTGCAGTATGGAGATAAAAATGAGAAACTCTAATTACATCTTAAATTTCTTGCCTTTTTGTTGCTCATATCGTCTACGCTACCATCTTAAGCTTAAATTCATCTCGAGTACAGCTCAACATTTTGAATATGGGGAAAAAGTTCAATATTATTTGTTCCTCATTTCAGAAAGTAAAACTAATATATAGATTCATCACACAGTGAAATGTTTAAAGGATTTTTCTTTAATTTCCTTTAATGAGGATGGCTTACAGATAATGAAAACCCAAAATTCAGTGTCTAGAACATTAGTGTATTGTGCAAGGGTTTTAGCATATTCATAGAAAGTTGAGTGGAATGAAAAAGTGTGATAGAAAAAGCAACATAGATAACTGCATGAGAACTTTACAAGGAACACCTGAAATTTCTGTTTAAAATATCCTTTTTTATTAGTCTGAAGTAATATTCTGAGACACTGGACTTTGGGTTTTCATTCTCTGTAAGCCAGAATCGTGAAAGTTACTAGAAATAAAGACATTCACACTCTATGTGATAAATCTATATTATATATATGAGTTTCACTTTCCGACATGAGGGGGGAAAAAAAATCATTGAACTTTTACTATGTTCTAATTTGTGGAGCATGTATGACTGTGAAAACATCTTATGACTTCTTCATCTTTTCCTTCTAAGCAGCCTGAATGTCCTGAAATCTGGTTCTTCAGGTTTTATGGAATTTTTTTAATCTTGTTTTCTGACAGCCACTTGGCTTCATCTGTTTTGTATCATTTAGTCCGGAATTTCATCACTATTAATTTTTCTGTGATCTGTGTTCAGGTCCGTCCTGCACCCAACACTGATCATAAACAACAGTACAGAACCGTGTGAAAGTTTTAAACTATGGCTACATATTATCTACCGCAAACATGTCATCACAATATCAGTGAGTGCAGTTATTATCGTAAAGGACCTTTAGGGATGTAGGATTTGTTGGTTTGGTATATTTGTGCTAATTGTCAGGAATCCTGTTGGATGTTGATTATAGATTCAGGCTGTTGGTTGGTTCTCACTGCAGTAGATGTCCACACCTGATGCAGATAATCCTGGCTCAGATGGTAAAGTCTAGAAGAAGTACTTATAAGCACAAGGATGAAGAGAAAGAGAAAATAATGAATTTATCATAACTGGTATTGACATTGCGATATTTACCAGAAATATTGTCAGATTGTCCAAGATTTTCCTAATTTCTTCATATTTTGCTCCCTGGACTTTGGACTTCGGCTGCTTTTTTCTCATCTTCAGTCCATTCCTTGTACCTCAGTGTAACAGACTGGACTTTATAAATGGAGGAAGTGTACAAGTGGAGAACTAAAGATTTGTCATCTTTAAAAACACAATCTGCAGCAGACGAACATCTTAAAGTCATGTTAAAAAACCCCCCGATACAAATACCTGCAAAGACCTGCGAGCTTCATCATCCTACTGCTTATCATCTGCTGTAGGCCAAGTTTTCAGCTCTGTTTGTCAAACAGGGCTATCTTTTCTGAGATTCAGCTACAAAATGGAAACAGATTAGGTTTTGTGACAAGTTATCTGACCCAACAATGGTAAATTAGTTAATTAAGCAGATTTGTTTGAAGCTGAGTTGAAGAATAGCCGAAGTTCAAAGAAAAAATCAGAAACATGGAAAACTGTTGATCAAGACACCTTTAAAATATTACTGGAAAGATGTGAGGGGATGAATCAATATGCCTGTAGGATAATAAAGCCATAGATCAATGAAATACCTTCTAGCTTTGCAGTTTTAAAATGAATACATACGGCAACATAAACATTATGAGACAGAACTTCCAGCATCATCCAGGGTTTAACGGATTCCTGAGTCTCGTCACCAAACTAGACTCCATCAGTTTAACCTAAAAACTAGCAACGACTTCCACATATTCTGGATACCTGCTGAATACCTTCCTGTCTGTTTGCTGGAAAGTTCGGACGTGAAGACACAGCAGAGAGGCCAGGACTTTATCCTGTTCGGTGGTCAGATGAGGAATGTGCCGCAGTAACACAAAGCAGACTTGTCCTTATCCGAAGCTTTGTGTTCATGCAATGACATAATTAGTCCCAGATTAGGAGAGCAGCCAAGATGAAAGGTGCTTCTATTGGCCGACACTTGTGATAACTGTAGGTCCTAATCTCGCATGGCTAAAACTCAGTGTGGTAATAAAACTGGCATTAAAGGTCTGAAGGAGCTGAAGCTCCCTGGAATCATCGTCTTACAGATAAAACCACGAACTGGTGGAAATGAAGTTTGTAAAGATTTTCTTCTAATGAGCAGCATCAGAGGAATGACGGTTAAACAGAACACAGGCGTGCACAGGAAGGAAACATCAGCGCTGACATCCTGTTTGCATTCATCCTCATCAAGCAGCCATCTTTTCTATAATCCCTTCATTTCAGTCTTCTGTTAAACGGCATTATCAGTATACCCTTCCTGTTTATCAGCCTCAGCCTGCAGCAGTCCGCGCTCTGAGCTCTTGGAATGGTCCGAACCACAGCCGGGTCAGCTCGGGCACCATCAGCTTTTCAACAACATCTCATAATTTTGGATGATTTTTCAGGATTTTGCTTTTTGTGTAACTGTACTGTGAACCCACAGACAAATGCACTCAGGATACATAAAAAATAAACCCAGTCATGTCAGGGTTTTAAACTAGAGAGTTGATTCATAAACTGGGTTGGTTAAATAACCAAATAAACCTAAACTGATGCATTTGGAGATTTTATTAACAGAATAAGGGTGTCAACGTTCATTTTAATAGTCTATTCTAATACTCTTTAGCCTGTGTGTGTGTGTTGGGAGGAGGGCTTTAGAGTTAAAGGAGTATTACGGGATCATGATGGGGTTACAGGATGTCACTGTCTTGTTTTGATATATTTATGTTCATAATAAATGAAATGGAGATCAAAGATCAATGCTCTTTACACAGTGTGTAAGCTCACCCAAGTGTTGAACTATTTAACAGTCAAATTAATCAGCTGGTAGGCCAGGCTGTCCTCGGTTGGAGCCACTTCAAGCATTCAGCATATCGAGTTGTTTATCATTAATGCAGACAGAACGTCTGCATAGCATGAGATTAAGTAATGTTGTCGGGTTATTGAGATATTTTAGAAGCACAGAGTACAGCCAATGTGGGATATTCATGGCGCCAACGTTGCAGATTTGTGTGTTGTCAGAATTTGTGGCAGGCTTACTTAGCCGGGTATGAAAGTGTTCAGGCTACAGTGTCAGGAAGGTGATGCTGCATGCAGAGTGCTTTCCTGTGCTTCTGAACTGCAGGGCTGATACGCAACAGTGTGTCAGAGTTTAAGAATCTGAAAAACACAACAGTTAAAACCACATTTCTCATTTAGCTGATTGTTCATGTTGCTCAGATGTTATCAGCAATATAAGATCTGACCAACAGCATAGCTGATGGGGTTTCTCTTTGTTCGCAGGTGTCTTCTTCTTGTGTTCCAGCAACAAACTACGAGCTGGTAAGTAACAGATTTCAAATGTCTGAACTTATAATACAGTTTCTCATGTTGGGGTTTAATTGTTAAACATTGAAAGCTGCTTAATTTAATCCAAAATATTTATGTTTTCTATTGTTAAAAATGAATTATAACATAAATGCATGATCTGACACGTTAAACGGTGAAAGAAGTGGAACATGGCTGCAGTGAGGAGAAGCTGAAGGGCAGTGAAAAAGACTCTGGCTCCGTTGCCTTTTTTGGTATCGGTTTTAGAAGCTGTGTTGGGCTTGGATGGGATTTGCTCGCTCGCTTCCTCACATGTTGTGTGTTTAAATGATTTTGGGTGCTTGACGAACCAAAGCAAATATCCCCTGCACTTTAATGCTCTCGCAAAGAAAATGTCTGGGTTTTTTTCATTAAAAGCTGCCATAATTAATCAGGAACATGTTGTTATCCTCGCAGATGCTTTTGTACTACATGTTTTCTGCATGAAGACATCTGTTTGAGATGTGCATAGGCTGGCAGTTATCATTGAGGGTGGTTTTAGAAGCCATGCACTTGATCCACCAACATTTCCTGTCTCCCAGGAGGCATTTGTGTGTGCGATAATAGTGCTGATCATCATCATAAACGCTGATGAGCGTGTAGTGTAGAACATCTGTTGAGCCAGGTGCATCAGTGGGTATCAGTAGCAACTGTTGCTGGTTTTACAGCAGATCTAAAATGATGTTAAATGGTGAAAATGACCAATGAGTAAACAGGAAGGCTCACAGACCAACCATCCATCGTCTAAATCCACTTCTCCCTGCAGGGTGACGGGTGCTGGTGCCTACATCCAGCGGTCACCAGGTGAGAGGAGGGGAACACTCTGGACAGGTGTCCAGTCTGTCACAGAGACACAAAGGGCAGACAACCAGGCACACACTCATCTAAGGGCAATTTAGAGAGACCAATAAACCTAACACTCATGTTCTTTGACTGTGGAAGGAAGCCGGAGTACCCGGCGAGAACCCACACATGTACTTGAACATGAACTCCATGCAGCGAGACATAAATAATCCTCCCTGCTGATGTTGGTTGTCTTTTTACTGTCTGTTTAGCAGAAACGATCATTAACCCTAAAACAGAAATACGTAAAAGGTAGCATATTTAATGACAACAACCAATAAGATAAGATGAGGTATCGTAGTCAAACTGAAAGTCTGACATCTAATCATAACCAGTAGTTGTTGTAGGAAGAGACTGTTGACCAATCATAAAGTATTTTAGTGTGTGAACATAACAAGGAAAGCTTTGTCTAACTTGATCCCGACTTAAAATCCAGTAGTTTTAGTGTTTAGACCCAACCACACACATTGAACTGATTCCTGATCCTAATGAAGACGTTTTACTGCCAAACCGAACCTAGGTTAGTTTTTCTCAATCCTGATGACGTTTTTGAGCCTAACTATAAAACCGCTGTGTAACTTTAAATGTTGCATAAACACAACTAAAACGTTTTTAATTCAGGAAATGGTTGCCTAAACTTCAGCCAGGGAGTTTATGTGTGAAAACTTTAATAAGAACAAAATAGGATATCTGCTGATTAGCCATAGCTGCTGACTGATTATAAAGTTGGTTTAGTGCCCCAAACCTAAATAGGATATAAGTGGTGAAATAAAGAAATAAAGGCAACACTTAAACAACACAATATAACTCCAAGTGAATCAAACTTCTGTGAAATCAAACTGTCCACTTAGGAAGCAACACTGATTGACAATTAATTTCACATCTTGTTGTTCAAATGGAAAAGACAACTGGGGGAAATCTTTGGTGATTATCAAGACACTCAATAAAGGAGTGGTTCTGCAGGTGGGGACCACAGACCACTTCTCAGTACCGATGCTTTCTGGATGATGTTTTGGTCACTTTTGAATGTTGGTGGTGCTTTCACACTCGTGGTAGCATGAGACGGACTCTACAACCCACACAAGTGGCTCAGGTAGTGCAGCTCATCCAGAATGGCACATCAATGTGAGCTGTGGCAAGAAGGTTTGCTGTGTCTGTCAGCGTAGTGTCCAGAGCCTGGAGGCGCTACCAGGAGACAGGCCAGTACACCAGGAGACGTGGAGGAGGCCGTAGGAGGGCAACAACCCAGCAGCAGGACCACTACCTCCACCTTTGTGCAAGGAGGAACAGAAGGAGCACTGCCAGAGCCCTGCAAAATGACCTCCAGCAGGCCACAAATGTGCATGTGTCTGCACAAACGGTTAGAAACCGACTCCATGAGGATGGTATGAGGGCCCGACGTCCACAAATGGGGGTTGTTCTCACAACCCAACACCGTGCAGGACGCTTGGCATTTGCCAGAGAACACCAGGATTGGTAAATTCACCACTGGAGCCCTGTGCTCTTCACAGATGAAAGCAGGTTCACACTGAGCACATGTGACAGACGTGACAGAGTCTGGAGACACCGTGGAGAGAGATCTGCTGCCTGCAACATCCTTCAGCATGACTGGTTTGGCAGTGGGTCAGTAATGGTGTGGGGTGGCATCTTTCCATGTGCTCACCAGAGGTAGCCTGACTTGTTTTAAGGACATTACATCAAAGTTGGATCAACCTGTAGTGTGTTTTTCCACTTTAATTTTGTGTGTGACTGCAAATCCAGGCCTCCATTGGTTAATAAATTTGATTTCCATTAATGATTTTTGTGTGATTTTGTTGTCAGCACATTTAACTTTATACAGAACAAAGTATTTAATGAGAATATTTCATTCATTCAGATCTAGGATGTTATTTCAGTGTTCCCTTTTATTTGTTGGAGTTGTGTGTATGTATGTGTGTATATATATATATATGTATATATATATAGTCAGTCAGTCATTTTCTACCGCTTATTCCATAGTGGGTCGCGGGGGAGCTGGTGCCTATCTCCAGCAGTCTATGGGCGAGAGGCAGGGTACACCCTGGACAGGTCACCAGTCCATCGCAGGGCAACACACAAACAACCATGCACACACTCATACACCTAAGGTCAATTTAGAGTGACCAATTAACCTAACAGGCATGTCTTTGGACTGTGGGAGGAAGCCGGAGTACCCGGTGAGAACCCACGCATGCACGGGGAGAACATGCAAACTCCATGCAGAAAGACCCCAGGCCGGGAATTGAACCCTGGACCTTCTTGCTGCAAGGCAACAGTGCTACCAACTGCGCCACCGCATATATATATATATATATATTTGCCTAATCCTAACCAAGTAGTTTTAATGTGGAAGAAGTATAATAAAGGAAAGTAATGGTTTTAAAATAATTGAGATTTGATTTTGTTTCACTTACTTTGTTTGAACAGTCAGACAGAACCTAAAGAGTCAGACAGAAATAGGACGTGTTGCATGTATCTTGGATGGTGAGACATGCTGGGAAAACGCTCTGTTTGCTGTGTAAAGTATGCGTAATGTAGGTGAGTAAGGCATTCCTGGGTGATGTTTTGTGTCAGTGTGCACGTGGATCCATGCACGCTTCCCTGCATTCCCAGCAGCAGGAGCAGCGCTCCAAACCACCGCTCCTTGTTTGGCAAATTCCTCCTTTAACTGCCAGAGACCAGAGATGATTTAGTGTTGCATTCAGGTGCAGACTGATTACTGGAACCATATATTATCTTACTGAAGGAAAACGGTTGGCCAGGAATAGGAGCTCTTTTCTTTTCTAAATCCCCAAAATCCAGGGAGATGGATGATCTACATCTGGACAAAAACAACTTACATATCAGAAGATTAGGATTCTGCTGATTGAAAAAGAAAATTAAATATGTTCACATTTATTCTTACATTGGCCACGAAAGTTATCTGCAAAGTTTTATCCAGGTCAGCATGATCCCAGCGGTATTTATAGCAGGCATGGTGGGAATTTTTATCATCCTCTTCAGCTTGGTCAAAAAACTGGACATTTAAAAGTCAATGACCCCAACAATAAAACTGCTTTGAAGATTTAGATGATAAAAATTAATCTTCCAAAGAAATTACAATGTTTCATTCCCTGAAGCCCTCTGTTATGTTGCCTGGGAAGGTCCGGTGGTCTTTCCTGAAACATCTCAAACTCATCAGTCATGATGAGGTGGTGTGTAGTTGATGGTTTGGATTAAAGGCTTTAAGGAACAGATGCTGCGGCAGAAATAATATGATGTAATGAATAAATCTGCACCAGCATGCTGATCTCTATAATGATGAAAACATACCAGTGATCCTGTAGTTAAATGGATAAACTTTTTTAACAATGGAAAAGTGTTTAAAATATCATTAATGTCCTTAAAACCCATTAAAATGATCATCTGAGTTTAAACCTGAAGCTGCACGATGGAGTGGTTGGTACCATTGCAGCCTTGCAGCAAGAAGGTCCTGGGTTCAAATCCTGGCCTGTGGTCTTGCTGCATGGAGTTTGCACGTTCTCCTAGTGCGTGCATGTGTCCCCGCCTCTCAGCCAATGCCTGCTGGAGACGAACACCACGATCAGTCGTTCCTCTGCTGGAGATTCAGTTTCTTTCTTCTGTACTTCTTCCCTCTTCATAAAGCACACACTGTCATAGTCATGTACTGGACTTAAAATAAGGGAAAGAGCAGCCAAGGCCCAAAGAGACAGCTTGAAAGACCTTCAGAAACCTGCAGAAGTCTTGATCAGAACCACTTTCAGATCGGTTGACAGATGTGACTCGTCCACTGGCCCCCACTGGGATGGTGATGCTCAGTGTGCCGTTAAGCATTCCTCAGACGTTCCCTCATGTTGATCCACTTCTGCCAGGAATAAGTTTTATTTTGGGGGTTTAGACAGAGGTGGAGAGATGTGAGGTCACCTTCTCCATCCCTCCCCCTTCTGCAGATCCAGACCTAATGGATGCATGCTCTCTGAAAACCATAAACCACCAACACATACGTCATCTGGGCAGAGGGGGTGGGGGGCCAGCACATTGCTGAGTAATGACTAACTGCAGGGCAGAGATGTTGGAGATGTGGTTCAATTAGAGCTAAGTTCAGAACCACAGCGTTTACTCCAGTGTTCAGCGCATTCAGACACCAACCAGGGATCCTGCTGCATATCACAGCAAGAGTTAGATCTGGAACAGAATAGGCCCGTTTAGATAAAAACGTTCTACCACTCGTGGCAAGAAAAAAAAAAATGGAGACGCTGAAGTGAGATGGTGTTTCTTCCCATCTTTGATTCTCAGGAAAATAAATCTGGACGTTTCAGCAGATGGGAGTGGTTCCTACACAGTCTGGGAAAAAAGGATGGAAAAGTGAGACTTGATGTCAATATTTTCCAGGTTCTGAAAAACAAAATAAGACTAATGGAAAACATTCGTACTTCCAGACTTTATTCCCTATTCCATTGTCTCTAAGTTCCTTCGCTGGTGGCCTTCCTTCCTTTTTCTGTTTTCCAAGCTTTCACAATCCTGCCAGCTGTTGAAACACCTGCCATAACTCCATGCTGAACTTTAGTGCTTTATGTTTTTAAATGAATAGGAAGGACTGGGAACTCTGGGAAGCTGAGTTTGGAAATGTCTGGAATGTGTAGGAGACCCTGAATCTGGGGAAATGTGTGTTAAAGGACTGTTTCCATGTTCTTACAGGAACAGACGGAGGTGAAGTGGTGAAAACGTCCTTCCGAGGTCAGAAAAGGCTTTAGGTTGCATAACGGAGCAAGCAGCCAGGCCTGTATCAGTGGGTCAGAACCACTGAAATGTGAGAGGCAGTTTAGGTTCAGTGGTTCCCCAAGAGTTTTTTCCCACAGTGAGGAACAACCACCTCTATCTGAGTGGTCCGGAGGGATTCTCGGTACCCTGTGACACCCGGCTCTGACGGGAACGGACTGTGATCATCTCCTCCCTCTGAATCACTGTTTATGTTTCTGAGTGTGAGAAAGCTGCAGAGGAAGGACAGAAGAGCTTCACAGAGGAGCAGCTGCGTGTTTCAGTTAATCAGCAAGGATCTAACATATTCTGGTTCCACACAACTCAGGTTTTTAAAGTTTTCAATTCAGCCTCCTTGTTGGGAAGAAAGGTCCTGGTCTCCATGTGATGGAGGGACAGCAGCAGGAATTATTTAGTTTATTTGCTGCGTAAATCAGAGCGAAGGAAGGTTGTTGCATCAGATAAGCTCTACAGATGTCTTTAACCACATTCTGTCCTCTGTCCAAACTGCTTGTGTGGACGTCTTTTTCCTATGTAAAACAAATAGTGCTTCTTTGGGTTTTTGTTGCTTTAAAACATCCCCTTCATGATCCATGGAGGACAAATAAACATGCAGGGAACCAGGTTTAATTCTGTAGCGTTTTAAACAAACCGTTTCAAAGTGAGTAACATTGTATTTCATTAATGTCGCTGCATAGAAGTTGCTCAAAGTAAGACGACGCTACCACCAGGTGGCAGTAGTGTGTCATTTTGTCTGCCATGAGGCTTTTTATGGAGGCAGAAGCTGCCAGAGCTCACCGCCATCTTTCTGCTTTGGTTTAGTTGGACATTTGAAGGAATCTCTGCGGGTTATTGTGCAGCCATCGTTGTGGTTGGATAGATCCGAACCAGCTTTTAAGCATGGTCCAGAAATGTTAGAAATGTTAAGGTTGAAGCATTGTGAAAGGCACTCCAGAAGCTTCATGTTATCCTGCTTTATCCATTGTGTATTTGAGATCATTGTTTTGCTGGAACACCCAACTGGGTCCAAGATTCAACCATCTGACTCAAACCGTTCTGCTCAGATTTATAGACGTTGTCTAGGATGTCCAAGAACAACCCATGAAGACTCTAGACCCACGAAGACCTAGCTGGCTGAGGGGCTAATCTACGAGATGAAGATGGGTGTGGCGCTGGAATGGAGGCAGTGAGGCCAGACGAGTCCCTATTGACACCAACTTAATCGGACCCCCTGGAGGCTCTGCTCGGAGGACACTCATCAGGATTGGGAGTCTAAACCCTTAAGACGGAGAGCTGGTTGGAGTGACCTCGCCGAGTAGTGAAGTAAGCTCACTGGCAATGAAACCTGCCTTCAGCTGGAAATGGCTGGAAAACCAGTGTCAATGTCCACAGTGAAGCCAGTATACCATCAGCATGGACTGAGAGGCCACGGAGTAAGAAAGAAGCTCCTTCTGTGAAATCAGACTGGAAAGAAATCTGTAGCTGCCTACATGGACAAACCAGACATCTTCTGGAAGAGAATTTGATGGTCCAGAATTGAGCGGTTTGGACATTGTACCAACTGTCAAGCATGGTGGGGGTAGTATCATGCTATGGTACTGATTCTCTACCACTGGTACTGTTGCATTGAGCAGAGGAGATGGAAATAAGACCTCCAAATTCTTCAGTTTGACATGAAATCAACACAGATGGTTAAGACTTGGACTCAGTTGGATGTTCCAACAGGACAATGATTCTAAACACGTTGATTAGAGTGTTTTTCCCCAACGCTCTGACCTTAACCACGTCGAGACTTTATGGACCGAGAAGCCGGGTCTGTCTCAGGAAACCAACTAGTTTAAATTAACTCAATCAATCGATTCTACCAAAAAGAGTGGTCAAAGATCCAACCTGCATGATGCCAGATGCTTGTTGATGGCCACAGGAAGCATGTGGTGGAGATGGTTCCTTCTAAGGTAGTGTTTTCCAACCCTGGTCTTCAAGCACGCTGCCCTGTAGCTTTTAGGTGTTTCCCTGCTTGAAAACGCCTGATTCAGATGATTGTAGTTCAGCAAAAACCTAAATAACAGCCACCAACTGGAGTCAGGCGTGCTGGAGCAGGGAACCACCTAAAACATCCAGGACAGGATGCGGCGGCGGTGCAGGGGTAAAACATGCGACCCATATTCAGAGGCTTCAGTCCTAGGCGCGCAGCCTTCAGCCTTAACTTCTTTCATGTCAAACCCATTGAGAAACTTTAGTTATAATATTTACTAGAGCTGGATAATGTAACGATTCGCAACATCAGACCAATCATAAAGAACTGCTTGGACATGATCTTAGTCCTTACTTTCATAGCCCTGTGTAGTGGAGCCCCAGGCGACCCAGTGGGGCCTAGTGATCAGAGAGCAGGCCTTTTGAGTCCTGGAGAGGCCACAAGTACCCTGGTTCAAATCCCACAGCCTGCCACTCTGGGTCCCTGAGCAAGACCCTTAGCCCGAGAATGCTCCCCAGGCGCCGTACAATGGCAGCCCACTGCTCCCTAAGGGACGGGTTAAATGCAGAGGATCATTTCTTGTGAGATCAGTAAAGTCTAAATTTATTTTTTTGTTTTATCTCTGACCTTCTGAAGTCCTAAAACTCTTCTAGCAGTCCGAGAACTTCCAGTCAAAGACTGTTGATGGTTCCAGGAACACCTTCTAAGAGAAGATGAATCCTCTGGAGATGTGGTCCTTCGATGGTGGAAGGTGTTGCCTCCATCTTTCTGGTTCTGTTGGTTCTTTTAGGACCAGCAGACGAAGCCTAATTTATTCAGACTGGCTTTTAACTAGTTTATGCTGAACAACGTAACTTGTTTTGTGTTTTTATGTTTTATATTTTGATTATCTGGGTTTTCACCAACAGTAATGTTGGTAGAAATCTGCTGATATCTCTCAGCTCTAATATTCACCAATTTGATGCCAAATGAGATAAAATAAGATGTAAATGTTTTTTAGTTAAGAAGCATAAGATTACAGTGTAGGTCCGTTTGATTTTCATCCTAAATTTTCAGCAGATTTGAAATACATTTCTAAGGTGAGAGAGGCTTTACCTGCAGGAAACATCTGTGTACGTTGTTCCAAGCCCTGTAGAGATGTTTGAGGTTATGGTGTCTCCCCCTGCATGCACCCTTGTGCCATCACACATGCTGCATTTAAGTCTGATGCAAAGACAAGTGAAGACTCCCTAGTAAGAGTCTGTTACTGGAGAATGAGCCCTGGAAAAGCTGCGGAGATTCTCAGCAGCTTGGAGTTTATCTGTCCTTCTGGCTCTGACATCTAACATCCAGACATGCAGTTATCTGCTCTTTCCACAAGAAAGCACTATTGGACATGGCAGCTTGGAGAAGTCCCGGGTCCTGTATACCAGTCCAACATTAACCCACAGTAACAGGCTGCTTATGAAACCGATGGTGTTGCTTTTCCTCCTGTAACATTTTCCACAAGGAATGTGCAAATATCCACTGATCTGAAAATACTCCAGCTGACTTGATGCCATCCCTACCTGACCGTATAATTATGACTGTGGTCCTGTGTGTTCTGGGAGGTTCTGCATCATCTCAGGTCAGCAGCAGCTTGCCTTTTTCAAAGTTGCCAAGTAAAGAGACATCCTCAAACTGTAAAGAGGAATCGAAGAGGACAGACCTGTAACAGAACAAGGGATGTAAATAGTTTTTTATGCTCTTTGGATTATTTCATGGCATTATGTCAGGATGGTAGAACCTGTCAGGATGAGTATTTAATGGAACTACTGTGTTCTTGCACAAGTTGGAATTTTTAGCTGATCAAAACTCACAATTCTGTTTAAATCAGAGGATCTGTTTTGTGTAAAGGATTTTACACAAGAAAGATTTATTAGAATGCACTTACAGCTTGGTTGGGGCTCCTTTTGCATGATTCCTGGAGACATCTCTCATGAGTGGAGTCCAGCTGTAGTCCACACCCAAACTCTTGGGTGGGCTTCACAGTGCTCTCCAGGCTGAAGCCATCCCTTCTGCTTGTGGATGTTTTTCTATAACACTTTTTCCTTCCACTCAACTTTCCATTAGTATTCTTGGACACAGCACTCTGTGAACCGCCAGCTTGTCAGTGGCAGTCAGCTGGACACAGGTCAAGTTACCAGTGTTCTCCTTGATTTTGTAGGACATAGCCTGGCTCTAACAGTACATTTCTGTATTAAAATCATTCTTTAATAATAATCATCTTTATTGGTCATTGCACATGTAGATTACAACAAAATTGGTCCTCTGCATTTAACCCATCCCTTATAGGGAGCAGGGGGCTGCTATTGTGCGGCGCCCGGGGAGCATTCTGGGGCTAAGGGTCTTGCTCAGGGACCCAGAGTGGCCGCCACTCCCCACTCACTTTACTGGTCTGATATAATATTATAGAAACTGAATTCACTGTGAGCCAGAATCATCCAAATAAACACTTGAAATAGATAATTCTGTGTGGAATGGACTTATGAGCTTTATACGTTGAATTACTGAAATAACTTTTAATGATATCCTAAATAATTGGGATGCAGCTGTTAAACAATCGGTCCAGTTATATGAAATTCAGTTCTAATAAACTAACCGGATCCAGCTGCTCATTAAATGTCAGTCAGTGACTTTGGTGACCCTTTCATCAGTTTTTGTACCCCCAGATGTCTCACTGTGGAGGTTGTGATTCCACACGTCCACAGGATGCTAATAAATACTATATTCACCCTTTTTAGAAGCAGAATAGTGAATTTTTGCTGTTGTCGGGTTGTTGCTGCTCATCTTGCTGATTCATCGTAAACAATGAGTCAGAAGCTCCACGCAGGGTTTCTACCCACAGTCCCACACCCAGTGGGGTATTTGGAACCACTCAGCTGGCTGGGCTGGGCTCAGAGGGCTGTGTCTAAAGATGAAGAACTATATATTTAACTCAGGGTCATTTCCCTGACGGACTCTGCGTTTATCCCCGTCATTCGAGGCAGGAAACTCCCTCATCACCAGCTACCTCTGCTTTGCTTTAAGGTGTGGGCTGTAATTTGTCAGAGAGGCCACCGTGTTTGACTCATGTGGTTGAAGCCTCGTGGTTCAGCAGCCGTGGGGCGAAGAGCTGAAGACTCACAGCTGTCCCATCATCTGGGAGCTTTAAACTAGGGATCTCCAACCCGTGGCTCTTCAGGCTCCCACAGTGGATCCTAATAGCTTTTGTCAGTAAGGTTGTAGAGTTCAGAAATGTTTTATAGACGTAACGAGGAAGGTCATCATGCAACATTTGCCCAGAATCTCCACAAATGAAGGACTTTGAGTGTCATAAATCATTGGTTGTAATTTTTAGGCTGCAAGGAATAATGTTTTGTTAATATCCATAAATATAAAATATTACATTCAATAAAATGTTGTTGTTCTCATCATATAAATTATGCTTTTATTTATTAAAAAAAACTTTGAGAACGTCTTATTTTAGTGCTTGTTTGGTTTTGTTGCTCCAGATGAATCCAGTTTTGTGGAACTGAGGGTAAAAATGGTTCTTTGGATGGACAAGGATTCCGGGTCAAGTCCAAACTCAGACCTGCACACAGATAAATACACCTGGTCTCTGATAGTGCTGCCCTGTCTTCATAAAGAGATCTGACAGAAGATTGGAGGGAAATCCATAATATTTTGGCAGCTTAGACAATTTTTTACCATCAGAAATCCTAAAATATTTTAATGGATTTTTCTTTCTTTAATTTCGAGACACAATGAAATGTTTTCTCAGTAAATAAATGTAATAATTATCCATTCCTGTGTTTGAGGTCACAGTGCATAAAAATGCAGTTTTTCTCTAGTTTTTTCTCCGTTTCTTTTCCAAACATCTTTGGTCAAGGTCAACATTTCTGAGGGATTGGATATCTTGAATGTCCAGTTTCATCTTTCTTTCTCTTACTTAACTTATTTGTGTTTGCACAATTAGCAGCGCTAAGAAACCTACATAACCGTGCACATGAAGTTCAGGAAACACGGACCGATCTCTCCAGAACAGGGCCTTGGCTCAGGACATTTCTCACCAACACTGGGCTGCGTCTATTGGTGCCTTTTTCATTAAGGATCCAAAATATATTCACTGACTGTTGTCACTGCAGAATAAATATTGCAGTTCCAAGGTTTTTAAATCCAAGGTCGTAGTTCATGCTCTGCAAGCAGCAGTGGCGGATGCTGGTCTTTCAAGGAGGGGAAGCTCAATTTCATGATCGCTGATTCACTGATTTCACTGTCAATTAAAAAGGGATTCAGCCTCAGACAGATCATCCAATCATCATGCAGAAGCTGAGCGTCCGGGCCAGCCGAGGCCAGCCCATTGGCCCATAGATCCCCAGAGACGCTGAGCGTCCGATGGGCGGGACAAAGCCCAGCATTTCTGCTTCACTATTGAACTCACTGTGAAGCTACGGGAATGAGTGAGAGGAAACCCACGTCGTTACCAGAGATAAGAAGCTGATTCTGAACAAAAGTTGAGCGCGTTGTAGCGCATATTTAGTTAATGACATGAACACACAACAGTATATATTTGATCACTTATTTTAGACATTTTAGGGGAAGCTGAGCTTCCCTTGCCGTCTTAGAGCAATCGCCACTGGCAAGCAGTCCCATGAACATCGACTGGTCTGGATGTCCACTCCTGATTTTAATGACTGAGGTGGTGAAGCTCCCAAAGACTGGTGGGAACATCATGATGGGGAAAAAAGGAGAAGAATGTGGGTTAATCACAACCAATCATCATCAGTTATTCATGTTCTCCTGATATCATGCAGCCGTGTTTTCACTGTCTTCATTCAGGAGTTACTCCCATTTCATCTCCTCGTAGCCTCTGAAACGATGAGCTGCTCCGACACAGAATTTTCTACACTGATCTCTACGTTTGGATCTGAAAAACGTAGAACTAAACCATTTGTCAGTTACACCAACCTCCTTTGTCGCCCTGATTCTTGACCTAAATCAGACCTTTGATTAGCTGAGGAACAGAGATGTTTCTGTTCCAATCTGCCTTAAAGGAGATAAAACAAAACAAATTTCCCCCAGTTTGCCCTTTCCTGCATCTACTTGGGTCCAATCCTGAGACATTAAGAGTCTTTATTTAGTCTCTAACATGAGAACAAATCCAACATGATGCTCAGCTGACCCGGCTTAAAACAATGGCGTGATTCCAAGTGAAGGATGTGCCTGGAGTAGAGAAACAGAACTTCACTTCTCTACAATAGTCAGACCCCAAAGTGAACAGTTGCAACCAGGTGTTTGGCTTAAGATCAGCGAGCTTGTTTCGTCTTGTTTTTGCATCTGTTGTAATTATGTGCAGTCAGAGCTTTGTTGTGGCTGATTTCTGCTCTTAAACTGCGGTAAAATCACACAGTGGGGAATGGAGAGTCGCAAGAACTATTAAAGACCTTTTTAGGAGCTTAATGATTTAAATGTAGCAGATAAAGCAAGTTATTGTCACTTAACACTGTGTTTAATGTAACTCTGTGAGTTAAAATTTGGTTTTGGTAAATCTTAACCAGAAATTAAAATCCCTGTTTTTAAGTGAAACACCATGAAATTCTCCTTACAATGCCCAGAGAGATGGTTGCTGTTGATGCAGCAGTTTGGAACATCAGGATTAACTTCATGCAGCATCTAGATGCTGCTGTGAGCAGAATTATCACAGTGTCCACTGTGAGTTGTTCCCACTACTGGTCCAGACTGGGTGCACTGGTTCTTAATGGCTCTCTCATTCTGTGTTTTACATATGATTTAAAGTTCTTAATCATGCTTTTAGATTTTAATGTTTTTTTATATTATTTATGGCAGAGATGTTCACATGTCATCATTTCCTTGTCCAAGTCAAGTCTCACGTTTCTGACTGAAATAAACATTTTCTAATCATATCCTCATCATCCAGGTCCCATTTCTCCTCAGGCCTAAATCACAACATGGACACTTAATAATTATCTTTTAATATTTATTAGAAGTTGTCTTTAATCATCTAACTTTTGATTTGCCGTCCAAAATTCTGCTAAAGGAAACTGATCAAATGTAATATTTACCCTATTAGAAAAATAGTCATTTATGCTGTGAGGAAAATAAGAGATTGAAACCTATTTTTACATATTTTCATATGTACACAACAGGAAATCTGGAAAACTTGATAACTGGCTCAGAGTTTATCTGTTCTTTCTTTCTAGATGAAACAACTAAAGGAGCTACATCCATTAACATTTACTTTTCCTTCCCATAGAAAGTACTCCTGGATCAGTGCTTCTTTGTTCTCTTTGTGTCTCTGCTCTGTTCTCTCAAACCTCCAGTCGGTCGTGGCAGATGGCCGCTCAAACTGAGCCTGGTTCTGGTTCTGCTTGAGGTTTCTTCCTGTTAAAAGGGAGTTTTTCCTCTCCACTGTCGCTACATGCATGCTCAGTATGAGGGATTGCTGCAAAGTCAACACCAATGACTGTCCACTGTCTCTACATGCTCATCCAGGAGGAGTGAATGCTGCAAGTCACTGACTGGATGCAATCTGCTGGGTTTCATTAGATAGAAAAACTTTTTATCCAATTTGAATAAATAACTGAATCTGACTGAACTGTTCAATGGTTACGATTAACTGGAATGTATGAACCTGACTTTTGTGAAGAACCTTGAGACGACATGTGTTGTGAATTGGCGCTATATAAATAAACTGAATTGAATTGAAATGCTTTTATTTTGATATTTCCAGCAGGAAGTGTCCTTGTAATGTAGCAGCTAGCTTAGCAGCGAGATAAGGTCGGAGGTCACATTTATTTTTTTCTTAAATGATTCAGTCATTTATTTCAGCGTTCATTTGGAGAGACATTCATGTGGTCATTATTATGAAGCTACAGCTAACATGAACAGGTTATGAGCCATTTACATCCCATAATAATTCACCATCACTGGTTAATAATCAAGCTCATCCTTTCACAGTAAAACATGCAGCAGCTGCAGTCTGGAGCTCACAGACCGGCTTCCTTTCACTCTTCATTACAGGAGATAAAAACTGGAACTAAGACTCGAGTAAAAGACCACGAGTCCAAGTCAAGTCATCAGAGCTCTAGTCTAAGTTGAGTCTGAGGTTTTTATTTTTGCCACTTAAATGTGTCTCGAGTCAGAATCTCAAACTGAAGTCGCCTGATTTATGAACCTGAGTCCATGAAGATTGATTGATTGGAATATGTTTTCCATTAAGGAGCTGGTAATGAAATCATATAAATGTTTACATTTCAATTTCCTAAATCAGACATATCAAAAAAATAGGCTTTGTCCAAACTGAAGCCCTGAATCAGCCAATACTGTTTAAAAAAGAAAATATAAATTAGGAATTTAATGTGTTTAAACCCCAAATATTCATGCTGACCATATAAACTTAAATTTTCTGAAAGCATCTGGTTAGGAATCAGAACATAAATATTTTACTAGTCAAGGTTTTAATATTTATTTCTCTTGGCTTCATCTCTATCAGTGTTTTATTTCTAATCGTAGCTATTTGGCTCCGGCCTCCATTAAAAAACCACATTCAGCTGTTCTGCTTCATTTTACATGTGGATCATTACCTGGGCTCCTTAACTTCACTGTAGACACATTAGAAGATGCTTTTCTACACTAAATACTTTTTAAAGCAGCATCAAATTAGTGAAGCCAAAATGGATTCTGGGCAGAGAAGCTGTTTGGTCTCATCTTCTGAGACTTAGCTGGTTTTCTCAGGACTCAGCACCAACATGCAGACTCTCACCAACCATCTGGCTGCACTTAGGCAAAGAGGAAACGCACGTTAAAATACATCACTGTGAGAACTGCTTGTGTGTTGTTTTTTCTGTATATACACACAATAGGCTGTATTTGTGTGAAAATGCCTGTGGCTGCAACCTTTGGCCCAGCAGCCAATCCACAGTCTGTATTTAGAGCCTGTTGGTTCCTTGTAAGGTTCCTAGATGCAGTTTTGGATGGCAGGTAGTTTTCCAGGGCTGTAGGTTTTTAGCCGTTGGGATGAACATCTCATGCACTCTCTGTGGTTGGTGGTTTCATCTGGGTGCTTGGAGTGGGTATTCTCGGCCCGTACAGTCAGACTATAATTTGCCCTCTGACTTTTTACTGTTTATGCCACAGGCCATCTCCCTGCAGAAGCAGGTCACACTGTAGGTTGATGCAAGACTCTTCTCTGTTGTCTGGTATAATCCAAACATATGATATTTTAAATGGTAATTAAATAAAGTGATAATTAAAACAGAAAACCAGACTCCTGACCACTTCTCTTTAAGCACTTAGGGTTGTCCTGTCCTGGATGAAGCAAAATGAGGACCAACAGGTTTGAAAGGATATTAAATATCTCCAGAGATGCTCCAATCCTGGATGTTTGGGTTCTGATCTGACTAAATGTCAATATCTGCCATTACCCAGGGTTCTGTGGGAGTATGGGGTATCTGGGTGGCTTTTAAGCCAATCCTTGTATGCCCAAAGCAAGAGCTGTGTCTGCATTCTGGACACAAAGTCCAGCCAGTTCCCAGTGCGTGTTGAGCTCCACTATGCCTGCCCCTTGTCACTATACTGTTTGTGGGGCTCATGCATAGAATCTCAAGGCGTAGTTGTGGATGGGAGGGTGTCTGGTTTGGGAACCTCAGAATCTCATCTTTGCTTTTTGCAGAGGATGTGATTCTGTTGGCTTCTTCAGGCCATGACCTCCAACTGCATTAATGTGGGCGCTGATCCAGTCTACTGTGATGACGAAAGAGCTGAGCTAAAAAGGAAAGCGGTCAGTTTACTGATCCATCTACTTTCCAACCCTCAACTATGGTCATGAGAGATGGTTCCTGACCAAAAGACTAAGATGCCTGATACAAGCGGCCAAAATGAGCTTCCTCCTTAGGGTGGCTGGACTAAGCCTTGAATATAGGAGAGCTCCATCATCCACACGGAGCTCAAAATAGAGCTGCTGCTTCGCCACATCGAAAGGAGTCAGTTGGGTTGAGGCATCTGATCTAGGAAGCCCTCTGGGCGCCTCCCTTTGGAGGATTTCCGAGCATGTCCCACTGGGTCAAGGGACCCCGGGGAAGACCCAGAACTCCTTGGAGGGACTATATGTCCCTTCCTGTATATGTCTGGTCTGGGAACGCCAGCTCATTCTGATGTCGCTGGAGAGAGGGATGTGTGGGTTTCCCTCCTGGACCGGTTGTTGCTGCAAACAGAGTAGTCCACTACACCTAAATGTTTGTCCTGCCAATAGAAAGAAGCAAGGCTACTAACTGAATGGTAACCTCCTACAGACGTCCTGTGTGGGCAGTTTGGAAGACAGGGTGATGCTTTCAGTTACTTTCCTTTTTACTCGTTAGCAGATGAATCTTGCTCAAGTCTGACGTGTTCAAAGCCCACCCGGCAGTCTTTGCATTCATCTGTCCCACCTGGTTTCTATCTCAGCATGTATCTGATGTCCACCTCCCTCTTGCTGTTTATACTGCTCTTGTCCTCCCTCTTTCTCCATCCATTGCTGTATAAGGCAGTGAAACTGTGGCCGGACCCTCTGGTCTTGGCTAATGGCAGCAGTCTTGTCTCTTTGTGTAAATATTTGTGCAGGGGGGGTAATAGATGGTCCCCCACATTCAGAGCTGGAGTCCTGATTTACTCTGGGCCACATTGGGTCAAAGGGCCTTAAATACAACTTCAAAAATAAAGATTTTGGCACATGACCTGAGATGGTTTGCAGTGTTTAGGGAGATAATGATTCTGTCCCTTTGTTGTTTCTGAACAGGCCCCAAGCAGCAACCTTGCTCTCAAGCATGTAGACACCATGGTGAGTTTCAGCCGCCGTCTTCATTCACTTTATTCATTGTTTAAGCTTTAGTCCAGCAGTATCATTTACTTGGATTAGGCTGTTTATGAATCAGTTGCAAACAGATCAGATGTTTGATGTAAGAAAAGCAGGAATCATGTAAACTGGAGACAATGAAATGCTTTTATTACAAATTTACATGCAAACAGGTAAAACACTTGTCATTAAGAAACTATTTTTATTATTTTAAGTTATGTAATTTTTCACTATTATATTTATACATTTTTATTGGATAAATGTTTTTTTGCTCTATTTCATAATTTGTTATTAGTTTTTTTTTTTTAAAAACAATTTATAAAAATAAAAAAAACCTTTTATTTTTTTTTAAGATTGAAGCAGTGGTTTATTTTCTGATAGAGACGTCCATGTTTCTGAAACAAAGGTCTGCAGTGGGATGCAGTTTAAGGTCCTGGTCCGGTTCTATGTGAGCCGAGCCTTCAGGGGGGCTGAGGTCATGGCGGGACATTTTTATCATAGTAAAAGTGTCTCTAATTGTCATTAAACCAGAAAATGAACTTAATGGTTTGACATCAAAACTCACAAACTGCCCTGGGGATAAATACGGACTCTGGAGGTTTTAAGGAAAGAAGCTATAAAAAACCTTCATCTTAACCCTTGTGTCCCTTTGGGTTTCTGACATGTTTGACGTGGAATCTGTCGGATCGAGCTGAAAACCGTAGAGTAGCAACTCGCCTCCCTGGGTGTGAGTTCTGGTAGCACAAACATCTGTGCCTGTTTGTTTTGGACTCACTGGGCCACGCTTGTCTGTGACAACTTCCTCTGGGTTGATTATGTCTGAGAAAGGAAGGCTGGAGTCACCAACGTGGAGCTCCTTACCAAAGCAAAGTGACCACTGTCCCCAGGAGACCAAAGCCCGACCAGCTTGTCTTTGTTTACGTGTGTGGTCGCTTTTATTGGCGTTTCCAAACTGAGCCCAGAGAACAGTTTCTAAACAAGGTTTTCCACTTTAGCTTCATTCCAGCTGTGTGAGTTGAACCGGTCAGGGAGAGTAGACTGGAGTAGTCAGCTCAGTGAAGTCAGCGTCTCAGTTAGTTTTCTCTCCTGATGTGCATCGTGAAACAGCCTTTATGTGTGATGCTTCCTCTATGATCACATTTCTGCACCATGTATGGGCCGGTCTGTGCAGCTGCTGCCGACCTGGTGAAGCACATTTGCTCTGTGGTTGCTGTGTGATGTCAGGCGGACGCTGGCCTCGCCATTTCGCCTCCAAGCATCAAAAACATTGGTCTCATGACTCCATAGCTTCCCTTCCTCTTATTACTTCATTTTCTTTTAAATAAAAATGTTGAACCCCCCCCCCCCCCCCCCCCCCCCCTCCCCATTGGTGGACCATGAATGTTTGCTTGCAAACAGCTCTCCTAAGATGACTGGTGAGTGTTTATGTGAACAAAGATGCAGCAGTTCCCACATGTTTGTCCTGAGAGGCGGAAACAGTTCGCAGTAACAATTTAGATCCGTACACAGATGAGGAAAAAAGCCACGGGAGGGAGGGAGGGAAATGTTGAACATCAGGGGGAGAGATAAGTGGGTGGCAGGCAGAGCTGGAGGGGGAGGGAGGCCAGAGTAGACAGAAGGAGAGAAGTGAAGACACAGAGAGGACGGAGTAGTTCTGTGAACTAGCCTGGTCCGAGCAGCAGCGGCCCGGCTGGCCTAAAATAGAACCCTTGTTTTTCCTTTTTTTCCCTCCTGAACTTCGCGGCTGTCAGAGAAAAGGGAGAGGTCTCTGAGAGAAAAGTTCACTGTTGCACACGGAGTGGTGAGAGGCAGCAGGAGCTACCAGAGATGAACCGAGGAGGGTCTCTGAGGAGGCGGCTCTCCTCTCTGAGGGGGGCATGGCGATGGAGCACAGGCCACCTTTTCAGGAAGGTAGGATGCAGTGACAGGGGGGGTCACTGGGACGGTTGATGGAACAAGTTCTTCTGAAGTTTCTCTTTTTGTTTCTCACCGCCGTGTTTCACCCTCCCTTCTTCCATCCCTCGCTCTCTTGCTCTTTCTCAGAGGGTTATTTGTATGGCCTTGCTTGTAAAGTCGACCTCCCCAGATGGTTTTCATCTAGCAACAGGGCCTGAAGGGTCCCCCCCGCCCCCCTATCTCCAGGTCCCACCTCATCTCCTCCACCTCTGCTGCTCCCCTTTAAGATGCACATGGGGCGCCTTTAACGCTGCCGGGCCAGCACACGGATTTAACCACCAGATATTTGGGATTTCAAGGTTTCTTCTGCTTCAGAACATCAATGGTCTACACACAGAATGTTGCTGCCTAAATATGACTTAGTTTTTTCAATGCAAAGTTAAGTTTGATTTCTTTTATTTTACCCACATGGTTACACTTTGGTTATAACGTTGTGGCTCATAAAAACCACTGCGCTCCCATTTGGAGTAATTTAATACCAAAACTGAGTCGTGTGTGTGGATCTTTTCAGAGTGGTCCTTCAAGAAACATTCGCACCCAAGTCTCAGTCAGTTTTAACCCCCTTCGGGCTTCGCGTTAATGTTTTTCTTGTTGTTCATTCATCTCCGTCCACCTCTGGAGACTCACTGCATTTTGGAGCTCCATCTCCCATGCTGGAACGATTAGAAAAAAGTGCAGACACAGGAATGGGGGTTGCTTTGTGTCACCCCAGTTCGGCAGCTGCCTCGTGGGAACGCCTGGATGCAGGATAGTGCAAAGGAATGGAGCCAGGAACATCTAAAAATGAATGTTTTTGTGCAGAAGGATTTAGGTTCATACTTTTACAACAGGAATGTTGCCATTTGAACCTATCAGTCTGATCTTGCAGCTTCCCACAAATCCCCCAAGAGTTCTTCTGTAATCATCAAGCAGAAGGAATGCTTGTTTTCTCCAGTTGCAGCTTCTTGGGTTCTTCTGCAGAATATCAGAATTTAATGGGAAACCTTAGGTCTCCATGCATTTATTTAATGTTTAATCAAATGAAATTAGTAAGAGCATATTTTTTAATAAAGATCTTGAAGGATTTCTCTTCATGGCCACTTGTTTTTCCTTTTGTCTGAAGACCCTGTGTCTACGTCAATCATCGGTCAGTCAACCGTTGCAGGCTTTGTGAAGATAGCACGGTGCAGCATGGGGGTTCAGAACATGTCCTAAACTTCAGTCATGAGGCTGTTTATTGTTGAGGTGTATCTGGTTCCTGGGTGGACCGGTGGCAGGAGCGTGGGACCGTTGAGAGCTGCAGGACTTCACTTCGAAGCAGGACAGGCTTCTTGAGCAGATAGGCCTCTCCAGAAGCTTAGTTTTTCTGCTTTATCCGTTAAAACCAGTCTGGATGTGTGTTTGGAATCATTGACCAGCTGGTGCACCCAACTGGGTCCAGTTTGAGTTGATTAGATTTATTCATTTAGTCACAAAGACATCTAATATTTAAATGCTAATATGCTATATATAAATAAACTAGAATAAAGCCAGAATAAAGAGAATGTCTGGGTTGTATGTATGGGTTCCTCCTCTCCTCAAAAAGAAAAAATATACAAAACGAAAAATAATAAAATGAAATAAACATCAGTTTCTCATCTATCCACTGGCTAACAATAAGAGGAAGAAGCCGATCTATAAAACCTGAGGTCCCTCACTGATTTCATGATATTTAATAAGCATATTTGATTTGATTACTGTTTTTAAATATGAAAATGTGGATTCTTTGGTTTCTTTGGTTAAATTGTTCCGTAGAGTAATGAACAGAATGATCGTTCCAATACTTTTGTATTAAATTTACATTTCATAATAATCTCTGTACCACTTAAATGACAGAAATGATCTCCTTCAATAAATATTTTCTGTAGATGAACTGGTAGCATTTTATTATGGCCTGGAATGCGATAGTTCACTGTATGACATTTGTTTCTTAATTGCAACAATAATGGATTTGTTGGGTCTCTGAAGGGCTTTCTGCTGACATGTTTCAAGTAATCTCTGTGTTAAACCTCATAGATTGAAGATGTTGAACACCTTAATGATGTTTAGGTCAGGGTTGCTGGGGAAACTAATAGCAGCATGTGGTGTGACCTGGGCTGCATGTTGGTAGCTTTCATGAGGTCTTGTTGTGTCTCTTCAGTTAGGAGCTGTACAGAGTCCGTCGACACACACTGGCAGCTCTGCTGGGTATGCCTTGTTAGTACCAAGTTGGACCACCAGAACTACCTTAACTCTTCATGGCTTAGATTCAGAAAGGTGCCAGAGACATCCATTAGAGATCCTGGTCCATGTTGACGTGATGGCTTCACACAGCTGCTGCAGATCTGTCAGTTAAACATCCAGGATGAGAACCTCCTGTTCCACCACATCCAAAGGCAATCTGTTGGATTACGATCTGGTGCCCCCGGAATCCAGTGAACTCATGTTCCAGAAACCAGTTGGAGATGATCTGAGCATGGTGACATGGTCCATTTTCTTGCTGGGAGGAACCTTCAGAAGATTGGTCCACAGTGGTCATAAATGGATGGACATATTTAGTATTGAGAAGCCCAAAGTGTGCAAGAACATAACCCCAACACCATGGCACCATCTCCACCGGCCTGAACTGTTGAAGCTGAGACTCATCGGTTCAGAGTCACCTAAACCCAGCTTCTTCTGCATTCTGATGCTCAGTTTGAAGTTCATCAGGCCGAGTTTACCGCGTCTCTCTGCATTAATGCATTGAGTTGCTGTGATTGGCTGTTGGTGTTAACAGGTATACCTAATAGGGACAGGTGTACCTAATAAAGTGGCTAGTGGGTGTCTTTCTGATGGGTTCTGATGTTCCTGGGTGTACGTCTGTTTGGGTTTTCATGTTGTGTGGACGACATCAGCATCGTCGTTCTTCAGGGGTATGAAGAAGTTGAACCACTTCTGGTTCTTCTGATTTAGGTCTTGTTTTCTTGGTGAAGGTAACAACCCAACGTCTCAACTCATGGTTGTAATCTTTATGTTTCTATGTGTGTTTCGTTACTTCTGAACCATCTGAGTTTTGGAGTGACCCACTGAGAGACCTGACTTGAATCTGATAGATGATCTGTGGAGGAAGCTAAACATTAGGGTTGTGGCAAGGAGGGCTTCCTACCTCATAGACCCGGAGCCTATCAGAATACCAGAGGAAATGGGCAAAAAGCTGCTCAGCAGTTAGAAAAAGGCGTGAGATTTTCTTATTATTATTGACAGTAGTAGAAATCGCCTTTAAAATCTTCCACAACTTCTACTCCTGTTATTAGCTTCTGAGAAATGGTCTGATGTCCTATCAGGAACAAATCATTCATTTCTAATGTAAATTTGCCAGGGGTATGAATAAGTGTGGCCTTTTACACTTTCTAGAAAGACTTTGTTGGACTTCTAGCGCGTTCTTCTTGCATCTTGAACATTGCAGCGTTTTACCCCACATTTCCCAGGATGGAGTAATTACTTAAACCTCAGGGAACCTTCTGGTTGTGATATGTGGGATTATTAGGGTTAGGAGCCTTATTACTGGTTTTTCCATCTGACTGAATCTCCTCTCCCAGCTCGCTCTGAGGACAGATCATTTTACACTCAGATATTTTCCTGCTGCTACAAATGAGGTCAGTTTGGTGGAAACCTAAAACAAAAAGGTTTTCCCTCAGACAGCTGAGCTGTTAGAGGAGCAGAGAAGGTCAGAGCTCCCAGAGCTCATGTGACCCTGGGACCACAGGAGAGGGACCTCTGACTCTCTCACCTCCTCTTTGAGCCGGTCCGAGGAGGAGACAGGCTGGACGAGTTTAATGGAGTCAAGCCTTTCTGCTGGGCCCCCCATGATGTGTTCATGCTCTGCTGCATGAACACATGATGAGAATCTATGATGACATAAAATAAGAGATGCCCCACCCCCATGTCAGGGTGGACTCTGTGTGCTAATACTCCAACATGAGACTGAAGCTTCCCAGCAGCAGCAGAACCGACCCATGTTCTCCTTGTTCAGGTTTTCAGTGAAGTCTGCGTCTCTGAGCTGGATCAAATCAGGATCCAGCTCCATGAGGAGACCCTGAGGGGGTCCATCCTGATCAGTGCTGGTGGGACGTTAAGGACCAGTTCTGGGAGTAACTTTACTGGGAACACAGAAGCTTCCTTTAGTAATGGAAAACTGTTCATTAGAAGGTTGCTGCAGTTTCAACCAACGACATCTATACTTTCACTTACTCAGAACAAGAGTTTTGGTCCATTTTAAAACATTTAAAGTAAAAATACTAGAGTTCACTTTATAAGTTTGTTTATAAGTTGATGTAAAAGGTCTCTACTCTATTTCACTTAATAAAAACTTTACAAAGCCGACGGATGCAACGTAGACAGAGCAAACAGTCTGGAAACAGACCTGGAAAGTACTTTTCCAGACTTTTCAGGACTCGGTAGGAACCCTGTAATGATAATCCAACGTTTCATCCGGATGTTTGAAACCCTGAAGAAACCTTGAATTTAACTTTTTCCCTCCAAGGTTTGAGATGTTCTTCCATTTTAAATACAAAGGTAAAACATGGCAGCAGTGGAATTTCTCCAGTTACAGACCAGTAGGAGGCAGGTTAGGGTAACTGGTGAGTCTAAATGACCATTAGGGGCGAGTTTGTCTGGTTCCACAGGAACTGTCCTCCAACAGGAGACGTCTGATTTAAGGTCCCACAGTGTCTTAACCTGTCCTACTGTCTTACCCAGGATGCTTTTATAAAATAGATTTTTTAGAGTATTTTTCCCTGGTTTCATAAAGAAAACTGGGTTAGGGTTAGGTGGAAAATTCAAGTTTAATTTATCCACTATTAAAATGAATCTGGGTTTTACACTGATCGCTTTTAGCTAATATGATCCAGATATTAAAGTCTGAAGCTGAGTGAAATTAAAGGTTTTCATTCATTTCTCTCATGTGGCTTTCATAAACCTGAAGGAGAAGCTCAAAAAATGAAAAATACACTGAACTCAATTAGATTTGAGTCCCAAATGGATGTGTGCTGAAATAACCAGTAAAACCAGCAAGTGCAGCCAGTATTTGTTCACTGAAAGCAGGTGAGGAGAAAAACAGGACCGTCTAGCAGTGAAAACTGTTTTTTTGTCATTTCCAGGGTTCAACAAAGTCTTCTAAGAGCATGGAGTCCCGGAGAAGACCATCAAGGTTGGTTTCCTCGCATCCTTCAGTCCCACTTTAACCTCATCTTTGTCTTTTTGTTGAATAGTGATGAAAGCAGAGAATCGGTCTTTATGTGAAATGATGAACCAAGTCAGAACCAACCAGGTTCGGATGGGAACCAGTTTCACAGCCGGTACCAGTTGGGTCATTAAAGTATGCGACATGTTCTGTTGAGCTGCTGTGTGTCTGCTAAATGCAACTTCCAGCACCACAACCAGAGTGGTCATTAGTGGTTCTGGTTCCTTTGATCAGCTGTAGTTCTGGTTTCTGTATCAGGTAAAAGCTGTGAATCCTGTTTATCTGCGGATCGGATCAGAACGCTGGTTGGTTTCAGAAGTGGTTCTACATCGCCCGCGTAACTCTGCTTTGCAACTGAACCAACCTGTTCAGTTTCGGTATTTGGCTCAGTCGGGACAGGTGGACCATCCTGCAGGTCCGGATAAAGCACGTATTTGGGGCTGGGCGGACTGTTCCGGGTCTGAATGAACGTCAGTCCTGGTGGTGGGCTTTTATTGGCCAGAAAAGTCTGGAAAGATCTCCCTCCAGCAGAACGTCTCAGATTTCCTGATAAAACATTCCTTCTTTACAGTTTGTGTTGGTCCAAATCAGATCAGCACTGTTCTGAAATTGACCGTGCCAAGATAATTTGTCATTCGCCAAACGCGATGCGGCGAAAAGCAGCAATCGCTTCATCTCTGCAGCTGAAGCCGGTTGGCTCGAGGCCGTAAGGGCATGCTGGTGGACCTGGAAGCAGACCAGACCACGGTTCTGTTCTGCCTTTGGTCGTACAAAGAGGTGAAAGGCATGCAGGCAGAGAGAGAAAATAGGCAAGTAGAGAAAACCAGGAAGGACGAGACCATGATGACAAATAAGGAGAACGCAGCGAAGCTAAATGATAAGATCCAGCAGGTTCTGGAGAACTTTCATGCTTCTCTTTGAAGACACCGGAGACACATGAAGCTCATTTATTTCATCTGTGTCTGACTAATGAATCATTTCCAGTAAACAAGCTCTGATTGGCTCCAGATGTACTATAGAGGTTACACCGTCTGTACAGTAAAGCTGGAGAGATCTTCTCGGGGTCCACTAACAGCTGACAAATGTGGGAAACATGCAGCAGTTTGAGACCCGGTCCACTGACCACCACGCAGGTTCTGACAAAAACTGCTGCAGAACGCTCCAGTGGAAAACGCTTTGATCTCCATCCAAAGACATGAACAAAAGTGACTTCAGCAGAAACCTTTAGAGCGAAGATCAGAACAAACTTCAGTTTTACTGAGGGGTTCAGGGCAGTCAGAACCATCAGGACCATGTCCTCCAGAGTAGGGCGCTACAGAATCATGTTACCACCGGTGCAGAGCTTGCTCAACATTAGTAGCAGGTGCAGGACAAGAAGAGCAGCAATGAAGCCACTTCTGTCCAAGAAAACAATGAAGGACAGAATGAAACCTGAGGGAGAAGAAGGATGGACAGCAGGAGACTGGAGCAAAGTTCTTCCCTGCTGATTGTTTGGGACATCTGGAGAAGAAAAGCTGAGAGCTACCATCAAAATGGAGCCAACAAAATGGGATCACCTCCAAGCTCTAAGAAGAAAGCAGGGTCAAAAATGTTCAGGATCTGGTCCACGTTTTCATCCAGGAGTAGTGTTCAACTCTGGATCAACTTTGAATCTGCTTCATTCTGCTTCAGTTTAACAGAAATATTTACAACTAAAATCTAAATATGCACAAATAAATCATCCACACATCAGAGTCGGACACTTTTTCTTTAATTGGTTCTGATCTAAAAAACAGCAGACACTGAAAAACATAAAATGCATCAAAACTCCTACAATTTTCAGCTCATAAATGCATCAACAATCAGGATGTTTATTAAAGTTCAATAAAATATTAGACGATGAGGAAGAGATGATGCATTAATGTGGATAAAGTTTTATTCCTTTATTTGCTATTGGCTTTAAAATTAGCAGGCCAGAGCCAGGAAAGCCTGATGGGTCTCTACAAAAACCAACCGCTCCAGAATCGTTTGTCTGCATTTTGTTTGGAGCCTTTTGACGGGTCAATTTAGCTCCTATTAAAAGAGAATCTTCTCTGTGAGTTTGGAGCAAATCAAACTGAACAACCGTGTTAGTCAGACAGTTCTGGTTCTCTTCTACTCCAACAGCTATTACCTGATCCTCGTTGACCCGATTTGACTGGTGGACGCTGCAGAATAACGTCCTGTCAGACTTGTAGGGAATCCTTTCCTGTCATCACGTGGCGAGCTTGTGAACAGCTCACATTCTTCTGCTGTGATCCATGAAAGAATCCCTTTCTTCTCGCCGTGTGTCGCTGTACGAACTGCGACCGCATGACGTGCTGACGCTAGCGAGCGTAAGCTGACCTTACGCCTGCAGGGACTGACTGATGTCACTGTGGATCTGGTGTTTATGTTGCATGTTCTGCCTCTTCCATATTAGGATATTTATTCCTTGGAGATGAAGGAATGTGTTGAAATTTATTTTGCAACCCTGCGGAGAAGCAGAACTAGTGCGCTGATGTTGTAAGCAGCTGAAACAAGAAGTTCTGGATTCTGAAGTAAAACAAACTGCCTGTAATGTCTCCCTGAAAGGAGTGATGTGCCATGATGTTCATGTTGTTTTCTTTGATTTCCCTGCAGAAGTCCGAGTCTCCTGCAGGCGCTGGACGAGGGCTACGAGCTGGACTTGATCTACATCACAGAGAGAATCATCTCTGTGTCCTTCCCCAGCAGCGTGGAGGAGCAGAGCTATGCTGCCAACCTGAGGGAAGTGGCCTCCATGCTGCGCTCCAAACACGGACACAACTACCTGGTACAACAACACGGTCCTGTAGTCTGCTTCCAGATCTGATCTGATCAGAACAGATTATTTAACATCTGGTTCTCCATAAGGAACAGTTCATTGACTTCCTCAGATTGTACCCATTAATATCAGCCAAGTTTTGGTTATGAGGCCGATATGTTAAGCAAATACCACAGGTCATGCGGCATTTGTTTGTTCATGTAATAGTGATGCAGCGCAGGATTGTGGGTAGTTTACTCAAACTGAGAAGGAATGCCAGCGGTGAGGTGGTTTTTTTCACAGTATTGATTAGGGACAATATTAATATCAAGCCATCCTATTCAAACTCATCAAAGAAATGTTTTAGTGATAAAATCATGTGGTCCAGATGTGGTTCTTTTTTTCTTTTTGTGTTTTTATTGAACCAGTTTACAACTGGTACCAGAACTAAGCCTGGTTAGGGACTGGAAGTGATTTGGTGGGAAAAGCTCTTCTGTGAACATGAGAAGCTCTTTACTGTTACCGTGCCGACCCAAATGTGCGTAAAGAACATGGGATGCACCGATCAGGCTTGTCCTGGCCAATACCGATATCGGGTTTACTTTATAGACCTGCTGGTTCCGATGTGCTTTTCTAAGAATTCTAACACAGAAAAGAAACTTAAGGAAATGCATTAAACTTCCTGATGCATCAAAGCATCTCTGTTCACATTTCTTTATCTTCAGCTCCTCAACCTCAGTGAGAAGCGTTATGACATCAGTCAGATGAATCCAAAGGTAAATTTCATTTCTCCTTTCTGTGTTCTCTCTCATATATTGAAGATCATTCATCTAAACATCCTCCTCCCTCCTTCTTCAGGTGTTGGACTTTGGGTGGCCCGACCACCACGCTCCGGCGCTGGATAAAATCTGCAGCATCTGCAAGGCCATGGACACATGGCTGAGTGCAGACAGCCACAACGTGGTGGTGATACATAACAAGGTAAGCCTGAGGGTCATGGCCCTGCTGTGAAGCTGGACCAAGCCTCTGCAGACAGCAGGTGGTGCTGTGAGCTCCTCTGAGGAAGCTCCAGCTGGTCTTGTGCTTTAGTGAAACAGGATGGAGTGCATGAGATTGCGTCTCTTTGTGTGATTGTTTGGGCCAGGCTTCACTCAGAGGGTTAGGAAAACACAAATTGGGGAAGGAAGGCTTTATTTACTCCTTTACCCTCAACAGTGCCATAAAATCTGACTTGACCAATATTTCCCTGTTGTTGCTTCATATTAAATGTCTGTGGCAAGCCGCACTCATCTGGCTCCAAAGTGTTCTGACACCACAATAAAAACGACATCCAGAAGCAATTACGGAGCTGATGCCCCAAAATCTAACACCTAAATTTTTTCATGTCAGACCCACTGCGTTCCTGCACAATCAAAATAAGCCAAAGGTCCTAAAGCTTCAGGCCTCATTCCAGCTTGTTCCCACAGGGAGGTTACAAACAAGTCCGCTGCCATGACGACTGCAGCCGTCCAGCTTGTTTTTGCTCTAAAATTTGAGGATTCGGAGCTCAGAGGTTGTGGTGGTCACTAAGGAAGCCGGCCATGTCAGGTTTCAGCAAATCAACAAATCATTTCCACAGGGCTCCACGCGGTTAAAGCCGCTGCAATATTTATATTACAGGATGCACTCAGTCTCCACAATCTGGTTTAGAAAGGACAATGTGTGAAAGGAAAGGAATCTGACACCAGTTTGTTGGCATAACAACACATGATTTAGCTGTTTTCTGTGAAAATAACAGGACTTTGCTCCTCGTAGAAAAGTCTTGATTTTACTGTCATACATGTAGAAGTTTTACTTGCCTGTGCGTCCAACGTTATTGGGTTTTAAGGTAACAGGTCCTGGAGGTAAACCCAGATAATTCTGGGCTGAAAAAGCAAACAGGTTATTTTAACTCCAGTTACTAAACTAATCAAATGAAGTCCGATCCATTGAGCCCAGTTAGTTGGTAGTATAGTTTTCAATTTGTTCCAACTGGTTGGTTAGTTTGGTGCCAATTGGTTGGTGTCAGGCAGTTCTAACCAGTTGACTGGACCAGATCCTCCTGTTGGTTCCGTTTGGTTGGTTTCAATCAGTTCTAACTGATTGGTTGGATCGATTTTGATTTATTGTTTGGTATTGTTTGGTCCTGGTTAGTTGTTTCTAATTCATCGGCTGGATTGGTTCTTGTTAGTTCTAGTTGGCTGACTGCACCTCAGCGGACCCGTCTGTGAAACTCGTGACGTTTGCAGATGACACCATTGTTACCAGTTTGATCTAGGATGATGATTAGTCTTCATACAGACAGGAGATGAATCGGCTGGTCCACTGGTGCAGTCGGAACCACCTGGAGCTTAAACCAGTCAAGACAGTGGAGATGACCGTGGACTTCCGTAGAACTCCCACACACTGCCTCCCCTCATTATCCTCAACAACACTGTGTCTACTGTGGACCACTTCCGGTTCCTTCGAACCACCGTCTGTTGAAACCTGAGCTGGTCCTCACACATGGACAATGTTTGGAAAAAGGTCCAGCAGAGACTGTACCTCCTGAGGCAACTAAAGAAGTCCAACCTTCCACAGGAACTGCTGGTCATCTTCTACACTGCCATCATTCAGTCTGTCCTGTCTTCATCCATCTCAGTGGGGTTTGGTCCATCCACCAAACAGGACAGGTCCAGATGGTCCAACGACCAATCAGGTCTGCAGAGAGAATCATCAGGGCTGACCTTCCCTCCATCCAGGACTTATACAGGTCTAGGGTCAGGACAGGTAACATCTCTGCAGACCCCACACATTCTGCACATAAATGTTTAGGCTTTACCTTCAGGTGGCGCTACAGAGCGCTGTCTGCTAAAACCCACCTCCAAAGAGATGGTTTGTCCCCCCAGGCCGTTTCTCTGATGGACAAAATGAACATCTCACAGCCAGAATAGTCAGCTGTGCTGCTGGAAGCTAGATCACCATATCCTCACCACAAAAAATCAGGTGTACAAATTTATATTTCGTTTTTTATATTTTTTTTGTCTGTACTCTTTGAGCATGTGCACATAAACCTGGCCAATAAAGCTGATTCTGATTGAAGGTCAAAGGTCAACTTTATTATCCCTGAGGGGCAACTGCAGACAGCAGTGACAGAAAAACAAACGCCCAACAATATTAAAAGAAACTGCAATCAGATCCAGTCGGGTTTATTTTCAACAGCAAATGTTTCACTATTTTTCACACTAGTACCTAGGATCCGATGTACTAAACGATTCTGAGGTCTGAACTGTTCTGTTTTCGGACCTTTAAATGGAGCGCTGGACGTGAACAATGACCGAAGGAAACCTTTTCATCCCAGGGATGATCGGTCTCAGTTTTGGGTTCTTCAGATATGAGGCATCAGATCAAATTTAAGTCTGTTTTGGCTTTACATCTGAATAAAATAGAACAGTACCAGACCAGACATGGACTGGTTTTCTTTAATTTTGCAGGCCTGAGATCTTTCTGGAAGAGACAACACTGTCCTTACTGATGCTTCACCGCTCTCTTTTCAGGGCAATCGGGGCAGAACCGGTGTGGTGGTGGCTGCCTACATGCACTACAGCAACATATCTGCCAGGTGGGTTTTGAGTCCCAGCTGCGAGAAGGAAAATCTAGACGGCATGTTTATCACGAGACTGAAGAGCCGGATATGTCATGATGTGTTTATTGATTCTAAGCGCTACAGAGATCAGCAGCAAACTGCTCGTTTATCCTGACAAATCCAGCTAAATGTGCTCCATATAATTATGAGCAGAAAGCAGTAAGTTAGCTGAACTGTCCCTGCATCATACGACTCAGATTATAAGAGACGTACTTTGGGTTTGTTTTTAGGATCGAATGGTAACAATCAGACGAGCACATGATGTTTTTAGATCGGCTGCTGTTTTTGTCGTAATCTGATTATCCTGGAAGCTTTATGAAGCTGACAGTAAGTAGCCTGAGAGGTTTTATTAGCAGCAAACTGCCTGAACATGATGTGTCTGATGGTTTATGGAGAAATCAGATCTGCTGTTGGCGTCAGATTAACAGATTTACAAAAACAAGATGGATGTGTTGGAAATGGGTTACGATGCAAAAAGATAAACAGTTTATTTTCTCCAGCTACTCTTGGATCTTTGTTGATGTTCTGATATCTGAGGTTAATAATGGCATTTAGCATGGAGGTCATGGTAGTTATAGCAAGATGTTCTGCAGTGTGACCCGGCTGGTTACATACATGTAACTTCATCTCTTTCTGTTTGGACGCAGCGCTGACCAAGCTCTGGACAGGTTCGCCATGAAGCGCTTCTATGAAGACAAAGTGCTTCCTGTGGGCCAGCCGTCTCAGAAAAGGTCAGTCGTCCCACAGTGACCCATCCCCCCCAGACAGCTGAAACTGTTTCAAGCTGAACGCTGATCTTGCCTAAAACATGATGTCCAGCACAGAACTGACCCACGATTGCTGCTACATTTCATTTTTCTCTAATTATTAAAATCCCAGTGTTCACACTAAAGAGTGTTGTCATTGTGATTAAGGTCATATAGTTTAGTGTCTGCCTGGTCGCTCTACGGAAAATTCCCACATTTGATGTTTTATCATTTTCCTAGTCTGGATAAGTAAAACAATATATATATTAAAACTGAGTATGGAGAGAGGTTTGAGTTTCCAGACTTTATTAAATGAGTTCACAGGGTTCACAGACTGGGTTGGATTTAGATGTCAAAGCTTTAAAATTCCTTCCTTTTATTTTCCTAAATAAAGGAATCATTGATCATGAACTGGGATTTAAAGTTGCCCGTATTTAATCTTGAAACGATAAAGATGTGACAAAAAAAAGACACGGCCTGTGTTGTTTCATGACTGAGGAGGGAAACTGACAATAAAACGCTACTTGGTGGATGTTTTGCACTCAAATGTCCATAATGGTTCTGAAACTGAGAAAGTCAGGAGGAACTGTGGATTCAGGCAACAGGACTGTGATCTGGGGTCCCTCTTCCACTCTGATTCCTCAGGTATGTGGCGTACTTCAGCGGCTTACTCTCTGGCCAAATCAAGATCAACAACAAACCGCTGTTCCTGCATCACGTCATCATGCACGGCATCCCTGACTTCGAGTCCAAGGGAGGTCAGTGTCCCACACAGATCTCCACCTACAGACAAGCTCTCTAAATACATCCATTGTTTTTTTAAAGAGCTTTCTCTGCCGCAGGTTGTCGTCCCTTCCTCAAAATCTACCAGGCCATGCAGCCTGTCTACACATCTGGGATCTAGTAAGTACGACCAGACGCTCACGTTCAGATGCTTTTACAAGATTCCAGGGATGAAGAACTCGTAGTGGCTGGATAATAAACCCCTTGATTTTCCTTTATTGCCTCCCTCGATCTCCCTCTGCTCCCCAGTATACTTTCACAGCCCCCAACCCCACCAGCACCACCACCAGTTTACACTCCAGTCTCTGCTCACATTATTGGATTTAGCTAACCTTCACAGCTGTAGATCACTTAATTGCGCCCTGTGTAAATTTGTGACCAGATCCTATGAAAGAAGGAGACAGGCATCTATGTGGACGCTTGCAGGGTTGTTCCTGAATGAGGACCCATAAGGGTTCCCAGGGTCAGACCGGAGACGATGGCTTTATGGTTCTCTGGTTTAAGGCAGTACCACGTCTGTATGTAGATCCTCATATGAAGCCAGTTGGATTTACATGTATTAGGTTTCATTACATCAAATATGTAACTAAACTGCCATCGTTTCTGGGCACCATAAGGTTTTGATTTCAACCCTAGAAATCCAATATGGTTGCCACACTTCAAGAGTAGCTTCAGTAAAACATCACCACTAATATTAGCAAACTGCACCTCGTCCAAATTTCTGGCATCATCCTGGCTGAATTTGTGACCACTATGCTTGGCACAAATGATAAAGTTCTGGTTTGTTTCCAGGATTGACCCGACTTTAAGTCGAGTCCATGAAATATCAAGACTGAGTTGGAGCTTTCGGGAGGTCATTCTATGCTGCCGTCCCCCTGATTTATTAATACCAAAACCAGTTTGGGATCATTGTTCTGTTGGAACACTGAACTGGGTCCAAGTTTCGATTATCTGAGCTGTCCTACTGGCAGTGAAACAGACCCAGAGGTGATGCTGACCATCAGAATCAGCTTTATTTCCAAGTTTGTTCAGACAAACAAGGAATTTGACTCTGATACACTCTGCTCTCAATAATAAAGAATATATTTTAAATGTACATATAAACACAGTTGACTTTACAAGAGAATATAATGAAAGATCAGTCCAAGTATGCATGGTGGTGTTGTGGGGTTCTGATGGTCAGGTGTTCATCAGAGAAACATCCTGGGGGAGAAACTGTCTCTGTGGCAGCTGGTTTTAGCAGACAGCTAAAACACTCTTCCTTTTTTCTGCAGTAATGTTCAAGGCGACAGCCAAACAAGCATCTGCATCACCATCGAACCTGGTCTTCTTCTGAAAGGGGACATCCTGGTAAGAACTGCACTCTGACACCGGAGTACACTGCAGAACATTTTCCCTAATTTAAAACAATGTGTATCATAAAGCAGGCATGGGCTGATTACTGGTATGAAGGTTAGGGTTCAGAAAGCTTGAATTGGGAAAGCTGGAAATATTCCAAGCTTTGTATGGTAATTGATGGGAATGTTGGGGACTAAATGGGATATTCTATAAAAAAACCATCATATCCAAACAGCTATAGACATGTTGTTTAGTCATAGGGAGCCACACATGCGGTTTAGATGTAACATTAATACTATGCATTAGGGATGTACGATATATCTGCCTTAACACCGGTACCGGGCGATATTAGTCATATTTTAACATATCGGTATCGGTCCGATAAGTACAACTGGACTGATCTGATGTTTATTTCCATCTTGAAATTTTTTTATCCCAACAGTCAATATTAAAGTCACATTGTCCTGTTTTCCTTACAGTGTGCAGCCCTAATGAATATTAAAATCAAAATAAGCAATTAATTAACAGGTACGTCTCATTTTAGAAAGCAAAACTCATGAATTATAAAGATTCATCACACAGAGTGAAATATTTCAAGTCTCTATTAGTGGTTTACTGGTTTACAGAGAATGAAACCCCAAAATTCAGAGTCTCAGAACATCAGAACATTACATCAGATGGATAAAAAGGAGATTTTGAACAGAAATATCAGGCTTCTGAAAACTATGTTCACTTCTCTGGACTCATCCAGTGGTCTGGGCTCCTTTAGCATGAATTACCAAGGTACCAAGCCCTGCAGGAAAATGAAATCAGCATCTCTATAAAGCTTGTTAGCAGAAGTAAGCATGAAGAGCTCTAAAATGTCCTGGTTAGATGGCTTTGCTGACTTTGGACCTGATAAAACCCAGTGGACCAGAACCAGCAGAGGACATGGTCACCCAACCATCACTGAATAAAAATATGTCACACTGGACTTCAAGAAATCTGGATTCTGTTCCTCTTCCTCCAGACTCTGGGATCTTGATTTCCAAACAAAATGCAGACTTTGCTTTCATCTGAGCAGAGGACTTTGGACCACAGAGCAACAGTCTGGTTCTGTTTCTCCTCAGCCCAGGTAGGACGCTTATAGTCCATGTGTAAAGTCATCTGGGTGTAGTGGGTCTCGATGTGCTGTCTCCAGCCTCAGTCCACTCCTCGTGAAGCTCCACACATAATTCTTGAACTGATTTTACTCGACAATCCTCTCAAGGCTGCGATTATCTCTGGTGCACCTTTTCCAACATTTTTACCTTCCACACAACTTCCTTTGAATATGCTTGGATACAGAACTCTGTGATCACCTAGCTTCTTCAGCTATGACGTTCTGTGTCCATGACTGTATCTGGACATCTGTCCAGCCGTGATCGTGTCTCCTAGCGACCCAGACTGAGACCATCTAGAGGCTGAGGAAACATTTACAGGTGGAGCTAATTAGCTGATTAGGGTGCTGACACCAGGAGTTTCCAATATTTAACTTTTTTACTATACTTTAATTTTCTGAGACACTGAGTTTTGGGTTTTCATTCTCTATACCCGGAATCATCCAAATCACAAGAAAACAAATACTTGAAATATTTCCCTGTGTGTGATGAATCTTTTGAATATTTGAGTTTCATTTTCTGAGATGAGGAACAAAAAATAGTGAACGTTTTCATGATATAGAATATTTTTGAGATGGACCTGTAATTGATGACATTATTAGAATAGTAATAATTATCTTGTTGTTTTAGCAGCAGTAAGAATAGTTTGTTTTTGTGTTTTGAATAATTAGTAATCAGATCATGTTTTACATGTATATTTTGGTTGTTTTACTCCAGGTTATCATCCTGGTAGAATCTCAACCTGGCCTGAACCTCATATTTTTACCAACAATACTCATTTTATATCCTGTAAAAAGCGGCATGAACCAGCAGAAAGAAGCTGGCAGACTGAATCCTGGTTCTGGGGGAATCATGTTGATTCGGACATTGTGGGGTTCTGTTCTGTGTGTATGCTCTGCAGCAGTTTGTGGTGAATATTGGGAGAAACCGTAAAATGTGAGGAAGGACTGCTGGACTGGATCCTGCAGGGCTGTTTATAGACCCTCATTAGCACACAATGTGTTTCTGGAAACTATGGGATGCTTCTTCTGGTCCAGCAACGTTTTGGAAAAATCAACAAACCATTTTAACGAATGCTCTGGGAGAACCAGTGGAAGCAGTTCTCTGGTTTTTATTTTCATGTTTATTATCTAATGGAGCGCCTTGCTGAAGCTTCTGATTACAGTAACAGAGATAATGTGAGCATGGGCTGAAGGCCAACCTGGGGCAGTGATGCCTGAAATGAAACGGATATTTACTGAGGAAAACCAGCCTTCCTGTCTCCTGAAGCAGATATTCTCTGATTCAACTTTTGGTTTGAAGTTTACTTTTATCCTGAAAAGCGAAGCACCGATCAGGTTCTTACCGGCCGATACCGTTTGTGGTTTTCTGATTTCAGTTCTGTCTGATTCATAGTGAGACAAACCAAACAAGTTTCTACACATTTAAACTGATTTTTGTGTTCTAGTAAACATCAAACACCCTTAAAAATCTGATTTTTATTGACGTCAAAGCAGATAACTTGCTGTTGATGTGTTTACAGACTGATGCGTTTAATGAGCAGGAGAGAAAAAT